>NC_080865.1:7443246-7803506 GCF_030435755.1 Ochotona princeps
CTACTGTGTTTCAAGCAGTGTCTTGTATGCTAGATATTATCAAAAGGCTAAGGAAACAATTCCTTGCATTGAGGGCCATTTAATCTGAAGGGAAACATGGGACAAATTACCACAAAAGCACAAAAAAAAGTCTTAAGTGCCAAATTAGAATTCCTTATAGATACAGTGCTAGTGCAAGAACCCGCAGAAGAGCAATCGTACTAGAAAAGCAAGAAGTCTCCAAGAGCAGAGGGTGGACTGAGTCCTTGGCAGTGGCGAGAGCTCACCTGTGCTTCACAATTCCATTCACCACTGGGGTCACATACTCGATTCTTTCAAAGTAAATCTGAAGAACATTTATGCCATTCACCTAAAAAATAAAACAATAGGATTTTATTGGTTGATCAGTTTCACTAGGCAACAAGGACTTATTGAGGACCCAGCTATGGTTCACCCATGACTTTATACTGGAAAAGCCTTCAGTAAAATTTGTAATCTGGTTCTACTAGAAGGGCAAATGACTGCCTGAGGTCGTCACAGATTGTCCCAGGTACATTATGAAGCTGAGAAATCAGACACACCCTGGTAGTATGTACTTCTAATCTACGGATCAACGAAAAATGTCTCCGAATTTTGGCCACTTTTCTAGGCTCCAAGTGTATGGGCAGGATTCAGGCTGAGTACCACTCCTCAAAGAATTTATACTGTGCTGAGTCCTTTGGAAAGATGCTTGCAATACTAGAATGATGCCGGAAATACTTGCTTTGCCTGTTGCTTCCACAAATGGAACACTGAAAAAGAAGACCCTGGCCAGCTGTTACTACTCTGGTCTCTGAAACAACCTCTCTGCCTCCCCTTCTCCAAGTTAACCACTAGTGGGAGTAGGAACGGCCTTTTCTTCTGGCAGGACTCCAAGGAAGAGGAAGCCAGAGAAGCAGCAACATCAGCTTCAGAGCCTTTTAAATCATCTGTCCTAAGAAGACCCAGCAGATTCACTAATGATGCTGTTACTTCATGCCTATACCCACAGCTTCAGTTCTTAATGATACTTCTAAGTACAAAAATGTTGAAATCTTTATAATTTTCTCAAACAAAACCATCCAAAGAATAACAATATTTACAGCACTCCCCCTCATCCATCAAGGTTACTTCTTTCAACACTGAGCTGATCAACAGAAATAGGTTTATTAGAAACATTCTATGTCCAGGACAAATTCTGTCTCAAGCATACCAAAATGACTGAACCCCATCACACCACTTCCACATCCCTCCCCCCTTCTCCAGTGTGGAGAAGTCTTAAATAACTTGATAAGCGTACTGTTTTTGAAGGAGCAGGAGGGGTATGAGTGGAAATGTTCAGCTGCACATTTTTCTGGCATTTATCACAGTAATGACGCCATAGAAAGTAAATCCAAATGATTCCCCGCCACTTCGGAGGATGGAGCTTACAGATGCTTTTCACTAAACTTCCAATCTCAGCTGCTGTAGCTGGATGTTTTTGGGTTACCGTTCTATATAAAAGACTACTTGAACTTGAACTTTAATTTTTTTTCCCCAGACTGGATTCAAGAAGCAAATTTAACAAGAACTACCAATGTGCATGTAAAAGACTATTTAAAGTGAGGTAACAGTAAAGTTACTTTACAATTCAGGAAGGAAAGCTTGGGAGGATTATAAGCCATAAAAAAAAGAAACCTGAAGCTATGTAGATGCTCGCAGGGTCCTGGTAAGTACTGGTAACCAATGAAAATGTTTCAGAATGAAACAGCAAAGATTTATAGGATGTGACTCTTAAGAGCTGTTTAATGTCAGATTTCACACGTCAGATAGATCAATTCAAATATGAGAGTGTGCATGCTAAGAATGCCACATATAGAGAAGCTAAACCTGCCAGGTATTTGTGGCATTTTAGATGGGTGTAGCTTTCTGTTTGAAATTAATAAGCAACAACCAGTTTCTCTATTGTTAGAGTATATTCAACGAATCTCACATGAGGATATCTATGATTTGGTTCATTAGCTAATTACTGATATCACATTTGCTAATGTTGTATGGTTTAGACTAGGAAACTATATAGTTTTAAAAAGCTATTCTTTCAAAAATATATTTGCTGCTTTATGCATCCCTAATAGTAACTCTTCAGTATGTGTATTTTAGACCTATTTATACATGGCAAAGATCTTCAAAAACAGGGACACCGAAGATTAAAAAAGGTTATGATTCCTGATTATACTGTGTCTCTTTGAAAATTAACTCATAGAATACTTAGAACGCTTAAATCGCAGCACGCATGTCTGTGGTGTACACAATCATTTTTGTGTTAAAAGTTATATGGAGAAAGGCATGTTTGCCCCATATTTTCTTCACTAAGTTCCTTCCTTCCCCAACCATTATGGAAGAACATATGAGAGGGAAGAAAATCTAGAAGCAGCACATTTCATCAGAGTTCATAATCGTGGCTGAGGAACTTACGGCACCTACTGACAGTGTTTAAGAGACACACATTGAGTAGGTTGATCCAAAAATTTAGAATGACCTTTCACTCTTCATCCCCTATTCACCAAGCTAGGAGTCCCAATCTACCTGCGTTTGAATAAGGCTGGGCACAGGGGAAGTTCCAGGAGTGAGACTTCTGTGTTCCAGACGGGATTCTTGACTGCAAGGACCAGGGCAGATGTAAAGGCTCTGAAAGAGGCACTGGGGAAAGCTTGCCCTGGACCCAGAACCTCCCCCGCCTACCTCTAGAACAAGTGCAGGGACAGAACAGGTGGACAGGCAGAGCCCAGCTGACGCAGTGCCCCAGGCAGGGGGCAGCCTGAGCAACAAGAGCCCTAACCCCAGAGTGGGAGCCCCTTGCCCCTCCCCAACCAGACTGTGACCCTGAGAGCAGCAGGTGCGCCTGGACAAGGCCCACCCAATCCAGGCAGCAGTCCCCACACTGTCCTTGTGCCCGCACAGCCTGCCCTGAGGACCCGCGATGGGGAAAGAGGACTGGGCACAGACCCTGCAGGGAGGGCAGCCTGGGGCACAGCCCTGGGAAGGCGGGGCTCACAGTGAGCTGAGCTGGAGAGCTCCAGAGCCCCTTTTCCACAGGTGGGAATGCAGTGGGTCAGATGCCCAGCAGAGGCTGGGAAATGCCTCGACTCAACACAGGGGGGCTGACAGAGGTGCACTTGTCAGGAAAGAGGACACTTGCAGGGGCCCGAACCACATGGGGGCGGCGGCCAGCGGCAGGACTGGACCCCGCAGCTGGCATCCCTGCACACACTCCCGCGCCCATCCGAGCTCAGCAGCAGCCCCACACCCCAAAGCAGCAGCCCAACAAGCCCTGCCAAGCAGCACAGCCCAAGCAGCTCTCAGCCCAAGGCACCTGTAGACACGCCCCGGGCAGCAGTGGGCGGCCAGGCGTCCTGAGGCCCCCCAGGCAGCACCAGCGGCCCAGGGACCTCAAGCAGCTGCAGGAGCATGGGCGAGCTTGCCCCGAGACAAAAGGCGCCTCACTGCTCCCCGAGGGCGCACAGGGCAGCGGAAGTGTCCCGGGAAGGGCAGGGCAGGGCACGGTGGGCACGGGGCGCAGCACCTACCAGAGCTGGCCGGCCGGGGGTGGCGGCGGCGGCGGCGGCGGCAGCGGCGAGGAGGCCACGCAGTTGCCACGCGCTGGGGAGCCACCCCGCCGGAGCTTCTGCAGGTACTCGGCGTGCACCGGCTTGTGGCACTGCAGCACCTTGATGGCATCGTCGACTTTGAACCACTCGCGCTTCCTGCCGATGTTCACCGAGTCCTCCCAGTCCTCCAGCAGCTCGGTGACGGTCAGCACATACACGTAGGTGCGGTGCTTGCGGGCCTGGTTCTGCTCGAAGACGCCCAGCAGCCGGCCCAACTTGCCCCTGACGCCCGCCTCCTCGTACACCTCGCGCACGGCCGCGCCGCACGGCTCCTCCTCGGGCTCCATGCCCCCGCCGGGCACGATCCAGCGGTCCGGGTGGCGGCTGCTGCTCACCAGCAGCACCTCGTCCTCGCGCTCGCTGCGGAAGCACAGGCACGCGGCGCGCTGCTTGAAGCCCTCGGGGTCGTAGGTGCGCGTCTGGTTCGGCTTGCACTTCATCCTCAGCCAGGGAGCGCAGGTGCTGGCGGGGAAGCAGCCGCGGCGTGGAGGGGGAGCAGCCGAGGTGTGGAGCGGGCACGCAGTGGCGTCCGAGCCACGAGCCCGCAGCTTAAGACCAGCCCGGGCGGGGCGGGCGGCGCGTCACTCGGGCGTTCCGCGGGGCGGGCGGCCGGGCGCGCGCCGAGGGTCCCGATCCCGCCGCCAGCGAGCAGGTGGGGAGCGCGCCGGGCGCCACGCCGCCGCCGCCGGGAGCCGCGCGCCCCGCCCAGGCCCGCCGCGTGTTCCTCGGGGCCGCCTGAGGCGCCGCGGCAGCTTCCGGCCGGGAAGCGGGGAGCGGGGAGCTGGAGTGGCGGCTTAAGCAGCGGGGAGCGGGGAGCGGGGAGCGGAGAGTTGGAGCGGCGTGAGGAGCGGGGAGCTGGAGCGGCGTGAGGAGCGGGGAGCTGGAGCGGCGTGAGGAGCGGGAAGCGGGGAGCGGGGTACGGGGTGCGGGGAGCGGCGTAAGGAGCGGGGAGCCGGGAGCTGGAGCGGCCTGAGGAGCCCTCGCGTGCGCGCCCCGGCCCCGCTCGCGTGCGCGGTCCCGCCGGAGGGCGAGGGGCGGGGGCGGGGGTCTCGGGGCTCCCGCGGCACGCGGTGCCTCGGGGTCACTGCGCAGGCGCTTGGCTGCTCTGCTGGGCGCCTGCTTCCCTCGGAGCCTGGGGCTCCTTCCATGCCTCTGCGCTGAGCCTGGCGTGGCGTGGCTGCTCGGTGCGTCTCCGCAGCCCTGTATCCCAGGGTCGAACAGGTAAAGCCCTGGGCCCTTGTAAGGCGGGGGGACGTGGTCGTTACCCTGTCCCCAGCCCCCGAGGGTCAGTGCTGGCCAGAAATAGGTCCTCATTTTGCACTCAGAGCAGCTGCACTCGGGCTGTGTCCGGGCTGGTCTGTGCTGAGTCACATCATGCAGTTTGCTTTCTTCACTAGGTTTGCCCCCTCTCGCCCACTGGGCTGGCATTGGCAGGGCCCCAAGTGGAACATGCCCTGGTACCTGGGCTTCATTGCACCTGAGGGCGCAGGTGCAGTGGAACATGCCCTGGTACCTGGGATTCATTGCACCTGAGGGCGCAGGTGCTCAGCTTCCCCTTGGTCACTCCTCCCTCGCGCACGCGTCCAGCTGTGTGCTCCTGCGGTGGCATCCAGCGCCCACCCGGCCAAGACCGCCTCCTGGACTCCTGTGGCCTGTGGTCCTGGCTGCCCACTCCTGGCGCTCTCTCTCTGGTGGCTGGGGCTTGGAGCAGCTCTTCCTCGGGTAGGTGACATCTGCTTTCACAATCCCGGTGGGCCGTGCTGTGCCCTGTGGCCCATCTGCTGGCCCTGTGGTCCCGGTGCGGAATGGCCCCACAGCCACAGTTAGCAAGCCTTGCCTTGGGAAGACTTGAGGGTAGTGAGGAGACCCCTGCTGGCCCCTAACCTAGGTGGCACTGCAGCTAAAGTTGCCTGTCCCTTTCAGCAACACTGGGTTGGCAGCAGCCTGGGAGGGGGGCGCGGGTGATCAATGATCCTTTACCACTTGGTGATCCTTGCACGCAGCGGGAGGCCACCTGAAACCTGTGTGGGAAGTAGTTCCGCCTTCACGTGGCAGCTGGGCTCAGTTTCCCAGGATAGGAGAGACTGCACTTAACATCCGGAAAGAATTGGGGGTAAGATGACAGTATTCCCACGGGTGGCCTTGACCTGAAACCTCTGCAGACATGAGTGGGACCTCGATGAGACAGTGGAGAGAGTAGCAAGGAACTGTGGGATGCCGCTGCTGTGTCTGCCCTTTCAACCTGTGCAGGTGAGCTGGGCTGTGCAAGAGTCATGAGCCAGTGATTGAAACCAGATTAAAGAAGGCGCCCAGTACAACTGCAGCCTACCTTGACAGTAAGATCCTGGACTCTACCATTGCGTGGCGCTACAATGCCATGACCCGTGTAAGGAGCAGAAGGCTGGAGTCTCCAGCTGAAGGACTGTATGAGTGTAGACTACAGGGTACAAGGTGGGGAAACGGGCGAGGGAGGAAGGGGCTGAAGGGGGGAAGTCCTACACCCACACCCACACCACTGTATAATGAAAATAAGAATAAAACCCACACGAAAACCAAAGGAGGAACGTATGTGTTGCTACAGGCAGAGCCCTGGTGCTGAATGAGGAAAGTTCCAGGAAAGCCTGGCTGAAGCCGAGATGCGTGTTAACAGAACGACGGCGACTTGGGCCAGCTGGACCTTGCCGTGTCATGCGGCTGTGAGGCAAGGACATCTCTGTGGTGGCAAGGAGGCTGTTGCCATTGCTTGCACCTGCTTGTGCTCATTCTTGGGAAGCATCTTGGAAAGTGCAAACGGAAACTGCTGTGAGTGCAGGAACGACGTATGTCACATCACGAGCTTGCATGCCCCAGCAAAAACCACGTGGAAAGGAAGCAAGGCATCGGTGTGCAGCTTGGCAATGTCCAGCTGAGAGAAGGAACTCAGGGCATCTTGAAGCGACAGGTATGAATTGCTAGTAGAAAATGGCTGAATTTCTGCCGAGGGCCTTGAGGGATGACTGCAGGGAGCCAGAGGCATTCTGCTCAGGGCCCAGTCTGGCCGGGTGTGGGGTTTGGTGGGTTCAAGCCACGGCAGTCCCCCCCAAGCCGCACTCACAACTAGCCTGCTCTGCCTCATTGCTCAGGATGGTGCATTTTCTTTCTTTTTAAAATTGTATAGATTTTAATTTTGGTAATTTTTACATGTTTGATAATGATGGGAAGGGTCAAGGGCTAGAGGAAGGTGTGTGAGACCATTGTTTTGACCCTCTCGTTTTAAATCCTCTGTATCTGGGGCACGGGAGAAGTCACACCCAGCCTGTCGACTATGGCAGGGTCCCAGGTGAGGGGCACGGGAGAAGCCGCACCCGGCTTCCCGACTATGGCAGGGTCCCCGGTGTGGGGCATGGGAGAAGCCGCACCTGGCTTCCCGACTGTGGCAGGGTCCCCGGTGTGGGGCATGGGAGAAGCCGCACCCAGCCTCCCGACTATGGCAGGGTCCCAGGTGAGGGGCATGGGAGAAGCCGCACCCGGCTTCCCGACTATGGCAGGGTCCCCGGTGTGGGGCATGGGAGAAGCCACACCCAGCCTCCCGACTATGGCAGGGTCCCCGGTGTGGGGCATGGGAGAAGCCGCACCCAGCCTCCCGACTATGGCAGGGTCCCAGGTGTGGGGCATGGGAGAAGCCGCACCCAGCCTCCTGACTATGGCAGGGTCCCCAGTGTGGGGCATGGGAGAAGTAGCACAGCCTCCCGACTTTGGCAGGGTCCCCGGTGTGGGGCATGCTCCCTAGTGTATTCCAGCAATGTCACAGCCACTGATGCTGAGCTGTCTGTGCTGAGTGGGCCCTGTGATTGTGGCAAGCAAGCCCAGGAGGTGGAGTGTAATGTGGAAAGAGGTAGGGACTGGGCTGCTGCAGGCTAGACTCATGGCAGGTTCCTTGATGGGGAGATACACCAGCTACAAGGTTACTGCAGACTCAGGGAAAACTTCCCCATAGGCTTTTCCCCAGAATTTCCCAGTGTAATTCTGTTCATCTGTGAGAGTAGTAGAAGAGAAACGCAGCTGTTTTTAAAGTAGGGGTCGTTTTTGAGAGATTGGCATTGTGTTAAGTAGTTTGTATTTAGCCGTAGTTGTGCAGGGGAATCACTGTACAGCAGCTTCAAAGGGTTCATGGAACATGGAACCGGTGTGCGTGGTTTCTGATACAAAGCATTGGCGAGCTGTGCAGGTGTTCTGCACTTGATCTTGGCCAAAAGGCCGAGAAGCGATGTGCAGATGTTTTGTCGTCTGCATGTCTGTGGACTTTGTGAAGAACCCTCCTAGTAGTGTGTGAATCCCTGTAGGCTGCCACTGGAATTAGTCCAGGCCCTCTGTAGTTCTTCCTAGGCCTCCCTGGGCCCCTAGGGCCTTGCACAGGTCCCCGGGAGAGAAATCCTACAGTGCTTTCTCTCTGGTCTGGCTTGAGCCGCTTAACTGAAGGTCCTGGGGTTTCATCCATGATGAAGCAGAAGGCCCGATGCCTTCTGTTCAAGCATGAACAAAACCTCACCTATCTCTCCCTGTCTGTCTCTCTCTTCCTCCCTCCCTCCCTCTCTCCTTCCCTCTTCCTCCCACACCCCTCCCTCTTCCTCCCACACCCCTCCTTCTCCTGCCCTCTGCTCCCTCTTTCCCTGCCCCCTCTCTCCCTGCTTCCCTTCCCAGTCTTTCCCCCACCCTCCCTGCCTCCATCTCTTTCCATGCCTCCCTCCCTCTTTCCCTCACTTCCCTCCCCCTCTCCCTCCCTCCTTTCTTCCCTCTCTGTTCCTCCCTCATTTCCTCTTTCCCTCCTTCCTTTTCTCCCCCTCCCTCTTTCACTCCCTCCTTCCTCCCGATTCCTACTTATTTTCTCCCTGTCTCCTTTCCGACCCTCTCCTCTCCCCCTTCCTCCCTCCCTCTGCTCTCCCCCTTCCTCCCTCCCTCTGCTCTCCCCCTTCCTCCCTCCCTCTCCTCTCCCCCTTCCTCCCTCCCTCTCTCCCCTGTCCCTCCCTCTCTCCCCTGTCCCTCCCTCTCCTCTCCCCCTTCCTCCCTCCCTCCCTCCCCTCTTCCCCGTCCCTCCCTCCCTCCCTCTCCTCTCCCCCTTCCTCCCTCCCTTTCCTCTCCCCTTCCCTCTCCTTTCCCTTGTCCCTCCCTCTCCTCTCCCCAGTCCCTCCCTCCCCTCTCCCCCTTCCCTCCCTCCCCTCTCCCCCGTCCCTCCCTCCCTCCCCTCTCCCCCGTCCCTCCCTCCCTGTCCTCTCCCCCGTCCCTCCCTGTCCTCTCCCCCTTCCTCTGTCCCTCTCCTCTTCCACTTCCTCCCTCCCTCTCCTCTCCCCCGTCCCTCCCTCCCTCTCCTCTTCCCCTTCCCTCTCCTCTCCCTTGTCCCTCCCTCCCCTCTTCCCCGTCCCTCCCTCTCCTCTCCCCCTTCCTCCCTCCCTCTCCTCTCCCCCTTCCTCCCTCCCTCTCCTCTCCCTTGTCCCTCCCTCTCCTCTCCCTTGTCCCTCCCTCTCCTCTCCCCCTTCCTCCCTCCTTCTCCTCTTCCACTTCCTCCCTCCCTCTCTTCTTCCCCTTCCTCCCTACCTCCCCTCTCCCCCTTCCCTCCCTCTCCTCTCCCCCTCCCTCCCTCCTTACCTCTCCTGCTCACTCCCTCCGTCCCCTCCCCCTCCCCCTCTCTCTTTCCCCTCTCCCTGCTGGAATGTGTTGCCAGCAGCCCGCTGTCTTATCTCACCTGCTGTGAATACTGCTGCAGGAACACCAGTGCTCACTTGATTCCTCTGGTGGTCTACGCACCAGAGACTAGACATTTTTAAGATGTATTTCTTTTCTTGGAATGTCACATTTGCACTGAAAGGACACGCACACACACACACTCACTGTGCATGGAGGGGCGAGAGAGAGGGATCTGCTATACAATGGCTACTCTAATGGTCACAGCATCCAGAGCAGGGGTGTTCTGCAGATAGGAACTTGTGCATCTCCCTCATGGGTGCCCAACCCCAATTCCTTGGACCATTGTTCCCTGGTGTTCCAGCCATTACCATGACCTGAATCAAACTTGGAGCAGCATGGACACCAACTGTAACCCTGCTGGCCCTCCAGGTGGAGGCTAAGCTAGCTGTGCAAGCGTGTCAGCTCCAGTTACCACGTTTTGTGGCACTTCTGCTTTTCAGGTTATCTAGGAACCTCCCTAGGAGTATAGGGAATAACTGTGCCTTGTGACGTCCCCAGGCACAGGGCACATGACCTGCGTTCTATCCACACTGCCCCGGACACTTCTTGTTGCTTGGCAGTGTCCTGTGAGCCATCCGTACAGGTGTGAGGTGAGAGGTCATTGTGAAGTGACTTGTATGTCCTTGGAGATGAGGGCTGCTCTGGCCGCCTCACAGAGCTGCTGTGTTCTTACTGCTCACCTCGCCTTCCATGGGGCTCCTGCGTCTCAGTCATGCCTTCCTAAATGTGTCTGGCTTTACCCATGCAGGACATACACAGTAGGTTTAGTCTGAGCAGGAGTGCCTTGAGCATAACACAGAATTAATGCTAACATGGAGGAAACAATGGGTTAACCCACTGCTTCCACCAGCATCCCCTGTGGACACACTGGGTGGAGGCCCGGGGGCTCTGCTCCTGCTGATGTGCCTGCAAAGCACAGTGATGTGCAGAGAGGACAGCCCTGGGCCGCTTATACCTGCATGGGAGACCCTGAGGGAGTTACAGGCTCTTCTCCTGTGCGTGGTTCCACTGCAGTAGTTCTGGGAAGATCTGCTTCTCTGTCTCCCTCTCACATTTTCACTCTACTTTTATTTCTTTACTCATTCATTTATTTATTTATTTTTCACTCTGCTTTTAAAAAACAAATCCTTAAAGCTGCAGGAGCATGGCACACATAGGAACGTGCTTCAGTTCCTTGCTTTCATTGAATGCTGACAGCAGCCATTCTGAGGCGGATTCTCATTGCTCATTCCGGCAGACAGCACTGGGGTCCAGGGCCTTAGGAACCTGTCCAGGGTGTGATGGCCAGCTCCAGGCCTCCTGAGGTAAAGCCTTGAGGCATCACTGGTGAGTGCGTGGCACTGGGCCTGGGGACCAGAAACAGCCCATGGCACTTCCCACAGGTCTCTGGGCTCCCTCCCTCTCCTCCCTGGCACAGCTCTTTAGGGCAAAGCTTGCAGGAGCTCCTCACCCACTGTGGAATTCTGGTCGCAGCTGCTTGGGCCCAGGCTGGTCCATGGGCCACTGTGTCCCTCTGCAGCTGGGATGAGGGTGGCTGCAGGTGCTTGTGTGAAGCCTTGTCTTCTGCAAGCTGCTCCTGACTCTGCTAAGGAGGCTGCAAGGAGAGGAGGCCCTTGTTCCCTGTGTGGGAGTGCTGTGCTTGGCAGCAGGACTTCCTCCTGGACAGGGCAGCAGCAAACGTTGTGTGGTTAGCAGTGTGCTGAGTCCCCCCAGGCCTTGTGTCCTGAGGTCATTCCTGGGAGAAAGGTCAGCTGTCCCAGGTTCCCAGGGAGTCCTGGCATTTGACAGGCTTGTTAGATGAGGACAAGACCACAAGGCATGTCTTCAATGACTCCATTACTTCCTCCAGTTAGATTTTCTGCTTGGTGATGTTTTCCTGACACGGGCTGGGTGAATTTCAGACACCAAGAGATTGTTGGGAGGAAGGCTGATAAGCCAGCAGCCCGAAAGGCAAGGCTTAGGTGGTAGTACCCGTGGACAGCAGGGATCAGGAAGGAGAGTGAGAACAGCAGCGGGCTGCAAGCCATGTGGCGGGGTGTGTGGCCCGGCGAATCCTCGGGCATCATCTGTCCTCCTATGCACACAGCCACACTGTTACCCAGGTGGTCTCTCCATTGGTAGGAGACCCCTCTCTCCAATGTTCTCCCCACTGGGCAAAGTGTTCTACAGGAAAGAGTTTCTCTCTCTTGCTCACTCTCTCTCGCTCTCTGCCGTTCAATAAGTATTTAATAAAATAGCAGAAAGTAGTACAATTTGCATGCTAGATACCTTCTATTTCTTAGTCCTGCGCAGGACATAATTTGGTATTTGAGTGTGTAAATGGAGCCAAGCCTGAATCGAGTTTTCCTCCTAATTGCAAAGGAGAATTGTGTATCATGAGCCATGAATAAGTCCTGTGTTAGAGAAATCTACAGGATCCAAAGTTTTACTTTCAATAGAGATAGGTGTTTGGCAGTGTCGGAGTATCACTGGAATTGCACAACAAAGGAGCTTGGGAGGTGTAGTTTGGAGGTCTAAGGGCTGGGTGAGGCAGTGTTCATAGGATCAGTGACGTCTGCTCTCAGGTAACGTGAAGGAGTGTTCCAGGAAGAGTGGGGACCTGTCAGAGGGTGCAGGAATCCAGTTCAAGGGCCCCCAGTGGCGGCGTCAGTGCCTGCTTGAGTGTCCAGTGTTGTCATGATGGCAGTGGCAGAGCCTGAGGACCCGGAGGCGTCCGTGTCTCCCTGGAGGTCACCCAGGAGCAGATGAAGAGCAGCACAGGCATGTGCGGGAAGGCGGAGCTGCTGGTGGCGAGGTGGAGCGAGCTTCTCAGCCTGCACAGGCCCTGCACTGCCATTGCACTGCAGCATTATTCATGGTCGCCACCTTGTGGATCATCCAGAGTGTCCGTGGGAGTGGGTCTAGATGCCGACTCTGTGGGACATGCACACCTGAGAACAGGGCAAGGCTTCCCAGGGAGGCAGTCCTGTCACGTGTGACAACAGAGCTGAGCCTGCAGGACATGATGCTGAGGACACTGACCCAGGCACAGGCAGACAAGACCCCAGGATCTCATCAAAGTGGAACTCCTCACAGCACAGAGTAGAATGGGGCTCCCGAGGGCTGGGGGATAGTGGTCAGAGACACAGCACTTGCTTCCGCTAGGGGAAGGCTCTCACACAGCCTGGTGGGTGAGTGTGCTGTGTGTGCTGTGCTGGGCATCTGTAGGAAGGAGGCTCTGTGGTCAGCACTGGGATCTGTGCTGTAATGCATGGTGATTAGCTCGGCTTAGCCACTGCACATAGTGTCAGACATTGTGTTGTGGATGTTCAACACATACCCTTGTTTTCACAATGAATTGCAGCAGTACATTTTTTTCTGAATAGCCAGAAAGGGGTCATCACTGTGGTATTGTTGGTTAAGCTGCCACTTTCAATGTTTGTATCCAATATGGGTGCCATGTTGAGTCCCATCTATACTCAACTTGTTATCCAGCTCCATGTTAATGTTCCTGGTAAAGTAGCTGTGAGTGGCCCATGTCCTTGGACCCCTTCACCCATGGGGGACATTTGGAAGCAGCTCGTGGCTTTGACCGGCGCAGCTCCAGTATTGCAGCAGCTGTTTGATGAGTGAACCATTGGGTGGACGCTCAGTCTGTTTCTCTCTCTCTCTCTCTCTCTCTCTCTCTCTCTCTCTCTCTCTCTCTCTGTGTGTGTGTGTGTGTGTGTGTGTGTCTGCAACCTTGTCTTTAAAGTAAGTAAGTCTTGTACAATAGAGTCGGAAGTTAAGTCTGGGACAAGCATTCTTTTCCACTAACATACATGATTAAATACAGCAGGAGTCATCATTGGTGATAGACCAAGCTGTCCACAGTCTCTCATGTCTTCCTAAGGGATATATGCCCTGGTCAAGTCAAACTGCTGTTAGTAACCTAAAAGACGTCACCCTAACCAAGCCATCTTAATTTGACTTCACATGTAGTGACATGAACAGGTACCGTGTAGCTACTGATAGGATGCACTCCAAAGGAAATACTGCTATTTTGGTGGCATTTCCGGAAAAGAACCCTAGGCTGAATCAATCTAATCATGAGGTTAGAAAATGGTGGGGACGCACCTTAAAAGGTATTACAGCAAGTTACTACATTAGGAGAAACTGTTAAGGTTCCAGTAGACATAGATAATTGGAGGACTTGTTCTAGACTGCAGTAGGATAGAACAGGAATGAAATAAAATGCCTTGTGCTAAGCCAGGTAATAGACTAGAAAATCAGAAACTGCACGATGTTGATGGGCCCTGATGTAATTTATCGCAGGTTTTCAGGGTGATTTCGTACTTGAGAGGGACAGCAGTTGATATTCAGGCATTTGGAGAATCGGCAGATGGGCGATCTCGCTCTACTGCTCCTTCTGTGTCTCAAATGGAATCCTGTTACCAGAAGTTAGCGCTGTGTGCTGGGCGTTTGGGGGGCATGCATGCACTGTAGGGGCTGCCCGCATCCCCCGTTGGAGAGCCCGCCTCCCCATCCAGATTCCATCCTCAGTTCTAGCTTCCTGCCAGTACACACTTGGGATGAAGGCAACTAATGGTTCAGGCAGATGTGCCACTGCTGCAGATCTCAGAGCTCGTTGGTGGTCCCAACACCTGCATGCAGCTTTGCACGGCCTTAGCTATTCCAGATTTGTGGCGGACAAGAGCAGATGGGAGCCCTATGCGCGTTTGTCTCCCTGTGTCTCTGGGCCATGTCTTTCCTCTTAGAGACTTACGTGTTGAGTTATAGAGAGAAAGGGAGAGCTAGAGAGATACCTCACGTCCTGGATCACTCCCCAAATGACCTCAAAGTCTGTGGCTGGGCCAGGCCGCAGCCAGGAGCCCAGAACTCTTTCCTGGTTTCATGTGGGTGTGGCCAGCGCCCAGGTCTTGTGTGGTCTTCCCAGCCACATTAGCAGGAAGCTGCATGGAGGCAGAGCAGTCAGAAAGGAACCACTTTGGGGCTCGGTGGGAAGGCCCACTTGGCTAATACTTCCCTTTCCAGTGCCAGGATTGCATATAGGCACCAGTTTATATCTCATTTCCCATCCACGTTCATGTTTAAGGCCTAGGAAAGCAGTGGAAGATGGCCCAAAGCCTTGGGACACTGCACCCGCATGGGATAGCTGGAGGAGGCTCGAGGCTCCTGCCTTTGGAGTTCTGTCCGTTGTGACCATTTGGGGAGTGAACCAGCAGATGGAGGATCTGTCTCCTTTCTGTAAATCTGCCTTTCTAGTAAAAGTCAAAGAAGTCTTAAAAAAAATTGGAGCACTTTGTTCCACATGGGATGGTGATGTTCCCTGCTGAGTCTTAATAACCGAGCCACAGGGCTAGCCCTTCTCAGCATTCACATTGATCAACTAGTTTTCTAATTTGTTTTCAAGTTAAGCTTTGACGTGACAGGGAACGCTATGGGTACTGCTGTCATTTGGGGCTTGAATTAGCATATGGGAAAACTCCTGTGTTTTTTGCTGTGTTTAATCCATGAATGGCTTTCATGGCTTGAACTGAGCCAAGCTGAACCCAGGAGGCTGGAACTCCATCCCGGTCTCCCACGTGAGTGACAGACCCCCAGCACTCAGGCCACCTGCTGCTGCTTGCCCAGGTGCTTTAGTAGCAGGGGCCTGGGTGGGGATTGGAACAGCTGGGGCCTGAAGCTGTGCTCACACTGGAGGCCCGTGTTGCAGGCCGTGCCTCAAATCACTGCACCACGGCACCTGCCCTGGAAATTGTTTTGTGAGGCATAAAGCTGTGGGCTGGCCATTTGCCGCAGCAGGGATGCCCGTCTGTCACACTGGGGGCCTGGGTTGGATTCCAGAGTCTGTCCAATTGCAGCTACCTGTTCTGGGTTTGAGTCCAGACTCTTCCAACTTCAGCTCCCTAGCCACATGTTGCATGTAAGGCAGCAGAAGAAGACAAGAGAACTTGAGTCCTTGCCACCCTCGTGGGGAGACCTGGATTAAGCTCTTAACATCAGACTTCTGCCTGGCGCAGCACTAGTTGTGGTAGAACGAACACATGGCAGTGTTATATCTGTCTGCCTTTTGTGTGTGACTGCTGCAACTTTATTTATTTGAAAGGCAGAGGGATGCGAAGACAGGAAGAGACAGAGCAATCTTCCATCCCCTGGTCCACACCCTGAATGATCTTGAGACCTCCGGAGAGGCCAGTCCCAAGCCAGGCTGCCAGGACACCATCCTGGTCTCCCGTGTGACTTGGGGGCTCCAAGCATTAGACCACCTTCCTGGGCCTGGGCAGGCACTTTGTGATTTGTGTCAAAACATCTGCCTGGCTCCAGTACAGGTGACTAGAGTTTCAACCAGGGCCTTCACTTTTTGCCACCCAAACTCAGGGTGCTCTCTGCATTTTAATTCAATTAATGTGTATCTTAAACTTAAGTTTTACCATGACAGGAATTGCCATGGGCGTTGTGAGCATTTGCAGATACGAAATCCTGTTGGACTATGTCTTCTCTCTGTCCGTGTCTAACTCCTTTTATTGCACTTTGTCTGCCTTCAAAATGCACAGTTTTATTTTTACGTGGTAAAGTTTTGAGATGCACATTTGCTGCCCCAAATGTGATATTTCCAGGGATGTCCACGGCCCACATTGGAGTGCCTGGTTTGGAGTCGGGCCCCTTTCCTGTTGCAGCTTCCTGCCACTCCACGCTGAGCCAGAAAGCAGGTGCTGGGCATGCACGTGGGACACTTCCCCTGTTCTCAGGCATGGTTTAAGCTCCCGTCCCTGGCATCAGCTCGTCTCATCCCTGGCAGTTTCAAAAAGAAAAAACCATTGCTGTGGAGAGAGAGCAGATGGTGGGATTTCTCCATCTTTCTGTTTCCCTCTGTTTCTGTGCCTTTTTCTTATTGTTTTTATAGATGTATTTCATTTAGTAGAGTAACAAAGAGGAAGGGAGAGAGAGAAGGTGGGGATTTTACATTCACTTGAACACTCCCCATATGGGCTCAGAGGCTGGGGCTGGGGCTGGGCAGGCCGCTGTCAGGAGCCCAGAACTGCATTCTCATCACTTGGGGGTGTCAGAGGCCCCAGGAGTTGGCTTTGCTGCCTCACCAGGTACACGAGTGGGGAGCCACATGGGCAGCAGAGCTGCCTGGAGTGGAATCTTTGCTCCTGCATGTGATGCGGGGTAAACAAACCGAGGTTTAGCATCCGGGGCCATTCGTAGACATATTTCTCAGGCTTTCACATCTTGTAACTAATTAATTAATTAACTTTATTAACATATGTTTTCAAGTTCAGCTGGCATTTGGGGCCTGAACTAGCAGATAGCAGAAATCCTGTTTGTTTCTCTCTGGCTGGCTGGCTGGCTGGTCTGCAAACAAACACATGTATGGGTTTTAAACATTTTTAGACTGTTACGTTTGTTCATTTGTTTTAAAGATTTATTTATTTGAAGTGCAGTTATATATATGTGTGCGTGTGTGTATATATAAATAAAGAGAGATGGAGAGACAGATATGTTGTATAGGATGCTTGTTTGGCTCCGCTGTGGCCAGAGCTGTTCCAGATCCATGCCAGGGAGGCTGCATGTCGATGTGGGTCTTCCAGGTGGGTGGTGGGGACCTAGTCTGTAGAGAACATCTTCTGGTACTTTTATAGGAACATCCCAGATTGCTGGATGGGAAGTAGAGCAAGAGGGTGTCAAACTCTTGTTCATATTGGAGGCCAGTGTTTAGGTACGCCTGAAAGCACTGAGTCACAACACTTGCCCAGAACGTGATGTTTTCGAAAGGTAAAGCTCTGGGATGGGCACGTTATGCAGTAAGTCTGATACTTCATCCAGGAAGTATCAGACTGGTTTACTGCTTCCTGGGACGCATGTCACATTGGAGTTTTGAGTTCAGACTGTCCCATTTTAGCTCCCTGCCCGTACGCCCTGGGAGGCAGCCAGTGATGTCAAGAGCAGAGTCATCCCTGCCTTCCCTATGGGAGACCTGGGTTATGATCCTGCACCCTGGCTTCAGCCTGGCCCACATGTATTCTGCATTTCCATGAGCCTTGAAGAATCCTCCAACGTGGTTCGTGAATCACTGTACTAGTGGACCCCTAAAATGCCTCTGAATCTTTGACATTTGTCCATGGCCTCTTGTATCTTTTTCGAGGCTGTCTCTGAGTCGGGCCACACACTGCTTGTCCAGTTGACAATAGCCAGCGTGAAGCCAGCAGGGAAAGGGAAGGTGCTGGCACACTGGACTGGCTCTTCTCTCGTCCCTGTTGAACCACAGTGACAGCAACACGAAGAAGCACAGCTGAGCTGGATGAGCACAGACCCAGGGCGGCTGAGTGTGGATGAGTGGTGCAGGATGTGGTTGAGACCATCCTAGACCCGTGATCCCCAGCAGCATGGCTTAGCTGACAGCGCACTGGCCGCACAGAGTGAGGAAGCCCAGTCCAGAAGAGCCAAGGAGCCCTTGGAGGAACCAGTTGGGGTTTCTTTCTTGTAGAATTGGGACTTCAATAATTGTGCAAAGGGCCAAATTCTGGGGTGCTTTGTTATGCACAAAAGTTAGGTGCTAGAATATGTGTGTGTGAAACAGAACTCTTAACACAAATCAAAATCCAACCAAAAACATAAGAGCAAGACAATATATTTTCTGTTAGAAACTTCCTTACAGCTGGAAGGGCTTGGAATATCCTTTTCCTGGATTCAGAAGGGGATAGGTGACATTCTTACATTCTTTGTTGAGTACAATCTGTGAGAAGCCCTGTGTTAACATCATGTGTCCTATTTAAGCCTTCAGCTAAATACTTTCCAGGGAGTGACAGCTCTTCTATCCCCATCAAAGAACGGAAAAGCAAGGCTTCAGCTGGAGTTTGTATTCAAATTCAAGTCCAAATGTAGAGCTTCCTGACTCCCCGGGCTGTGCTCCCAAGGTGTCCCCCTGCCTTACTGAAAGGAGCAGCTGCGCTTCCCGTGACTTTGAGGATGTTCTGAGTTGTCTTCTGGGTAAAGTGTTTGCTGCAGATCCTGTTCAGTGGAAGCTGTTTTCCCTCACAGGGTTCTTGTGCCGTACTTGGGGAAAAGAGCATCCAAGGGCCTGGCTCACTCAGAGCAATGAATAATTGTGTCACCTTGGCCTGTTCCTGAACAGCTGGAGGCTTCAGTTTCCCATGCGAGATAAAATGCAGTGAAGTGATAAGCAAAGAAGAACTTCCACTTTATCTTCCCTGCAGGCTGGGCCTCTCACTTAGGATGGGTGGCTTGAATGTTTGCTTACCACTCCAACTGGAAAGGGAGGGTCAAAATCCCCTTGGACAGGTGTGAGAGACAGACTGAGGTGCCTCAAGGTAAACACGCAGTAAATGGAGTTGTCACTCACAGACCCGTTCATCTACATCCAAAGATAGCGTTCCTGCTGTCCCTGGGACCACTTAACCACAGTTGCTGGGATGCAAATGCGGGCCGTTTGTTTGGATGGAGGCTTCCTGCACTCCTATCTATATGTAGTTTTCAACGGCCAGCTCTACATTTGCAAGAGAAAACACGTTTCCTGGAAAATTGTACCTCCCAGGATGAGTGTGGAGGAAATCTGTGAACTGGCCTCTTGGAGGTCAAAGGAGCAGGCCAGCTGGGAGCTGACAGTAACTGTGGACATGGCCTTGTGCGGGAGCGTGAGTGCCTGCCTTGGGGAGAAGCCTGGGAAGCTGGAATCGCCTCCTCTGGCTCTGAGACACAGCAGCGCTCCAGAAGGGGCTAGGGTGTGGGCAGCGTGCTAAAGAGCCCCTCACCATAAGCGGCTCTCATAGTCAGACCGTGCTCTCCAAGGACACCCCAAGACACGTGTCCCAAACTCAGGTTACTGCCTAGGGAAGCAGGCAGAGTGATTGGCATGGCAGGCAATGAGAGAAGCTGTGGTTCTGTGTGATGGGAACGGGCTGGGTTTCAGTGCGGTTCTTTGAATGGCTGTGCAGGCTCAGGCAAGTCAGTGTCTTTGAGCTCGGTGATAGTCAGCTGTGAAATGGAGGCAGTGAAGCTCCTGTCTCCCCAAGGCTTTCCTGAGCGCGTGCTGCCTGTCCGCCTTGCACTGGGAATACATACGCCTTTGCCTCACCATCTTCCTGTGAACACCACGACCCAAGGAATCGCCAGCTCCGGGGAGGTGTCTGCGCACTCACAGACACAGCACCCTTGGTTTAGCCACTTCTTTACCTCTGCCCCTCCCCCACTGCTGTGTCCTTCCCTTTTACCAGGGTTGTTCTGGGCCCCAGTTCTCCTTCAGCAGCCAAACCCTTCCCAAGGCTGCTACGCCCATCCCTGTGTTAGGGAGAAATGCTAAGTGCTTACAGAACCACGAGACCCTGTGTCATGGGCCTTCTTTGCGACTACCCCACCTCCCTACAGTGCCTTTCTGTCTTGTCGCCAGCTTGTTGTACTTGCTTCTTTGAGTGCTTGGTCAGTTCCACCCAGGTCACCAAATCACACGAGACTAAGTGTGCTCATCCTGGACCCTGAGTTCGGTATTCCTGAATGCATCTTTTCTCTTGTCTATTCTTTTATTTATTTGCAAGGCAGAGAGAGACAGGGACGGATGCAGACATGTCTTCCACCTGCTGGTTCATTCCCCGAATAGCCACAGGAGCCGTGACTGGGCTAGGCTCACGCTAGGAGTCTGGAACTGTCCTCGTGGGTGACAGAGCTAATGGTTTGCCTGCTGCATTGCTGGGCATGCACTAGCTGGATGCTGCATTCAAGCGTGCAGTGAGAATGAAAGTCGGGTCCTCTGACATCGGACAGGAGTGTCATGAGAGACGGCTTCACACTGAGGCAAATCACTCACCCCTGCTTTCCTTGTCCTAACTTCTCTTTCTGCTGGAACGCTTGTCACCTAAGAGTCTATGCAACTGATGTATTTATTATGCATAGTGCTTCTCTCTGCCCCACTACTGCTGTTAGAGGGCAAGTTCCTTGATGGTGGGGATCTTTGTTTCTCGCCCGCTGTTACACCTCACGCAGGCCGGAGCTTTCTGGAGTCTCTCAGCAAGGAGCTGCGGGCATACTGTGTGTTTGTCTTCCCTGTTGGGTTGGAATGCATGTAGGAGAAAGGGCTCCGGGTCGCTGGTGTTTGAAAATCCAGTGTACAGGATGTTGTGGGAGCCAGCCAGAAGGGCATCCACGGTGTTTGCCTGGTTGGTGTATCCTGTACAGGGGACGTGGATATGAGATTATGGCCTCTCCGTGGACTGCTATTACGGGAGTCACCACCTGTGGAAGCTCCCTGTATGTAGCACATGCCATCCAGCTCTCAGAGGGCTGTGAGGTACTTATGGGCCCCTTACCTGCCCCTTTTTGTTCTATACATGTAAGGAGTACAATGTGATGTTTATAACTATATGTCTATATGTAAATATTCTCCACAGTGAAATAATCACAACAGCTAAGCAGTTTCACATCTTTCTGTGTTCACTGTGTGTGAGTGTGTAGTCAGAGCACCTGAACCTGCCCTCTTAGTAATGTCTGGGATGCCGAACAGTGTGATGACTGTGGCCTTCCGACCGTGCTGCAGCTCTCTCCATTTATTCCGCTTACATAGCTTTTAACCTTCCATTCACATCTCTCATTCTGCTCCCAACTCTGGTACCACAGTTCCATTCTCTGTTTCTATAGTGGGGTTTGTTTTCCTGTATCCCTGTAGCAATGATCATGTAGTGGTTTTCTCTCTGCATCTGGGCTTATGTCACTTAACACCATGGAGTTGCATTCATGTTGAAGCACACAACACAGGTCCTTGGGGCCGCACAGAGCTTCATGGCACTTCCCACAGTCTCTGGGCTCCCTCCCTCTCCTCCCTGGCACAGCTCTTTAGGGCAAAGCTTGCAGGAGCTCCTCACCCACTGTGGAATTCTGGCCGCAGCTGCTTGGGCCCAGGCTGGTCCATGGGCCACTGTGTCCCTCTGCAGCTGGGATGAGGGTGGCTGCAGGTGCTTGTGTGAAGCCTTGTCTTCTGCAAGCTGCTCCTGACTCTGCTAAGGAGGCTGCAAGGAGAGGAGGCCCTTGTTCCCTGTGTGGGAGTGCTGTGCTTGGCAGCAGGACTTCCTCCTGGACAGGGCAGGAAACATTGTGTGGTTGTCAGTGTGCTGAGTCCCCCCAGGCCTTGTGTTCTGAGGTCATTCCTGGGAGAAAGGTCAGCTCTCTTTGTTTGCTAATGCCTTGATCTCCATTACAGAATGCTGGAGTGGAAACTATGGCAGAAGGACTAATTTTTTTTGTAAAACAAAGGGGCTTTGGAAAGGGGGATAAATGGCAGGGATGAAAGGGAGGGAAGGTGTGTGTGTGGAGGTGGGGGAAGGGGTCCTTAACTACAAAAGTGTAAAAAAGGAAAAAAAAAAGGAAAAAAATTTTCATCTTTCCCAGGTCCCCAAGCATCCTGAGACTGGACGGTCTTATCAGATGCAACTATAAGGGAGCTTGCATTTTAGACTGGGTATATAGGTTATGGTGGGCGCCGCGGCCACCTCCAATGTCACAGGGAATGCTTTCAGTGCTGTTGTTGCTCCTTGCCAGTTCCGGCAAGAGCTCCGCTAGTCCCGTTTCAGGCTGGCCAGCCTGCGTGCGAGTTCAGAATACTGGGCATGGCTTCTCTTTTCTGTTTCCATCTTCCCCAGGTGATTTATTGCAAGAGGAGAGTGACAGTGGGTAGCCACATTAGCAGTTTTCCTGGACTGTATGTCTCAGCTGAGAACGCTCATCACTCCCCATTTGTTAGCTCGCTCTCACTTTGATCAGAAGGAGCTCACTACCTGCAGCCGTCTTCAAGGGACACGTAATTGGTATGTTCCTTGGTGGACTGGACATTGTTGCTGTGGCATCCTGAGAACCCCGCCTCATGTTTCTGCACCTTGTGTGCTCCATACAGTTCACACAATATCCCTGAGACAAGAGTCCCTTCCCGTTCGGCAGATGAGACACCTGCACCTCAGAAGGGTCCGTAGCATTCCCTGAGTTTCAGAGCTCTCAGTTGGCAGAACCGGATTTCAGGGCTGTTCCATTGTAATCACGGTCTACATGTGTCAGCGTATTCCCAAGGTTTAGTGAAGCTTGGAAAATCACCCAATCTTGGAAAGTAACAAGTATAAATTTTAAAAATTCTTATCATTATTATGTCTTAATTCTGTTTACATGTAGTGTTTTTCTCAGGAAAGTTACTATTGCTCTTTTGTGTTAAATGTGAAGTCCGTAGTGAGGAGTGGCAGTTTTGAGAGGATGCAGGTAAAGGTTAGCTTCCCTGTCAGCTCCACTGCGCGCTGCAAAGTGCCGTGGGTTACACTGCTCCTTGCAAATGCACCATTCCACAAGGGAGCGCTAGTTTGAGTCCTGTCTGCTCCACTTCTCATCAAGCTCCATGATAATGTGCCTGGGAAGATGTTACCCCTTTCTGCGACAGCATTTTTTACTACTGCAGCTTCATGGAAAGTTTTAAAACTCCACAGTGTGGCCAATAGTGGCACAGAAAATTAAGCTACCAATTGGGATTGCAGCATCTGAGGTATATTATTAGTGAGCAGAGTGTGAAGCAGAGCAGCCAGGATTCCAGCAGGCACTCAGATATGGGATTGCTGACATTACTGGCTATGGCTTGACACACTGCGCACCACCTGCCTCTATGCCAGCATCCACATCTTAGCACAGATTGAGGTCCTGGCCGGTCTTCCAGTCCAGGGATTATTTTTATTGCAAAGGAAGATTCACAGAGAGAAGCAGAGACAGAGAAAGATCCATCTGCTGATTTCATTTACCAAGTGGCAAAGCTGAGCAGATCTGAAACCAGGAGCTTCTTCCGGGTCTCCCACCCAGGTGCAGGGCCCCAAGGCGTTGGCCTGTCCTTGACTGCTTCCCCAGGCCATAAGCAGGGAGCTGGATGGGAAGTGGAGCAGCTGGGACAGAAACTGGCCCCCGTATGGGATCCCGTGCATGCAAGGCAAGGATTTAGCAGTGAGTCATTGTGCCAGGTCCATTATATCTATTTTAAAACTGCTTTAATATTATAGCAATAGCAATGAATGTAGTGGCATTGGAGACCAAACTAAATCATGCAGGATTGATCTCTCTCTGTCTCTCCTCTCCGTGAATCTAATCTGTCTAATAAAAATGAATAAATCTTGTTTTAAAAAAAAATGTTTGGGTGGGGGAGTGACCCAGGGCATGAAGTCTCCTTTTCTTTTCTGTCACTTTCTGTTACTCTCAACAACAAGAAGAACAAAATGAGCTCTCAATAGTAAAATAAAGAAACAGAGAAGAGAGAGAGAGGTAAAGAGACAGAAATCTACCATTAGCTGTTTCCTTCCCCAAATTTTGGAACATCTTTGGACAGTGCTGATGCAGGGCTTGTGAGATTCCACCAGGTAGGTCTCAGAGAATAGTTGCCGAGCTCCAACTGATAGATCGTCACCTGCTCCCCCCTCGGTGTGGGGCCTCAGGAAGCTGGAACTGAGAAAGGCGCCAGGCTCCATCCAGGCCCTACAGTATGCAATGTGGGCATCCCTGGCAGTACCTGATCAGAAGCACCAAATGCCCAGCCCGCAGCTTTACACCTCTGATACAGAGCTTTGGAGGTCACGGTCAGTATACAGGGGTTTAAGTTACTACCTGCAATGTAGACTTCCTGTAGGAAAAGCAGATCCAAACCACACTGTTGCAGGTATTGGCCAATATGCCTTTGTAAATAGAGGAAGACATTCGGAGTACCTGGTTCTCTGTCTCCTTGCCTCCCAGGAATGCCCAAATGTAGATAAAAATCCAGGTGTCAGGGTCATTCGCACCTGTCCTTTGTGGATTTTTGCAAAGTGACCCTGCTAAGGGTTGCCCTCTCTTTTCCTATCTGCTTGTGTCTTTTTGTCCTCAGATAAGCTTCAAAATGTTCAAACACAATGAACAAAGGAAACACTAAATAAATTATTTTAAAAGGCATGTTCATGTGAAAGTCCAACAGACAGACAGGCAGGAGTAACATATATTGAGGAGTTCTCCAATCTGCTGGTTCTGACCATAACTGCCAGCAGTGTCCACTGCATTCTCTGTCATGTTAGACCTTACATTTCAATTCTATCTTAACGCTATTTCATTTCTTCACTCAGGTTAATTAATGGTTTAATGTAAAAGCCTGAGAACTGGTTAGTGTGTAGAACAGGGTGTGAAGCCTCAGCTTGCAACACCAATATTCCATATGGGAGACAGGGATTAATTCCAGGGTGCTCTGCTTCCCATTCAGCTCCCTGTTAATGTGCCAGCAAAGGCAGCAGAAGAGAGCACAAAAACTTATGTCCCAGATAGCCTCAGGAAAGACCAGGAAGTGGTTCTTGGCTCCAGGCCAATGACTGTCACCGTGTCCTTCATATGGCATTAAAGAAGTCATCCAAAACAATAAAGAAATGGTGTGGAATCACAGGAACACTTAGAGACACGGGAAACTCCCACGTACTGTTGTGCTGTTTTCCACCCAAAATGTCAGAAACAGCTTTGCTGAGCTAACTGAAATTCTGTCTCAGGGTGTTCCAACAGGGAGGTCTGTATCAACGGGGGCTGTGCCCCTCCTGCTTTGCCCCATAATCTGATGCTTCCTCAGTGTGGAGTGGCAGGAAGTGGAGCTAAGGAAAGAGCCAGACTCCACCCAGGCCTTCCAGTGTGGGAGATGAGCATCCTTGGGAATAGCTGACCTCCTGCACCAAATGCCACGCCACACCTTTGTATTTCTAACACGCAGTGTTGGAAGCCAGGGTTGATAGGTAGTTTAAGTGACTTACTTGCAGTCCAGGACTCCTGTATGAGGAGTTTGCTTCCCATCCAGGTGCTGCAGAAGCTGTCTATGCAATCACAGTAGGGTCTCATGAGTGCTTGGTCCAGTCACTCATCTGAGAAAGCCCTAGAGGAGTTCTAGCCCCTGGGTTGTGTCCCAGCTCACGCCTGTGTTTTGTGGTCATTCGAAGAGTGAACCATACATGCGTGACTCCCTTTCTCTTCACCTGCCTATAATTTTACCTTTTAAGAAATTAAATTATTTTAAGAACATATCAGGTAAAATAAACATAGTTACAGTATACAAATTTAAGATTTTTTTAAAGATTTTTTTATTGTAAAGTCATATTTACAGAGATGAGGAAAGTCAGAGAGGAAGATCTTCCATCTGATAATTCACTCCCCAAATGAACGCAATAGCTGGAACTGAGCCGATCCGCAACCAGGAGCCAGGAAGTTCCTCCAAATCTCCCTCGCGGGTGCAGGGTCCCAAGGCTTTGGGCCATCCTCAGCTGCTTTCCCAGGCCACAAGCAGGGAGCCGGATGGGAAGTGGAGCCACCAGGATTAGAACCGGCACCCTTATGGGATCCTGGGGTGTTCAAGTTGAGGACTTTAGCCACTAGGCCACTGTGCTGGGCCACTATACAAAAGTTTTTAAAAAGCAACAGAGGGGGCCCGGTGCGATGACATAGCAGTTAGGGTCCTCGCCTTGCACGTGCCAGGATCCCATATGGGCAAGGACTCAGTGACTATGGCATCACAACCAGCTGGAAATTTTATAGACACGTAGAGAAGATTACCGAGAGCAAGAGAGAGATGTACCATCATTTAGTTTGGTCCCCAAGCATCTTTTAAGGTTGGGAGTATTCCATGATAATGCCAGTGTTGGAACCTCCTTCATAGTAGCCATTCTGTAGCATCGTCCCGAGTGTCCATGCATCCCGAGTGGGACATGCACACCTGAGAACAGGGCAAGGCTTCCCAGGGAGGCAGTCCTGTCACGTGTGACAACAGAGCTGAGCCTGCAGGACATGATGCTGAGGACACTGACCCAGGCACAGGCAGACAAGACCCCAGGATCTCATCAAAGTGGAACTCCTCACAGCACAGAGTAGAATGGGGCTCCCGAGGGCTGGGGGATAGTGGTCAGAGACACAGCACTTGCTTCCGCTAGGGGAAGGCTCTCACACAGCCTGGTGGGTGAGTGTGCTGTGTGTGCTGTGCTGGGGATCTGTAGGAAGGAGGCTCTGTGGTCAGCACTGGGATCTGTGCTGTAATGCATGGTGATTAGCTTGGCTTAGCCACTGCACATAGTGTCAGACATTGTGTTGCGGATGGTCCGTATATTCAAGTTTTCTCATTTAAAAAATTGTAAGGGATGGCACATGGACAAGCTCACTGTCAATACTTTTGTCCTCATGCCAGTATTCTGCAGTTGTACAAGATTATTTATCTTGGTTGAAAGGTACAATGAGAAAATGAAAGAGAAGG
Organism: Ochotona princeps; assembly: GCF_030435755.1. Lineage (NCBI taxonomy): Eukaryota > Metazoa > Chordata > Mammalia > Lagomorpha > Ochotonidae > Ochotona > Ochotona princeps. Next base: position 7,469,863 of record NC_080865.1, read on the forward strand.
GAATCTTGCACCTCTTGGTTCGCACCTAATTGACCAGAATAGATGGGCTGTGCCAGGCCCAAACTAGGAATTAGGAACTGCCCTGTGTCTCCTGTGTGGGTGATAGGTGCTCAACTGAAAACCAACTTCTTGCCCTCCATTGGTACATTGCCAAGGAACTGGATTGCAACAGGACTATGTGTAAAACAAACACCAGAATTCAATAGGGTTATTAGTGTTGCAACTGAGACTTAAATTCTGTATATAAAGGTTGCCCACTACTCCTTTTGAATATATTAATTTGTTCCTTTAAGTTAAGGCAAATTTTAAAGTGAATCCTTACCATGACTAGGATACAAGTTGATATTTATGTCATCAGTAGAATGAAACAATAGTTGGGTGATCTCTGTATCACTCAACTCTGTATTTATGTCTCTGGATTTGCCTTAATGAATTTAATCTTGCTTTTAAAAAAGCAATGGGACGTGCATTTAGAGAAGCAATAAAATATTTATTGAGACTCCCACTTCAGACTACAGGAAACCAGATTACAATTCTATGCTTCATTCCAGGTTCTTGTGGATATGTCCTGGGAGAGACAGCCGGTGATGGTTCAAGCATTTCAGATCCTGAACCCGCCAAAGAACTGCATGACCAGGATGGATCTTCGTTGCCTCAGGTCAGCTTGGTCCCACACTAGCTACTGTATGTGTTTGTTTAGGGTGAAATCCGAGGTGAGGATTCTGTCTCCCTGTGTGCCTGTGCTATTATTTTATGTTCTGGCAAGACGCATTTCATTGAAGTTGGAAGACTAGGGATGGAGCCACAAGCAGAACAGGAAATATTCCATGCTCTGGATCCCCATGGAATAGCTAAAAAGCCAGGGCTGGGCCTGGTCACTGCCAGAAGCCGGAGACCACTTCCTGTGTCACCTGTAGGTGGTCCTTCCAGGAACCTCAGATACATGCATGGAAACAGAGCAGCATGGCATGGGCACCCTCCCATACGGGATGCGGTGTGGAAGTGAGGCTGAACACCTGCTGCCACATGTGTAGCCCCTTCTGAGCCTGTTAGATTCACTCATTAATTCACCTGCGAAATACTCAATGGATTTTTCTTAATACAATAATTGAAGTAAGCTTGACTATGATAGGGAATGCAGCGTGAACTAGTGGCATTTGGGGACCAAACTTGGGGATAGAACTCTTGTGTTTTCTGGTTCTCTTAGTTGACATGATAATGTTCCATTAAATAGGTCATAATGGTAGCCTTTTTTTCTGTAGTTAGGTATTTTTAGGATGACTTATTTGAATAGACAGTGATTGAGAGTGGGACAGAAAGCAAGCTAGAGAGAGACATTATGTGTATGGTTCGCTGTGCAAATGGTGACACAGAAGGTGTTGGCCAGGGAAACAAAGACAGAGGAGAGAGAGAAAGAGAGAGAAAGTGAGTGTGTGGATGACTCCTTCCTCACATGGTCAGAGGAGAAATGCAGCCAAGCAGGTGCCAGGATGTTGGAAACCCTGTGGCCATCCCAGCTAACAGACAGGCAGTCTGGCACTAAGGATACCTTGCTGTCTTTCACAGGCACGTCCCCCAACACCTGGGTTGGAACATGGAACCAGCAGGAGTGGAAACCCTTCGTGTAGCGTCGTCCGTGTTAGAGGCACGTAAGTGAATGAACTCTACCCCAGCCCTGGCCTCACAAGTATGTAGTGGAAACATCACATATTTTCAGAGATGCCCACGGTCCACCTTGGAGGGCCTGGTGAAGCAGACTCCAGTTCAGCTCCTGGGAGCAAGTGGTGGTTTCAGCAGATTGATTGGGCCCCAGTTCTCAGACTCCTACCTGGTGGAATCTCCAGGACTTTGGGCTGCCGCAGCCAGGACTGATTGTGACATTTAGGGAGGGCAAAAGCTCCTGGGAGATTTGTGTCACTGTCTGATGGCTGGCTGGCTGCCTGTGTATCCATGATGTTTGCTTATTGTATTGAGGGTTTATTTTATTTTATTTCACAGAGCGTGTGACACAGAGAAACGGCGACTGTTCATGCCTGGATCACCCCCTCATCGATTGCAACAGTTGTGTCTGTGCCAGGCCGCCTCCCAGAGCCAAGAGGAGCTTCCTGGACAGCTGCTGCCTCGTCACGTCGCCTGGCGGGGGGCTGTGTGGGAAGCAGAGCACCCTGGGATGGGACCCTGTCTCCTGGGGCAGGTGTTGGTGTAGTGAGCCGAGGTTTCACACCCTGTTCTTTAGAGAAGCCTATTCTCAGTGTGTTGCAGCAATCACATGGGAACCAACGTGGCTTCACATGTGTTTTAATGTTACGCTTTACAATGGTAAGACATGCACTGGATTTGGTTGTGATGTGAGGAATGAGCCATCAGAACACTATTAGTGTCTCTGTCAGATTTTCTGTCTGCTTTTCAGGTGAATGGAGTTGGGGTTTCTTAAATTTTCATGCTTTTGCTTCTTTGTTTAATTTTGTTTTTATTTTATTTTTTGATTGTTTATTTGACATGCAGAGTGCTGAAGGGGTCAGGTGGAGAATGAGAAAACCACATAATGCCTGTTCCCTCAGCAGATGGCCTGAATGGATGGATCTGGGCAAAGCGAAAGCCAGGGTGTTCCTGCTGAATCCTGGTGACCCAGGTATGTGACAGGGAAGCACGCACTCAGGACATCTTCCTGTTTCTACAGGCAGATTGTCCTGGATCAGGGCGAGAAGTGGAGCACAGCAGAACTTGACCCTGAGGTCATACGAGAGGCTGGAATTGCAGGCAAGTAACTTAACCCACTGTACCGCACCCTGGCTTCCAAGGTTCTGTGTTAGAAACGTCAGGGTGTGGGACAGACATCTGGAGCAGCAGGTCAGAGGCAGGCCCACCCCCCACAAAGAGGGCCTGGGTTGGAGTCAGGCTCCTTCCCCTACTCCATCTTGTGTTGGTCCACACTGCGGGAGGATGCGCGTGATGATGTAAGCAGGTGTAAGAGGGCTGCAGTTCTCAGAGACTGCCTGGCGGAGTCTCTGGATGCTGGTCTGCAGTCTGGCCAAACCAGAGCAGTGTCAGCAGACTGGGATTGGAGGGAAGGAGCAGATGGGAGATTGCAATCGTCTCTCTGTCCTTCTGTCTCCTTCTCTCTGTCCCATGCAGTTTCTTTGTTGTTTGTTGGTCTGACTTTATTTGGAAGGCAATGTGTCTGAGAGAAGTGGAGTCTGCCCCTGCCCTGCGTCTCCCCTGCAGTGCTCTCAAGAATGGGTCTGTGCCTGGCTGCTACCCAGAGGTAAGAACACCTTCCTGGTGTCACCTGAGGTTGGCCAGGACCAAAGTATCTGTGCTGTGTCCTGCTGCCCTCCCAGGTAAGTTAGCACGGAGCTGCGTGGGAAGCAGAGCACCCTGGGAAGGAGCACTTTCTCCCATTTGGGATCTGATGTAGTCGGCTGAATCAGAACACCTGTTCCCCTCACTGGCCCCCTTCTCAACTTCGTTTAACTTTAGTTTAACTTGAGCAGTAGCTATTAATTATACTTATGATATGGTTGCAAGTTAAGCTTTAACAAGACAGTGAATGCAGGGGGTATTGCTGGAACTTGGTGACAAAACTAGCAAGTTGGAGATCTCCTCAATGGGTCTTATTCAATTGTGTTTTCAAGAAATGTTGCATAAGGCTGCTATACTTGATATTTGATCATGCATTTGAAATTGTGCCAAGATCATTTATGTGGAAAACAAATTTACAGAAACAGGGCAGAGAATAAGTACAGAGAGACCCTGATTGGGATAGTTTGCTACAGAGATGGTCACTAGTGTTAACCAGGCAACAGCCCTGAGATGAGAATTCTCTACGTTGCAGATGAGCGACGAGACCAAGCACTTAGGATGTCTTCCTGTCTATACAGGCATATTCCCCAGCACCTGGAGGGAAGTGGAACAGCGTGGGATGGAAGCCCTTTTCATACAGGAGACCTGTGCTTCAGGCGAGTCCTCTAAACTAGTGTACCCAGTCCCGGCCTCCACCACTGTGTATTAGAAATGTGAAGCTGTTGGGAGGGTGGGCACTTGGTGCTGCAGAGCAGGTATTCCCAAGAGTGCCCAGTTCCCATATCCGTGGGACTGGGTTGGATGAGGTTCCTTTCCGTCTTTCAACTTGCAGCATACATACAGAGTGAGGTAACAGGTAGCAGGTGATTGTTCAAACCTCGGGATCACTACTCCCATTTGCTGAGATCCAGGTTTTGCTTGTAACATCTATCTTCCGGCTGAGCTCGTCCTAGCTGTTGAACAAGTCTGAGGTAGGCACCAGCAGATGAGAGATTATTGCCTATATTTTTATCTGCATTTGTATCTGTTCCATCTTTTCGTTAGTATGAGGATTTGTTGTTGGTTATTTGGAAGTGTGTGCGACAGTTGCGTCGGAATGGCATGAACAAAATGAGCTCCACTGGGCATGTTGAAATGGCTCAATGGACTAAATTTCCACCCTGTATGCACCGTGATACCATATGGGCACTGTTTCATGTCCCAGCTGTTTCACTTCTCATCCAGCTCCCTGCTTGTGGCCTGGGAAAGCAGCTGAGGACGGCCCAACACCAAGAAACACTGTTCCCAAGTGTGAGACCTGCAAGAGGCTTCTAGCCTCTGGTTTTGGGTCATCTCAGCTCCTGCAGTTGCAGCCTGTTTTGGAGTGAAGTGGCCGATAGAAGATCTTTCTATCCTGGTCTCCGTAAATCTGATCTGCCTTTCCAATAAAAGTAAAGAACTCTGTAAATAATAAGATTGTCCATATCCTGGATCACTCTGCAAATGGCCTGAACTGCTGGGCTGGGCTTGCTGCTTCCCTGTCTGTTGTGAGGCCGAGGTGATTCCCTTTATGTCCTGCCTCGCCAGCTACTTTCGCAGGGACCTGTTGTGGAAGCAGGGTGACTGGGGACCGAGAACTCACAATGTCTTCCTGTCTGCACAGGCATATTCCTCAACACCTGGATGAGAAGTGGAACAGCCTGAAGTAGAAGCCCTGTGTTTCAGGCAAGCACCCCATTGTGCCGGCGTGCCACCCTGTGTGTTAGGAATGTAAAGTGTCGGTGGTCATGTGGCACAGCAGGTCAGGGCGTCCCGGGATGCCCACATCCCGCGCTGGAGAGTCAGTGTTGCAGCCAGGGTCCTTTCCCAGTTCCAGCTTCCTGGTGCTGTGCAGTGGAGAACAGCATTCAGAGGGAGCGGGGAGACTTCCCCAGAGTCACAGTGCCTGTAGCAAGTGGAGCAACTTGCTGCGAATATATGGTCCTCACCCAATTACTGTCATTCTCTGTATCTGTTCCCTATCCCAATGTTTAGAATCAGATTATTGGAAAGACAGAATGACAGGGAGAGAGAAAAATGAATTTGTGCTTCCATCTGCTGGTTCTCACTCTCTCTCCGTCATTTGGGGTGAGAGAGAGAGGCGGGGGGGGGGGGGGGAATCTGGATATGAGAGAATGGGAATTAATTAGTACTGCCATCTCCTGATTCCTTTCCAAGTTAACAACATGGGAGGGCTGGCCAGCCTACACCAGGACAAGGAACTACATCCAAGTCTCCTGTATGAGGGGCGGGGACCCAAGACTGAGCCCACTCTCACTGTCTCCCAGCACGTTGCCCAGGAGCTGGGTTTGAACAATTGCTGGGACTCAGACTCTAGAGGCCACAATGGTTGTCCCCAGTGCACACTTTAAATATATTAATTGATTCATTTAGCTTAATGAGAGTTTGAATCTTCGACATGATTGGGAGTGCAGGCTGATTTTACAGGGATTTGGAGAATGAAGAGGCAGTAGGGACATCTCTCCCTGTTCCACAGGTTATTGTGTTCCATTGCTTTGCATTAATTTATGAAATAATGTCCTGATTAATATTACTAAAGGTGTGTTTGAAAGGTCTGCTTTCACATGGCAGGGACTGCATGGGACATTGGAAGCATTTGGTGCTGCAGGCCAGGTGTGCCTGTGGCGCCCACATCCTGCTCCCTTGCAGTGTTGCTCTTGCAGCTGGTACACACTGGGGGAGGAGCAGGTATCAGGGTTCAAGCCCTGCGAGTAATTGCTTTTTTTCGCTGAGGTCTGATCTTTACTTCTCACATCTGTTTCCACCCTGGCCTAGTGGTAGTTGTGGTACCTTTTCCGTGCATCTCTGCTTCTCTCTGTAAGTCTACCTGTCAAGCAAACAAAAGTAGATAAATATATTTTGAAACTCTTTGATATGGTTGTTTATTTGATTTGAAGATCATTTGAAAGGCACAGTTACAGAAGGGGTTAGAGGAGAGACAGACAGACTGCTCATTCACACATGTGCTTTTGCACTCAGCAAGCCAGGGACCCAAAGGGAAAGCTTGAACCAGGCAAATCCAGCATGTTAGAACCCCTCGTCAGCTTTCCCCAGCGACAGGGAATCAAGCACTCGGCACATGTTCTCTTGGTTCTGCAGGCCAAATACCGCACACCTGGATGGCAACGGAGCACCCAGGCTGGGACCCCTTCTTATACAGGAGGCCTCTGTTGCAGGGAAGCAACTTAATCCACTTCACCCCAAGCTTACCTCCCATCCTGTGTGTTAGAAATGTAAAGGTGGACTGTGGGCATTTGGGCTGCAGGCCAGATGTTTCCAGGGACGCCTGTATCCCACATGGGAGGGCCTGGTGTGGCCTCAGGCTCCTTTCCAAAAGCCAGCTGTCAACAGTACCCTCTGCGGGAGGCAGCGGGTGATGATTCATGCAGGGGGATACTGTCCCAGACCCTGGAGTCCTGGTACCTGGTTTCAGAGACTGAGAGGGAATGATCAGATGGGAGAGTCCTGTGTTTCTCACACCGAGTCTGTATGCTTTCTTTACCCAAGATTGATTTTGTTTAGTTAAAGGTAGAGAGACAAAGCTGCAGGTAGAGACAGAGAAAAGGAGATCTTGCATGTCCTGGGTCACTTAGCAGCAGCCTCGGTGATGAGTGAGAGGGGACCAAACACTCAGGACAGGTTCATCTGTTTGCACAGGTTCTTGCTCTGGCACCTCTTGGGAGGTGCAGCTGATGGGAAGTGCAGCTGCCTGGAATGGAACATCAGGTCGTTCGGAACGTTGCATGGCCAGCAAGTAACTTAACCCACTGCCCTCCAGTGCGGGTCTATATTTGTGTATATCAGAAATGTAAAGCTGTTGATGGTCACGTGGCACAGCAGGTCAGGTATTTCTAGGATGGCCACGCCCCCCATTCGAGAGCTGTGTTCCAGCCAGGCTCCTTTCCCGTTCCAACTTGCTGATGCTCTGCACTCGGGATTTAATTAACAAAACGTTTGCTTGACATATGTTTAAGGGGTAAACTTTCACATGGCAGGAGTTGAGACTAGTCAGGAGTCAGGGACACATGGGCGTCTCATGTGCTCTTCTCCCAACTTGTTTTTCTGTTTGTAGCTACTTGGAGTCAAACAGACTCTTCTTGTACACAACCCCCTACCACCACAACACCGGATGCCATTTGTTGATAGCCCACAGTTTGCTGTGCAGACAGCCCTGCTAGGTACATGATGAATAGGCCTAGTGTTTAGAAACGAACACACAAATCAGAGTGAGGGGATGTTCCTGATTCACAAAGCGTGTAAGAGAGGACGCTTAAAATTATATCTACATCAATATCCATATATGTATAATATATATTTGTGTATAATGTATTTATGCTTACACATATATTGGATATATATTTGTATATAATATATATATTTGTATATAATATATGTAAAATAGTGAGCCAGTGTTGGGGCCAAGTAGCATGAGAATTAAACGCCTTTTTCAAGATACTAACACTTCTCAGCATTTCATAGTGATTTTTCATTAGTTAATTAACTGCTTCATTTTCTGAATATGTTATAAAGTGTCCTTAGGAAGGCCTGGGACTGCACTGGATGTGCTGTCCTCACAGCCCAGGCTGGAGCTCCTTGTGCTCAGCTTCAGTTAAACGCCCCCTGCTGGTTTGCAGTGGGAAATGCTACCCATTTCTGGGACAGCTTCTTTAAAGTCTAACTCCAAGATGGGGTCATTGTGGCACAGTGGATTAGGCCGTCACGGGTGATTCTAGCATCCCAAAGGCAAAGCTGCCGGTGACAGGTTAGAGCTAACTTTACAGCGTCCAGGAGGTTTCTGCACTCCCAGTTCACTGCAGCGCAGTCTATACTGTTAGTCACCTTGAGTGTCCATAGACAGTCGTTTCTCAAATTGTGGGTGAGAAAGAGCAGGTGGTGATTTCTGTCTGTCTGCTGGTTTGCTTCTGTCTCCAGGCAGTTCTTTATGATGCTGGGTGCTTATTTTATTGTAGTTGAAGGACACAGTGAAAGAGAAGAAAGGAGATCTTCCAGGTCCTGGCCCACCCAAGAGCGTGGCACAGAGCCTGCCCTGGGCGGGGCTGCTGCCCAGAGCAAAGAACATGTTCACGTGACGACGGCCTCCCCAGGCACCTCAGCAGGGAGCTGCATGGAAGCAGCGCACCCTGGCGTGGACCCTCCTCTCGCACATGGCATGCTGGCTGCGAACTGAGGCTTAACACCTGGTTGCACATTTTCAGTCCCCTGTGCCTTTTTTATAATGCATAAATTCACTTATGCAAGAGCCACTGGATATTTTAGATAGGGCTTAAAGTCAAGGTTTAATATGATGGGGAATGCAGACTGCTAGCATTTGGGGACTGAATTTGCACATCGGAGAACTCCTGTGTCACTGTTTGCCTCAGCTGCCTTTCACATGAACACAATTATGCTTACCACTCATCTCACAGATGGTCACTTGGACTTGTATACTTAGATTTTTTCATGATTATTTATTTGAAAGGCAAAGTGACAGGGAGACTCATGGGAAAGCAATAGAGCTACACAGAGAAATTCTGTGGATGGTTTACTCTGAACCTGGTGACAAAGCAAAGCAGTACTCAGGCAGAAAGGAAGAGAGGAAGAAAGGGACGGAGAAAGGAGGAGAGCAGATCGCACCTGGTTCTCTCCACCAGGACCAGAAGGCGCAGGTTCGATCCATGTGGAAGACTGGAGGTTGGGAGTCATTCCGGGCTCCCTCGTGGGTGAGAGGGAAGTGGCACGCAGGACATCTTCCCCAAGGACAAGCGTGAGCCAGGCCACAGCCAGGTAGTTCGTGTCGCCGCTCTGGCCGCGGCGGCACTGAAAACGCTGAGTCATATTGGAGGTCTGGGAAAAACTGGTGAAAGCGGCTGCGTTTTTTTTTTTTTTTTTTTTTTTTAAGGATTTTATTATTATTGGAAAGCCGGATATACAGAGAGGAGGAGAGACAGAGAGGAAGATCTTCCGTCTGATGTTTCACTCCCCAAGTGAGCCGCAATGGGCCGGTACGCGCCGATCCGATGCCGGGAACCTGGAACCTCTTCCGGGTCTCCCACGCGGGTGCAGGGTCCCAATGCATTGGGCCGTCCTCGACTGCTTTCCCAGGCCACAAGCAGGGAGCTGGATGGGAAGTGGAGCTGCCGGGATTAGAACCGGTGCCCATATGGGATCCCAGCACGTTAAAGGCGAGGACTTTAGCCGCTAGGCCACGCTGCCGGGCCCCGCGGCTGCGTTTTAAAACCTTTTCTCCGCTGCTCCTGTCCCCGTCTGTCTAAGCTTTCCTACCCGCTTCTTCGCCACCCTTCCTCCCGTTTTCCACCACCCTTCTTCCCAATTCTTCCCGTTTCTGTATTCCCCACGTAAGGGCCACCAGAATGTCACGAACCAAAAAGGAGAGAGACAGAACCAAAAAGAGAGGGCGAACGATAAAAAGGCTTTATTGCCGAAAGCGAGCTGCTTATGTACAGTTCCACCAATCACTTCTGCCCGTGGTCCACGGGGCGCTATCGGATAGGCCAGCAATCACAGCGAGGGCGAATTAGCCGATCCTTGTGACCTCCTGCCTGCCCACTGGCGGGGCAAGTCCCGCCTCCTGGCACTCGGCCAGCCGCCATCTTGAAGCCCCTCAGGCCTGCGGGGTCGGCCGCTCCCCGCTGTTAGAATGCCTTCTGATACGAAAGCTAAGTGACAGATGAGCTCACACTCCGGACACCTTTGTCAGTTTGCATAGGCGTATTAGCCAACACTTGGGATGGCCTGGACTGCAATCCCGTCTCGTGAAGGAGGCCCACACTGCAGGTAAGTAACTTAAACCACCATACCTCGAACCTGCCCTCCCACACTCGGGACTGGAAATCAAAGCGGTGGAGTGGCCATGTGCAGAGTGAGTCAGAACCTCCCAGGGTGCGCACGTCCTGCTTGGGAGGACCAGGGTTCGAGTCAGGCTTCTTTCCCAGTTCCAGCTTCGTGCCACTCCACAGCGGAGAGGCAGCAGGCGGTGGCTGCAACAGGTGCAGTGTGGTTTATGTGGGTGTCTGGGAACACCCACCTGTAGGTGTGGTCTCCTGATTCTGGGCTTCCTGGCCAAGTTTAGTAATTTTTGAAATCTGGAGCGGAAAACAGCAGATGGGAGGTTTCTGTGTACTGGTTTATTGCTGTATCCGTGCCACCTCTCTGTGGCTTATGAAGATTACTCAGTTCCACAGCAGACTGATAGAATAGGACAACAGTGAAACAGAATCTGCCCGCCCTGGATCACCACGCAAGTTTCTTTTAAGTGTGGTGGCTGTGCCAGGCACATTGGCAGGAAGCAGCCGAAGCAGCAGAACCTGGCTTGGAGCCCTTTCTGCCCGAAGCAAGTGAGCCTTAACATTCTGATGTCAAGTAGAACCCATTCTCACCAGCTTAAGTTAATAAATCAATTTCTTAATTAATTTTTCTGAATACATGATTCGAAGTTAAGCTTTAGCATGGTAGAGTATGGACTGGATTTGGCTGCTGTTTGAGGAGTGAACTAGCACATAGGAAAACTGTTACTGTTTCTCTGACTGCTTCGCAAATGAACACAATTTTTAATTGTGTTTTTTAATTGTATTTTAATTTTTTTATGCCATGGTTTTCTTCGTTTTATGTTATTTGTCTTTACGATCATTTATTTGAAAGGCGGGATGATTGGAGGCAGGAAGAGGAAACGGATGCCGCATGGGATTATCCCTCAACAAATGGCCTAAGTGCTTGTGTCCATGCAAGGCGGAAGCCAACAGGTTCTGACCCCATCTTGATCTCCAGGTGTACGACAGGGAAGCAGGCACTCAGGACAGGCTCTCAGAACATCTTCCCTTGTTCCCATAGATAGCTTATCCAGTCTGGATGGGAAGTGGAACCCCCTGGACAGGAACCCTTGTTTATAGAGGAGGCCTGCTTTACTGGAATTACTTAACCTACTACACCCCAACCCTGGCTTCCGAAACTGTGTATTAGAAATAAAGGCTGTGTGGGCTGGGCATGTGGTGCAGCAGTTCAAGTATTCCCAGGGATGCCCACACCCCGTGGAGGCCTGGGTCGGGCCAAGCGCAGTTCCAGCTCCCTGCCGCTCCACACCGAGGGAGACGGCAGGTGGTGATTTAAGCAGGGGGGGGACATGACCTGGTTCTCAGAGACCATCCTGGGAGAATGTCCTGATTCAGCCTGTCCCAGCTGAAGCTGTTTGCAAAGGCTGGGGAGGTAAACACCACACTTTGAGATTCTGCCACCCCTGTCTGTGTGTCTCTCCCTCTGCCCCATGCCATTGCCTTATTATTTTAGAGAACTTATTTTGGTTTATTTGAGAGACCGAGTGACTGAGGGAAAAGGTCATTTTCCTTGTGCTGTGTGTCCCCTTTGCCCCCCAAAAAAGTCCTAAAAGGCCTCTAAGTGCCATGGTCCGTGACAAGAGGCTGCCCAGAGCCAAGCACCCCTTCCTGGTCTCAGCCGAGGGTGGCCCAGGCCCACGTCCTCCCAGGACCATCAGCAGGGGGCTGCACAGAAGCAAGGCCCCCCAGAACGACCTCTGTCCCACAGGAAATGCCTGTTGTCACGAGCTGAGGTGTGACACCTTTTCAACACATCCAGCCCATTCTCAACCTGTTAAATTAAGTCATCAGTTTGCCTGTGAATTAATTAATTATACTCAACATCTTATTCATAGTTAAGTTTTAACATGACAGGGGATTCAGGGGTATTGCTAGCATTTGGGACTGGACCAGCAGATTGGAAAGCATCTGTATTTCCCTTTTATCTGTCTGTCTGTCTATCTGTCTGCCGTATGTGTGAGCACAATTATGCTCTCTAGAAAATGTTTTCTACTGTTACTTGGGGTACTTTTATTGGGTGTTCTTAAAGATTATTTTCATGATAAAGTTACGGAGGGAGTCATGGAGAGAGAAGGCAAAACCCAGCAGATTGGAACTCCGTTCAGGCATCCCACGTGAGTTCAGGAAGTCTTCCTGTCTGCATACATAGGTGCCCCCAGTAGAGCTGCCAGGCCTGTGAGGCCTTCTCATGCAGGAGGCATACATTGCAAGCAGGTGAATTCACCCACTGACCCCCGTGTGACAGTGTGGGTCAGGACGTGACACAGCAGGTCACATGTCTCCAGGGAGGCCCACACCTGCTTTGGAGGCAAGGCTCATTTCCTAATTCTGTATTCCTGTCAAGCCATAGTTTTTCCTTCAGTCTCTCTGCTTAGTCTGTCTTTCACACAAATCAATAAATCTTTTTAAGAGAGGAGTTCAGCAAAAGGGTGTAAAAAGTTACAAGGAAGTGAAGAAAATTGTTTTGATTTTTCACAGAATCCAAAGTGTGCAATTTCATTTCCATGCATGTTGATTTTGTTTGTAAAATTTATAATTACATTACATTTATATTCTATAGTTCAGCATATATATATATATGAATGAAGAGGTATTTTTAAAAATTGTTAGTGTATTTCCTATTGCTGTCCTGACATGTATGTACAAAGTTTATGTTTCTTAAAACAAAATCCAGTTCTATTCTCACAGTTTTCATGAGGCTGAAGTCCTGTGGGGTCTTTCCTTGATGTGTGTCTGTACAGATCGGTGACATTCATCACATTGGATCTGGTTCCACACTAATGGTTGTCACCTGCAATGACCCTATCTCCCAAAAAAGGTCATATTCTTTTTATAGGATTTATTTATTTTTATTAGGCAGATTTACAGAAAGAAGGAGAGAGAGGGAGGGTCTTTCATCCACTGGCTCACTCCCCAAATGGCTGCAGTGGCCGGAGCTGAGCCACTCCAGAGTCAGGAGCCAGGAGCTTCTTCAGGGTCTCCCACATGGGTGCAGGGTCCCAAGGCTTTGGGTGGTCCTTGACTGCTTTCCCAGGCCACAAGCAGGGAGCTGGATGGGAAGTGGAGCAGCTGGGACACGACCCAGTGCCTGTATGGAATACTGCCACTTGCAGGAGAAGGATTAGCCAGTTGAGTCATTACACTGGCCCTAAAAAGATCACATTTCAAAACACTGAGGATTTCAACAATTGAATTGGAAGATGCAAAGCAACCTATAATTAATGTGTTATTTCTGAAGGAAGTTTCCTATGTTTCCCATGTAGGCCTCTGTTACATTTATTCCAGTGTACCAGCATCAATTAGCAATTGTTCTGCCCTTCTCCTAGGATTGCATCCTGCTTTATGTGTTTTGTGATAAGCAGTGTAATTGCAGTCAGCATTTCTTTGGAATAACGTTTGATGTTACACTTAGACTTTCTCAGTAGAGGGCAGAGGAGGGACAGTAAAGGAGCAAAAAGGCTTCTCTTCAATTTCCCCAAGTCAGGAACGTGGCTGTGAGGCCACCTGCTGGATGTCTGCCACGCTGCAGCCCTGGACTCCGCCCTGACCCAGACTATCGTGAGAGCCTTTGCACCTCTTTGGCAAAAGAAAAGAAAAATTAATTCTTTAAAATTAAAAACCCGTAGATGGCACTTTCAGCACTCAAACTAGACCCCCAACACTTCCTGTTGGCTCCAGCGCCAGCGGACCCCCCTTGCGTGCATGCCCCAAGCCCCTTGCCCACACCCGCCCCTCCACAGGCCCCCACTAGAGCTACAGTCCACCGGCTGCCCAAGTCACCTGCTTGCTGACTCCCGTGCCTGCCCTAGCTGCACTGCAGAAGGCGAGCAGCAGCTCCAGCCACTGTGGTGCTCCACTTCCGGAGCTGCACCTGATGCCGCAGGGGGGTGAAACCCTTCCAACTGTCTCCATCCTTGGGCATTTTCTCCCCAGGTTTAGGGTTATCATAGCGAGTTTCCTTGTATCTTAGAGTTATTCTCCATCATTATTTAGTAATTATCTGTAGTTTCTAAATCTTGATTATATTCTCAGTGGTACAGGATAGCCCCTGGGTGTCATATTGTAATAATTCACATGTTATTTTGAGTTTCCTAGTCCATAATCAACCATAAGTAATGCAAAAACATTTTTAATTAATTTGTATTGGAAAGTCAGATATACAGAGAGGAAGATAAACAGGGAAAGAACTTCTGTCCACTGATTCACTTACCAGGAGGCCCCCAACAGTCAGAGCTGAGCCAATCTGAAGCCAGGAGCCAGGACTCTGCGGGGTCTCCCACGCAGGCACAGGGTCCCAAGGCTTTGGGCTGTCCTCGACTCCTTCCCTTCTTTGTCCCTCCCATCTCGCCCCTGTTGTTCTTTTTAAACAAGCAGGTAAGTAAACAAATACATCTTTTAAAAAAAATAAATTAGGGGCAGGTATTTGGTCAAGCAGAACTTAATCTTCATGTCATGTTGGACTACGTGGGTTTAATAGGTGACTCCAGGTCCCAAGGCTTTGGGCCGTCCTCGACTGCTTTCCCAGGCCCCAAGCAGGGAGCTGGAAGGGAAGCGGGGCTGCCGGGATTAGAGCCGGTGCCCATATTGAATCCTGGCGCGTGCAAGGCGGGGACTTTAACCACTATGCTATCGAACCGGGCCCTTGAAGTACCCTTTTGCAGTCACTGGCAGCTATCTGGGAGAGGAAGGACTGAAACCTAGCTTAATTGACAAGACTTCTTATAGAAAAAAAAATCTGAATTGGGGCTTGATATGATTTTACAAGGAAAGTATAGCTCTTAGAGACGTGTTCTTAGTCAGTCTAAGGTGAAAGCTGGAATGTTTTCTTCATCTTCAGGGTGTGAAGGGATGCCCACGTTAAAGATGCCTTTTCCTGCATGTTCAATCAACAAAATCTCAAGGGTCTATTTTGCACATCTTCCGTAGGACCACTAGGTGGCAGCACGGACTTAGAGATTGGCACAGGATCCTTTCAACCAGAGTTCCCTGCACATTGCAATGATACAAAGGCCAGGTTCAGCTCTCCAGAATATTCGCAAAGTCTTGTTCTCCAAGATTTTTCAGAGTGTAGCTGCACTGCATTTATATCTGCAGAGGCCTGTGATGTAACTGAAAGCACTGACTTCTATTCTGAAACTCCCCGAGCTGGGAGCGCCTACAGAGCCTTCTTTCTTATTGCAAACTGAAGCTTGCAGTGGGATGAAAGATGAGTTGGGTTTGTCAGTGAGAGTCTTCTGGGTATTGGAAGCAGCAGACACCCATGTCAGAATCTCTATCCCTCGGCGTTATCGCCACGGGGTCATTCACTAAACTAAACGTGTAGTTCAGAGCAGGCTGCAGTGACATACCAGGTCCCTTATGGTTGTAGGATCTTGGGATGTGAGATCCAGATGGAGCCCCGCAGATCAGTCCAGGCTTTCTGGAGCAGATGCATCATGCTCATCCACCCTAAAGACAGCTGTGTGAGAATGTCTACTCACGGAAGACAGGCAGCTAGCTGCCTTGCTCCAGGCCGCAGTCAAAGGCAACACCCATTCTGCGATGGCGTTATGGAGTCTTGATGGACTCCTTGTCATAGCTCAGCTTCTCCCTCTGGCTAATCCTGAGTCTCCTGCCATCCCTGATTGATTCAGTAAAATCCCACTAAGCTGTGGTTCCATGTTAGCTCCCTGGGGAACCTGATCCCACCTTTGTTGATGCTATGTGGGGAATCATGTATTAAGGAAAATTGTAATTCTAAGGAGAACAATACTCAAATACAAGCTGAACATTAAATTAACAAGGATCCACAAGA
Organism: Ochotona princeps; assembly: GCF_030435755.1. Lineage (NCBI taxonomy): Eukaryota > Metazoa > Chordata > Mammalia > Lagomorpha > Ochotonidae > Ochotona > Ochotona princeps. Next base: position 7,485,847 of record NC_080865.1, read on the forward strand.
GCATGAATTGTTCCATGCTTTTCCACCACTAAATGCCCCGGTGCCTTTACCTCCATAGACACTGCACACTGGTCCTTAGATTGCAGACACAGCAGAAATTCTCACAACTCTTTCCTTAGAAACTACTGGGACTAAGCTACGCGTGTCGGTGTTTCTGGCCATCTTCTTGAAATTTCCATGGCTGTTTCTCAAAGGAAGCATTCACATCAAACCTCACTGGGCATGTCACACTGCTGGTGGGGGCACAGAGCGTGTGGACTTCATGAGACCACCAGCCTGAGCATGGGCACTCCATATCCCAACGGGCCCTGGATGGACGAATGGCAATATCAAGGCAGACCAAGTCGGTATCACTAAAGCCCTGGAGAAGCACCAACAGAAATTGCTTCTGATTCTAACCTGGTCAGCACAGAGAGCATTCCTCTGACTTCAAACACAGACTGAGTCTATTAGTCTACTTCTAGCAACATGTTATTTGGTTTACATTCTGGTACAACCAGGAAAAGCAATGCCCTAGGGTGGGGAAAAAAAAAGTTACAGCCCACAGCCGATTAAAAGCACAGTGCTGTAATTAGTGATGCTTTGGTTCAACTCAGTACTGCTAGTTTATCGGCAGTGTAACCCTGGGCAAGTTGTTTAGGATTTCTGCCTCTGTTTTCTCACCTATAAAATAGGGTGACAATAATACTATCCCTGGACATTTTTTCTGGGAAGATTAAATGAGATTATATTCTATAAATAGTATGTGTAGAATGGCATATCCTATTATATGTGGCTTAGTCATTATTTATATGTAGAATCCCATCTTCTCTCAGTGAGAATCTAGGGTTGGATTGTGTGTCCTCGGAGGTTGCAGAGTCTTTACTTTAGGATTACCTGACTTTATGGCTACTGTGTGTACAGCTGCCTGATGTGTGAAAAGTTGTGTTTTCTGGTTGAAAATGAATCAGAAAAAAACAGATATGAATCAGCTGCCCTATTTTTGTCCTATTGAGGTCAGTGGAAATTATGTTTGTCATCCTAGGTCTGGAAGGTGCAGGGCGGTGGTATTTTTATTTTATTTTATTTTTTCTGACAAATGTCCTGACCTCAGCCTGCTTCTCTTAAGCTTTAATAGCCAGGGAATGAGGGTGGAAGGTGTGGAAATGACACACAACTGAACATCCCCTCCAGGACTTCTGGGTACAAAAAGATGTTGGGGATCCAGAAAATGGGCCAGCACTGTCTGAATCCCTGTAAGCTATACGTCCAGGGAGTCTTACTAGAATATTTCAAAACCACTTACCTGCCAGTTAAGATGAAATCTGATTTTAATGTACAGTCCAAGTATTCTACAGTGGTGATTCAAATAACGGAGTGTTTCATTGAGTTTCTCCTTGGACACCACTGTCTGCCCAAATCATTTGCCTTCTTTCCTGGCTGGGTGAGGAGTTATAGCTTACAGAGTTGTGGGGTTGCTCTGGGTAAGCATTTCAGAATAGATTTTTGATGTTGGAAGGAGAAATGTTTCTCCTACTACAAGGGTCTGACAAAGGGAAAAGGACGGAGGACCCCCTGAAACACACACACACACACCCATCCCTTAGACTTGTTCTAGGCTCTTGGGTTCATGCTTGAAATTTTTCAAAAAGAAGAGGTACATAAAAGGCGAACAGGAACCAAGGATTTAAGACCAGGGGAAATGCACACTCAGAAGTATGCGTAGCCTCAGGAGAAAACAAGTGTTGCTATTTGCACAATTCAGGGCTATCTTTTATAGGCTAGAGGTGGTGCCCCTGGCAGGGCCTAAGTGAATATTCAAATAAGGTGGGGTTTAGAGCAGGCCTGCAGGGCTCTTGGTGATCTCTAGGGAGCTATCATGGTGTCTTGCACACTTCCATACAGGGCACAGCGTGTTGGACTCTAAGGCAGTGCCAAGGTATTTGGTGTGTGATGGGGAGCAGGTGTTGCTGTCATGTCAGATTGGCATGCAGGGAAGTGGAGTTTGGGCGGCTTTCCTCGGTGACTACTTGCTACTTTCCTGTCTACTCAGATTGTTTTTACAAAGGTAAGAAATATATTTAAAGCAAATGTGATATTGATAAAAATAAAACTTGATAAATGAATTTAATAAAGTTCACTGTGTTAATAAAGAAGCAAATAAGAGTTCCTGGTGCAATGGCCCATGGCTAAATCCTCACCTTCTACACACTGGGATCCTATATGGGCGCTGGTTCGTGGTCCAGCTGTCCCACTTCCCATGCAGCTCCCTACTTGTGGCCTGGGAAAGCAGTCAATGATGGCCCAAAGCCTTGGGACTCTCCATCTGTGTGGAGATGGCTTGGATTGGCCCTGCTCCAGCTGTTGTGGACACTTGGGGAGTGAACCAGTGGATGGAAGATCTGTCTCCTCCTTTCTGTATATCTATCTTTCTAGTAAAAATAAATAAACCTTTAAACATAGGTAAAAATTAAATATTAGCTAAAAAGCATTTTCCAAAAATGGAGGGTAGTAAGAATAAATTTAAGTGAAAAGTAAGAACAGCAATTCATGTCTTAGTCCAATTTCTGCTACTATAACAGAATGCCAGTGATTACGTAGCTCATAAACAACAGAGCTGACCAGTTTGATGTCTGGTAAGGCCTTTGTCTTGGCTTCCAAGATGGTATCTTGTACACTATCATCTCTTAAGAGGGAAGGAAGAAAACATGTCTGAAAGCCCTTTTAATAAACATTTTGAGGGCAGAGTCCTCATGGCCCAATTGCATTACAATGGCAACTGAACTTCTTTTTTAAAGGATTTATTTCTTTTAATTTTTATTGGAAAGGCAGAACTTCAGAGAGAAGGAGATAGAGAAAGATCTTCTATCCATGGGTTCATTCCCCAAATGGCTGCAATGACCAGAGTTGAGCCAATCTGAGGCCAGGAGCCAGGAGCTTCTTCCAGGTTTCCCACGTGGGTGCAGGGTCCCAAGGCTGTGAGCCATCCTCTGCTGCTTCCCCAGGCCACAGGCTGAGGCTGGATCAGAAGTGAAGCAGCCACAATATGAACAGGTACCCATATGGAATCACAGCAGTTAGAGAGGAGGATTAGCCAATTGAGACATTGCACCGGGCCTGGTAATGAAATTTCAGTGTGAACTTTGGAGGCAATGAAGAGTCAAGCTTGGGATTGGCACTGTGCACAGTGACGTAAGCTTGGCTGCTGTGTGATCCAGCTCCCTGCTGAACAGCCTGGGAAGGCAGTGGAACCTCACCCAAGTACAGTGGCCCCTGCCATCCACATGGTAAACCAGGCTTTCTTGGCTCCTGGACTCAGCTTGGCGCAGCCCTAGCTTCTAGTGCATAGATCTCCTACTCTGTTGCTCCCTCCATGACTCTTTCAAGTAAATAAAATGCGGTTTTTTTAACGTTCAACCAGGGCAGGCATTGTGACACAGTCGATAATGCCATCGTCCACATAGGCACTGACTTGCATCCACGTTGCTTGACCTCCCGTGCAGCTCCCTGCTTGTGGCCTGGGAGAGCAGTGGAGGACGGCCCAAGTGCTTCGACCCCTGCTACCTGCATGGAAGAAGACGTTAACAAAGTCGCTGGCTCCTGGCTTTGCTGGTCTGGCCCAACCCTGGCTGCTGCAGCCATCTGGGGAGTGAGCTGGTAGATGAAAGAGCTCTGTCACTCTCTCCTCCTCCCCTCTCTCCTTTCTTTCCTTCCGGCTCCCTTCCTTCTCTTTCTGACACTGCCTTTCTCCTTGTGTGCATTACTGATGACCCGTCTGAGCCCAAGAAAAGTTGTTACTTGTCCAAGACTGCTTTGAAACAAGATCCCATTTCAATGTATACACATTTCCATTGCAGCTGAGCAGTCTTGTTATCTTTATTGTTTGAAGGGCAAAAAAGTCCGGTACAGTTGTTGCTGAAGCTCCTGATAGGGCGGTACAATGCTAGCTATTCCTGCTGGCTTTTGCAACACACTGCCTGGTTGGCATTTCTGCTGTGCTCTTGAGTGCATGACCATGCGAAATGTACCCTGACCTTGTTGCACCTGAGGCACACTTGAAGAACCAGCAAATTGCAGAATACCTCCTAAGATGTTGGGTTGATTAAGAGGTATGCTACCTACAAATGTGTAACAACCCATTGTTGCTATCCTGCGGGATCAATGGGATGAGGGAAAATAGTTATCCCATTGATTGGATTTTTGTGTGTGCCTCTAAGCCTTTGTATTCCTCAGCTTTTTTTACCCGTGGGGAGAGCAATTGTAGCTTTTTTTTTTTTTTTTTTTTTTTTGGTGGAGGGAGAACAATGGTAGCTCCCTCATAGAGCATTTTCTGAGTTTCAAATCAGTTATTTCTAAAAAAAAAAAATAAATAAAAGAAGAAAGAAAGGAAAACACAAAACACTTTGAGTGACATTGGGCGCATAGTAATGTTATTGCTATTTAATTGGAGCACTGTTGAAACTAAAAGAAAATGCTGCAGAGACCACCCAGGTGGCTGACTCATTGCAGGTGAGCTCCTGCGTGTGATCAGGGAGGGATAAGGACCCAACAAGCACAGGGCTGCCTTGTCTTTCCCCAGTCTGGAGCATGCCATTCATCTGCAATGCCTTTGGGAGAGGCTCTTGTCATTACGAAGGGGAAATGCTGTTGTGCCCGATGTTTTTCTTAGGTTATGTGCAGGAGCCATTCAGGTTTGTCTGTTTTGTTTTGTTTTGTTTTTGATTCCTTGGTTTTTTTTTTAATCTCTAGAGCACTATTATGATTGTCACTCTGGTAGCTAATGTAGAAATGCCAAACTAAGCAAGAACAAGAAAATGGTTGTAGTAAAAGCAGATCACAAAGATTTTCATCTAAAGCAAGTAGATAGTTGAGAACAAATTACAGCCCAATCTCTGTTCAGATGAAGTTGGGGCGCCAGAAGAATTTTCCACTTGGGCAGACATAGCAGTTATCCTACTGAATGACAAGTTCTGTAGCAGTCTTTCAAGGTTGGGATGGTTGCAGAGGTGTTTTGCAAGGAGTGAAAGGGACGATGATTCATGCACAGATTGAGTCAAGAAGGAATAAAGGGAAGAAATACAAGATTCCACTGAGAAAGTAAGTGCATACAAAATGAAGCGATGAGGCCTCTTTAAAGTCATTTGCTTAGATGTTCAGAAGGGACTCCGTTTCCATATTGTAAACTCAGGTGGCTAAAGGTCCATCTTGGTTACAGTAGTCTGTTGCTGCAACAATTCTCCCCATCCTACCACTTGCCATGCTCCAAGAGTACCAAATAATACAGAAAATCTTGTGTTACAACAGCATGATAAAGTGGTGATGCCTCCAAGTTTAAGGGCCAGATTATCTGCTACTTGGTACCTAGAGGCCTTAGAGCAAGTTAATGACTTTTCACTCTTCCTTAATATCTTCATCTGTAGAGTGAAGATAATACCCACTTCACAAGATTGTAGGGAACGAATGACAATGTATATAATAGACCTCGGATAACACTTGGCATGGAGTCAAATATTCAATAAATGTTGGCTATTGGAAGAGACCTTGCAAAAGCTCCAGCACTGAGTCTGTTGTGAATATTCCCCAACCTTTGGCATCTAGAACCTTCATCCTTTTAGAAATAGTGGCTTTTTTTTATTGCAGCAACTCCTGCATTCGAGTCCCTATTGAGTCTATGAGATTGTGGTCCAGAAGTTTGCATTTTCAGTATGTCCTCTACAATTAGAGTACCAAAGCTTTGTCATCTTGGTAACCTATTATAGTGTCTTTCTGCACAACAACAGCAAAACGTACTGAAGCCTTTCTTACCTTTAGCTTCAGGAATGCTGCCTAGGTAGGACCTTCCTGCTTTAGCAATCCACTCCTGACCATTACCTGTGTGTAAGAGTGCTTGGGGAGACTTGACTTGGACTGGCTTGCTTTAACACAGTTCTTAAGATGGGAAGATGATTAATAACTGATAATTGGTAGCAGCCAAGGCCTATCAGTGTTTTTTACAGAACTCCACAGATCACAGAGGTGGCCAGAACGAGAGCAAAAGTTTTGTTTTTTCTTCCCAAAAGGTTTTCAACATTTCTTTGGGAGAAATTTTCCCCCATATAAATCCATCTATGATTTCATGATGGTGGCCACAAGGAGTCCTAGAATGAAAAGCACTGGATTTTAAAGTCTCGTGTGCACTTCTGGTGGGGTTAAGCTATTTCAGAAGGCAAAGTGTATGTGTTTTGTTTCATTAGGGATTTCAAGAACAAATACAAATAATTGATCCTGTAAGCAATCACCCTACTCCTACCAGCAGAGGAATCTAATTGCTAGATTGACCTTTACCACGTGGAAGCAGGTGGTTTAATTCAGACTGGCTTCCTGGGAGAGATTGGTGTAATCTAAAGCATATTATTTTGTTGCCAGTTTCCTGAAGAGCAAATCTAAAACTGGATTTAGTTTACCATTTACTCCATTTGTAGTCAGACAGCGACAATATTGACAGCCACAATTTGCTTCTAGATTAGGATTAAAATCAGACATTGGAATTTTATTGTGAGGAAAAGAATCACTGAAAAAAAAATGTCCAGGACTTTGAGTTCATGACTTTGAGATTCAAATAATGACTCCAATTCTGATGTTCTTCTCAGTAGTCCTAAGAGATCCTTAGAGAAAGCAACTTACCTGTACAACCTTCTAGTTGGGTTGCCATCCTGAGATAGTTGGGTTGACATCCTGAGATGCTGGAATAGACTTGGCTTCTCCAGGCCTGGTTGTCAGCTAGGTGAAAACCTCAGAACATCTGAACAAAACAAGTTTCTGACCAGGTCTTAAGTCACCTGCACAGCTCAGTTGGATGGATCTCTGTCACATGACTAGATTCTTGAAGACTTCCATGATTGTCTAAGCTTTCTCTTCTATATAGTTGCAAATGGATGAATGATTTGGTTCACAGAGCTTGCCTTCATTTTTATCATAATTCCCCTTAACTTTGGCTGCATACGGAAACTGTATTAAACATGTACACTGTAGTAATATAAAACCATAGAGCTGCTTTCCAGAATTTAAGCCTTTATGAATTACACTTACCTGCTTAATTCCCTGCTCCAGAACTCTGCTCCAGGGGACTTTGTATTTCATTGTTTTTCATTTGTGTTGGAAGCTGGGCTTTCAGATACAATCCCATACCATGCAGTTCACCCATTATAGTGTAACAACTCAGTGTTTTCAGTAAACTCACAGTTTTACAATCATCAGTGCAACTAATTTTAGACCATTTTCATCACCCCATAAAGAAATCCCATACCCATTTGCAGTCATTCTCGACTTTCCCTATCTCTGGCTACTAACTGCAACTGGAAATCTGTTTTCTGTCTGTGTCGATTGGTCTATTCTGATGTATGAATGAACCGTACATGTAGTCTTTTATGGCTGGCTTCTTTCACACAGCATGATATTGTTAAGGTTCCTGTTTTAGCATGTGTCACTATTTCATTCCTTTTTATTTCCAAGTCATACTTATTCATTTATTTGTACCACATTTTATTTATTCATCCATTTTGCCGGTGAACAGTTGGGTTGCCTCTACCTTGAGATATGGTAAATAGTGTTGCTATAAACATTTGAGCACATGTTTTTAGGTTGACATATGTTTTCATTTTTCTTGGGCATATGCCTAGAACTGAAATTGCTGAGACATATAACTCGAGGTTTCACTTTATGAGGAACCACCAGGCTGAACCATTTTGTATTTACTGAGTGACTGAACCAGTATATTATAGCTCAGACTTGTGCCCATCTTCACCCATGCTTGTTCTAATCTGTTTCATTATGGCCATCTTAGAGGTTTGAAGTCATCTCATTTTGGTTTGATTTGCATTCCCCTTATGACTAATGATGTTGAGTCTGCATATTGGCCATTTGAAAATTAAATCCCACTTAAATCTTTACATGTATCAAAAACATGTCGTAGTTTTCAGTTCACAAGTCTTACACCTCTTGAATAAATGCATTCTTAATTATTTAATTTTTTGGCTACTATTGTAAATGCAATTTTTAAATTATACTTTAAAATGTATTAATGGCAAGAAGTTCAATTGCTTTGTGTGCACTGATCTTGTATCCCAGAGAATTTGAAGGGTCAGTTTCATAAAGCTGAAATTGTATATTCCATATCAGACAAACCACAAGTATGGTTACTGATTGCTCAGAAAATTTAAGATAGAGATGAAAGGTTTTTTTAATCTGTAATAATAATTAGTGTTTTGTAGGGTAATTAATCAGAATAGAAAGGGAAAAGGAGCAACATTGTTAATATAACATGAAGCAATACTCCAGTTGACATTATAGCTACATTTTCTCATGGGAATCTCACAATATTTTCTTTTCCTTAATTTTGAAAATGGGGATTCTGGGACCAGCGTTGTGGTACAGCTGGTTAAGCCACTGCCTGTGGTGCCAGGATCTTATCTGAGCATAGATTCTAGTCCTGCCTGCTGCACTACTTCCCTTCTAGTTTTCTGCTAATGAGCCTTGGAAAGCAGCAGAAGATGGCCCAAGTAACTGGGTTCCTGTCATTCACAAGGGAGATCTTTTTATTTTATTTTATTTTTACATTGTATTTTTTTATTCATTAATTACATTGTATTAGTTTCATAGGTACTGGGATTTCCCCCGCCCTTCCCCACACCCTCCCCCCATGGTGGATTGCTCCACTTTGTTACATGACCACAGGTTAAGTTCAGTTGAGATTCCCTCACTGCAAGCATATACCAAACATAGAGTCCAGCATCTTACTGTCCAGCCTAGTTCAACGGTTTCTTAGGGAGACCCTTCCAATATACCATCAGCAAAAATTTACATCGTTATGGAATTAATTGACATAGCAATGAGTAACCAATATGTTAAAAATAAATGCGGGTTCTCAACCACATTCTGTGACCACCTCATTGACATTTCAGTTTTAGTTTATGCATAACATATAACATAGTATTCATAAAATAACAAGTTTTACACAACGTCATATCCTCTTAAATTAAGGCAAACATGTGGTATCTAGCCTTTTGGGATTGGCTCATTTCCCCTTAGCATTATGGTTTCCAGTTTGGCCCATTTGGCCACAAAGAACTGCATTTTGTTTTTTTTAATAGCTGAGTAGTATTCCATGGAGTAGATGAACCATAGCTTTCTTATCCAATCCTCTGCTGATGGGCATTTTGGCTGCTTCCATGTTTTTGCAATTACTGATTGTGCTGCTATGAACATAGGAGTGCATGTTGGTTTCTCATAGAACAAGTGTTCTGGATATATTCCTAGGAGTGCTATTGCTGGATCATACGGTATGTTGATTTTGAGTTGTTCGAATGTTCTCTTGATTTTGAGTTGTTCAAATGTTCTCTCACAAGGGAGATCTTGATGGAGTTCTAGGATCCTGGCTTCAGCCTCTGGTCCAGCCTCTGTCATGATGGCCACTTGGGGAACAAAACAATGGATGGAAATTTTTTTCTCTCTCTCCATCTCTATCTGTCTCTATTTCTCTAACTCTGGCTTTCAGATAAATAAATAAAATCTTTAAAAATGAGGAGGTTGGCTCCCAGGCTTACCAAGCTCCCACATACAGCATACAGTTAAAAGAAAAATGGCTTACGCAGATCAGTTGTCTTTACAGAATAACCAATTCTTCATCTCATTGTATATTGTGTTGACCAAATAGAATTCTATATTCTCCCCATCTGTGTATTCTAAAACTCCAAAAATCCAATTAATGCTCAATATTTTTTTAAAGATTTATTTTATTTTTATTGTGAAGTCAGGTACATATACAGAGAGGAGGAGAGACAGAGGAAGATCTTCTGTCCGATGATCTGCTCCCCAAGTGACCGTAACGGCCGGAGCTGCGCCAATCCAAAGCCAGGAGTCAGGAGCTCTTCCAGGTCTTCCACACGGGTGCAGGGTCCCAAGGCTTTGGGCCATCCTCGACTGCTTTCCCAGGCCACAAGCAGGGAGCTGGATGGGAAGTGGAGCTGCCGGGACTAGAACTGGTGCCCATATGGGATCCTAGCAGGTTCAAGGCAAGGACTTTAGCCGCTAGGTCACTGCACTGGGCCCCAGTTAATGCTCAATATTTTTATGATCAAAGCCTAAAATATTGAAAGAAATGAAAGAATATCTGAAATAATAGGGAAATGTGATGCTCATGGATTGGGGAACTTAATATAATGTTGAGGTGATACTATTCTTCAAAGTGATCTATAGATTCAGTGGAAGTTCAGTAAAAATTAAGGTAACTTCTTTGCAGAAATTAACAAGATAATTCTTAAATTCATGAAGAAACTCAGCCCAGAACAAGCTAAAAAAATCTGGGTAAAGAACAACAAAGTTGGAAGCATCATACTTACTGAATTCAAAGCTTCAATATGACACTGTAATAATGATAGATATATGATTCATGGAACTGTGGTTGGCAACATGGCATTGCAGACAGAACCTCTGTTTATGGCACCAGCATCCCAAATGAGTGCTAATTAGAGTCCTAGCAGCTCCACTTACAGTCCAGCTCCCTGCTAATGTCCTGGGAATGAAGCAGAGATGGGCTCAATTTCTTGGGCCCTTATACCCATGTTGGAAACTCAGCAGAGGCTCCTGGCTTGTGGTTTCAGAGCAGCCCAGCTCTGGTCATTGCAGCCATTTGGAGAGTGAACCAACATATGGAAGATTTCTTTCTGTGTGTGCCTTCTTTCTCTGTAACTCTTTCAAACAAAAATTAAATAAAACCTTTTTTTAGATGAATGGAATAAAATTGAGAGTCCAGAAATGAATACCAACATTTACAAGTGATTTTTAATATAATTTTAACCTGTTAAAAATATGTCTGATCCTAGCAGGTTGCCTTCTGAGAACAACAAAGTGTATTTTAACAGTATTGCTTTATAAACAGTGACTCTTTTTCTTTTAAAGATTTATTTATTTGTATTCAAAAGGTAGATCAGATTTATGAAGATGAGAGACAAAGATCTTCCATCCGCCAGTTCACTCCCCAAATGAACATAATGGCTAGAACTGAGTCAGTCTAAAGCCAGGAACCACGACATTCTTCTGGTTCTCCCGTGCAGGTGCAGGGTCCCAATGCATTAGGCCGTCCTCTACTGCTTTCCCAGGCCACAAGCAGGGAGCGGGATGGGAGGTAGAGTATCCAAGATTAGTACCAGTGCCCATATCGGATCCTGCAACTTGTAAGTGAGGATTTAACCATTGAGCCATTGCACCGGCCCGTGACTGCTTATTTCCTAACTTTACAGTGGTACCCCTTAAAAAGGAGATTGAAGATTCAATTTAATAATTTTCTCCAGGCTGAGAGTTTCACAGTAAACACAGGCGTATTTCTAGTTGTGTTTAACCAAAACATTATGAATCTTGATCTTGGTTTTTTGATGCTATTTTGCAGCTGCCTTTTCTTTTGTATTTACTTTTTCTCAATTTATATAAAATGAGATTTCACATTTTTCACATTACAGACTTAGAAGCATAGAGGTTCCCCTCTCCCCATCTCCCACATGTTTTTTTTTTCCAAATCATTACAATAGCATATTCATTTGCAACAAGTTTAACTTTTCTACATAAAAAGGGTATCATGACATAGCAAGTAAAGAAACAAATAGTACAAAATAAACCTAAGATAAAAACGGAAATCCTACTACTAGGAAGGTTGACGCACACTGTACACAGCAGTTCATTCCTGGTATGTTAATCTCACAGACATTATGGTGCTTGTGTTTTCTCTTTCTTTGCGCTCTGTGTATTAGCTGTTGGAGATCAGAGAAAACACATGGTATTTGTCTTTTGGGGATTGGCTTATTTCACTAAGCATAATGGTTTCCAAGTGGAACCATTTTGTTGCAAAAGACAAGATTTCATTATTTTTTATGTCTGCATAGCTCTGCCTGGGTGTATATGCACCACATTTTCTTTATCCAGTCATCAGTTCATGGGCATTTGGGTTGGTTCCATACATTAGCTATTGTGAATTGTACTACTATGAACATGGGGTTATAGATAACTTGCTTATATGCAGATTTCATTTCCTGGGATACGTTCCCAGGAGTGGGATGGCTGGGCTATATGCCAGATCTCTTTTCAGATATCTGAGATATCTCCATACCGTCTTCCAGGATGGTGGCACTAGTTTACTTTCCTACCAACAGTACATCAAGGTACCTTTATCCCCTCATTCTTGCCAGCATTTATTGTGGGTTTTGTATGATTGCTATTCTCAATGAGGGGAGGAGGAACTTCATTGTGGTTTTAATTTGCTTTTTCCTGATGGCCAGAGAAGTTGAGCTTTTCTTCATATGTCTGTTGCCCGTTTGAATGCCATGTTTTGAAATTGCCTGGACGTGTCCTTTTCCCATTTCATACTGGTTTGTTGTTCTGCTCTTGTTAAGTTTCTGGAGTTCTTTATAAATCCTGAATATTAGTCCTCTATCTGTTGTGTAGTTTGCAAATAGTTTCTCTCATTCTGTTGGCTGCCTCCTCACTTTATTGACAATTTTCTTTGCAGTCCAGAAGCTTCTTAGTTTGATGTAATCGCATTTGTTTACTTTTGCTTTGATTATCTGTACTTTTGGAATCTTTTCCATGAAGTTTTTGCCTACACTTGTGTTTTACAGAGTGTTGCCAAAGCTTTCAACCAGTAATTTAATGGTGTCAGGTCATAGATTTAGAACCTTGATCCATTTGCAGTTGATTTTTGTATAAGGTGAAGGATGGGGATTTTGTTTTTAACTTCTGCATGCGTAGATCCAATTTTCTAGAACCATTTGTTGAAGAAACTGCCTTTCTCCCTGACTTGTTTTGGGTTCACTTGTCAAAAATAAGTTGGCCATAGATGTGTGAATTCATTTCTTGGATTTATATTCTGTTACATTGATCTTAGTTTCTGTTTTCATACCAGTACCAGGCTGTTTTGATCAGAATAGCCTTGTAGTACATCTTGACGTCTGTTACTGTGATGCCGCCAGCTTTGTTTTTGATGTCAAGATTGTTTTAGCTGTTCAGAGTCTCTTGTGTTTTCCTGTGAATTTTAGCATCATTTTTCTATATCTGAAAAGAATAGCATAGGTATTTTGATTGGAATTGCATTAAATATATAGATTACTTTGGGTAACATGGACATACAAGTAACTTTTGACAAGAACACTGAAGCAGTTTAGTGGGGAAAGGATATTCTTTCCAACAAATCATACTGAGACCACTGAATGTCTATATGCAAGCAAATGACTCTGGATCTCATCTCACTGTACACTACAAATAACTCCAAGGGCCAGTGCTGTAGCATAGCCTGTGATGCTGGCAACCAAACTGGGGGCTGTTTCAAGCCCTGGGTGCTCCTGTTCAGGTTCAGCTCTCTGCTAATATACTTGAGAGAGCACAGAAAATTGGCCCAAGTGTTTAGTCCTCTCTACCCACATGGGAGATCCAGGAACAGCTTGTAACTCCTGGCTTTGGCCCGACCCAGATCTGGCCATTTGGGATAGTGACCTAGGGATGGAGAACCTCTCTGTTTCTCTTTCCTCTGCCCTCCCACTCCTACTCCCCCTCTTACTCTCATGCTGTAGCTCTGCCTGTTAAACACTTTCAAATAAATAAACCCTTTTTTTAAAAAAAAAAAGATTTATTCATTTTTATTACAAAGTCAGATATACAGAGAGGAGGAGAGACACAGAGGAAGATCTTCCATCGGATGATTCATTCCCCAAGTGACCACAATGGCCGGAGCTGAGCTGAGCTGAAGCCAGGAGCCAGGAGCCTCTTCCAGGTTCCCACGTGGATGCAGGGTCCCAAGGCTCTGGGCCGTCCTCGACTGCTTTCCCAGGCCACAAGCAGGGAGCTGGATGGGAAGTGGAACTGCCGGGATTAGAACCGGCGCCCATATGGGATCCCGGGGCGTTCAAGGCGAGGACTTTAGCTGCTAGGCCACGCCGCCGGGCCCAAGAACATACCCTTCTATAAGTAACTGGGTATTTCACCTACACCTTTGTGGCCTACATTCTGCATCCCACTGGCATAAAAAGTCTGTATTTAAAAAAATATAAAAATTAAAGCATGGACTAACGTTGTCTCTATTTAACATAAAAGTTTGATTTAAGGCCAGACTAAGAGTACTTGTATCATATGTCCTTTGAAAGCCATCTTTGGAAAATAGCCCATCTTTTTCATGGGACTTCACCCTGCACAAATCACAGGAACCACAAACACTACTGTTCCAGTACTTGGGCGAGTGGGGGTGTGACGGAGAGCAGTTCATCTGAACTTCAAAAGATTGGTCATAGGAAAGCGGAGCTTGGCACCTTGTTAGAAACCTGAGCACAGGCTCATTGCTCAGAGGAAAATGGTACTTTGTCTACAGAAAATAGTACTGTCTCCACCCCCATTCTGTGATTCCATCCTGACAGGTTCCATGCTGTCTGTCAGGAGAAAACCGTCACAAGGCAACAGTAGAATTAATGAAGAAAAGAAAACACTACCAGGACTGAGCCATTCCTGTTTGCCATGTGCTTCCTAGTCACTTACTACTCAGTACCACCTAAGAAGTAGCTAGTATTTCTTTATAACCTTTAAACAAATAATAAGACAACGAGGAGCAGAGAGGTGAAGCAATTTATCTGAAGTTAGAGTAATTACAGGAACACGGATTCAACACCAATTTGGACTAACTTCAGAGTCCTGCTTTTTTGTGATAACACTGTGCCATCATCCTGCCACTCCTAAGAGTGACCCTGAGTAGCTTAAATATCATGAGCAGTTTCCTTCTTCTCTTGGGGCCTCAGTTTCCCCATCCAAACAAAGAAGGATTGATCAAGATGATCCCCAAGTGTCCATTTGGGTATCTGATCCCAACTGATTAAACATTCTGTGAAGGCAGCTGAGCAGCTATTCCCATCATTATCTCCATTTTATGAAAAAAATCAATGGGCATTTAGTGTTCTGTACACAGTCACAGAACTAGATTCTGAACTTGTACTCTGAAACATCAGAGGCTACCTGGCCAAGGTTAGATCATTCATTTTCTATTTCTTTTCCTCACAGTGAGGAAATTTTCCCAGTTCCACAAGCCAGGGTTCCCGTTAGTAACACAGTCATGCCTCATAGTGTGATTTGAATCTCTCCTGTGTTTTCTCTGAATCTGATTATACTAACAATTAGAGATTGTTCTTATTCCAGAGATTGAATATGTCATTAAGTAGTATCTTTATTTAAAATTTTACTTATTCGTTTATTTGACAGGCAGAGTGATGGGGAGGATGGAAAGAAAGAGATCTTCCATTTGCTGGACCATTCCCCAAATGGCTACAATTACCAGGACTGGGCCAAGTCAAAGCCAGGAGCCAGGAATTCTATCCTGGTTTCCTATGTAGCTGACAGGGTCCCAAGAACTGGGGTCACCCATTGCTAGTTTCCCAGGCACATTGGCAGGAAGCTGTATTGGAAGTGGAATAGCCAGCCCTCCAATCTGATACACCTGATATGGGATGCCTGCATTGCAGTGGCGGCTTAACATGCAATGCAACAACACCAGCCACTAAATAATATCTTTCCCCAAGGGATTTTGATGGAAAGAAGTGATTTCCAAAATACATTAAAAAGGCTTAGTGGTTAAGCCTGTGTTCCATATCTGAAGGTCAGTTTGAGTCCTAGCTCTGTTCCTGTTTCCAGCTCCTTGCTAATACAGACCCTGGGAGGCAACAGGTCATGGCTCACATAGTTATGTACCTGCTACTCATGTGCGATGCTGGCTTGAGTTCTTAGCTCTTGGTACAAACATTTAAGGAATAACCAGTGGATGGGAGTCACTCAGTCTCTCCCCCTTCCTTCCCTCACTTCCCTTTCTCCTTTCTCCTCGCCTTCCCCAAGAAAATATTTAAAATAAAAACAAAAATTACGTTAAGAACCTACCATGAAAAAAAAAATAGTAAACTTCTGGGCCTAGCGTGGTGGCCTAACATCTAAACCTTGTCTTGAACACGCCGGGATCCCATATGGGCGCCGGTTCTGATCCCAGCTGCCCCACTTCCCTTCCAGCTCCCTGCTTGTGGCCTGGGAAAGCTGGGGTCTGTGTGGTGGGTGTGGAAGACATGAAGGTGTAAAAGAACTGTTTCGTGGCAGGCAAGGCTGCAAGGAATTTCCCACTGCATGGCAGGGCCCGGCAGATGTCTCTGCATCCACCTGAAGGCATTTCCACCTCCCTCTGCATGGACACCATACAACCCTGCTGAGATTTCTGTAATCTATTTAGCCATTGTTTACCATTGCGGAGTTGGTCTTTACCTTCAGTGTGAGCTTGGATGTTGATATTGCTGATAGTGTCTTAGCAAAAGGGCCTTTTAGTATTCATGTTGTCTCAGCTGCCACTATTGATCATATGTTAATCAAGGGTGTAGCAGGAACCTATGCTTAGGGTTCTCCTCCCCCACTGACCATATGCTAATCAAGGGTGTTAAGTCCCTAGGTGTAGTGGGAATCTATTCTTTCCCTCTTTCCTTGATCTTTAGGTCCCTCCTTCTGTGATGCATTTCCTCCCTTAACTGATTCTAGACTAAGTTGTAGAATGAGGATTGTAGTAGGAGTGTGTTACTGATTGATACTATTGAGAACTTCCTGACCACAGGATTAGGATGGCAGATATCCTGCCTCAAGGTGAAACAATTGGCAGAATTATCCTTAGGAATGCCCGCTTGACCAGGTGTGAAAAGTCGGTGCCAACCTTTGTGACTGCTTCTGTATAAATAAATCAGAAAGCTTTCTCATGTGGTCCATTATGATCCTGAAATTGTAGTGGCCTGTTTCTTTTCTATGCCTAATCTATGCACCCTTCACGAGTCCCGAACTCAGCTGGAGCTGGACTCTGGCATGGGAAAGCAGTCGAGGACGGCCCAAAGCCTTGGGATCCTGCACCTGCATGGGAGACCTGGAAAAGTTCCTGGCTCCTGGCTTTGGATCAGCTTAGCTCAGGCTGTTGCGGTCATTTTGGGAGTGAATCAGCAGGCAGAAGACCTTCCTTTCTGTCTCTCCTCCTCTATATATCTGATTTTGTAATAAAAAATATATTTTTTAGAAATAATAGTAAATTTTAAATAGTAATTTTCTGCCGGGTAAATTCTCTGGAGAACTTTTTAAAAAGCACAGATTTCTATAGTCTACAGAGAGCTGTGGGTTTGGATTCAGAATATGTATTTGCAATTAATGTTCACACAGTTGATCTTCACCATGAACTGGGGCTAACTTTTATAGGGGCTGACCAATTAATTGTACTGGGGCTGTACTGGGCCTGACCAATTGCTTTTTGAGCATTATGTGCTGTGACTGGAACCAATTGCTAAATATTCAATATAAAAGCCAGTGAGGGAGATCGGACACGTTCTTTCTGAAATGAGTGAAATCCTCTAAGTCTCCACGAGGCATACTACAACCACAGTAAACCACACTGCCAAAGAGAGCAGCTCATGGGGTGTGTTTTGGTCGCAGTTCTGCGGAGGCACAGAACCAACAAGACATGTCTCAAGGGATTTATATCAAGGAATTGGAGTATGTGGTTGTAGGAGCAGAAAAATCCAAAACCCAGGGGGCAGTTTGACAGGTTACAAACTCAGGTAGAATTTGTATGTACGACTTGAGGCAGAATATTTCTTCTGGGCAAACTTTGGTTTTTACTCTTAAGGTTTTCAACTGATTGGAACAGGCCCATGCACACAATCAAGGGCAATTTCCTGTAGTTAGAGCTGGCTGATGATAAATATGAATCATGGCTATAAAAAATACATGACACTGTCCAGACTAGTATTTCACAAACAACTGGGCAACATAGTGTAGCCAGGTTAACACAGAAAAATTAAGAGTGTTTTGGAGTGAACAGTTCTGAAACAGTATAACTAACCCTCCCCTCCAACCCCATCCCGGAAAACTCAATAACTCTCACCAAACTTCTGGCACTAGCCCTGTTGCTCTGGGCTCTTCTGCTTCTCATGGCTAGAACCTCCAGACTCAATGACTTAGCCAAATTTATGATACAGTGGCCACTGTACTGTTTATTATTGCTGATAGAATAACTTCTGAGGTTTATAGCAAGGAGAAAGATTGGAGACCTGTTACCAAATAATCTCAAATACTCCTGAAATTCTCTCCCATCATCATAGCTCTGCCATCCAATACTTTCCTCATTGGTACAGTGTGGATGATAATCCTATCTGCCTCTTAGGGCCTTTTTTTGGAGGATGAAGCAAAATTAATAGATCTAAAGGGCTCAGAACAATACCTTGAGCATAATAGGCACTAAATAAGTGTCACCTATTTGGGAGGGGGGTCATGGTTGTTACTGTTGCTATTATCATTGGCAACATCCCAGATGAGTTCAACAAGTATGTGCACAGCTAGCATTGGCCTTTCCTTAAGGTCTGATGATAGCGCATACAGGTAGTTTAGAGGGCTTTAGCACTCATCTCCGGGTAAATCTATTAGAAATGATGTGATGGCCACGTTGGATCAACACAAGAAAATCCCCCAACTTATGCACCCTTCTGCTGTTCTTTCCATCCCATCACCAAACTCATCACTTGCTTTGCAGTAAGTCTACATTACCCACATAAACTGGGCCTCTCCTCGCTCAAACACAACAGTGTTTGGACAGGAACACTATCCTCCGGAAACTGAGGCCTGAAGCATTATAGAAATGTGCCAAAGGCCACAGAGCTGACAATCAGAAGAGCAGGGATGTGAACCCAAATAGAAAGACTCCAATTCCATGTTTGCCCCAGTATACCACATACACTAAGATGCTCATAGCTTCAAATGGCTCAACTCCTCTCTTAACAAATGAGTTACATTTCAAAAGGGTAGCCCTGTAGATGCAAAAGCTGTGGATCTAAGGGAAGGGATGTCTTTTCATTAAATTATAACTTGTGTAGGCTATGGAAAGAATCGTGATGAAGACATGAAAATTTTGAACAACAGACAAAAAAGTATGCCTTCAAGGATTGACAGTTACTTTTATCTTTATCATAATTTTAGCACATGTTCGTGGTAACGTCATGCAGGAATCAATTTAAAGGTGGGACGTTTAGGCAATGTGGTGAGACAGTAGTTTCAGAGGTAGATCTTTTAGGAGTGTCCCCAAAACATACCATTATATCAAGTCTGTCTGCATCTTAAATTAAGGGAGTCATCATGCTGACAGGCCACCTCAAGTGGAAGCAGAGTATCTGGTGCACCTTCTCATAGCCCCTGGCTTAGGAGAGAAGCCACAGCAGAGAATGCTGGAGCATGTAGCTCACCCCAGTCATATTCTTTCTAAGCACCCACTCTTCCAGGCTGCGAAGGACTTGAGAGTACTTTGAATTACTTTGGGACATGCCATATCTTAGCAAAGCTGCCAGTGTGGAAAATCACAACGTAATTATGAGGGCTTTCACTGTCCCACTAAATTATGCAATAAATAGGATGACTCACTGAATAAGACATCACTACTTTCCCAACTCCCAGCAGCATACTGAGAAAGGTAATGATTGGGAGAAAAGCAAAGAGCCACCCAAGCAGAGGGAGCCTCCAAGAATGTGCCTGAAGCAGGGCTAGGGACCACAGCACATTCAAACTGTTGCTATTTTACAGACCAGGAGACCTGGCAAAATCATTTCTGTTTGCATTACACATCCATAAAAACAGCCCTGGATCTCAGGAAGACAGAATGAGCTTGTTTACCCTGTCTGTTCCACTGTACATGACTGTTGGGCCAGGACACACTACATTGGCAGTTGTTTGAGATCTTTGAAAGCAGGCAGCATTACAGGAGTGTAATTACTGCTGAGTTAGCAGGGAGCTTGATCGTATTTTCCCTTTAGCATCCCTTAGCCTGAACTCAATCAAAGTAGACATCATGTCTTAGCTCCAGGGGAGAAGCCAGCTAGCCCTGTCTGGACAGACAGGAATTGCAACTAACTCATTGCTCAGAGGGAGTGCCAAACACACCCCCTCCGTGCTTCCTTTCATGCTCCAGGTATAGGGCATTCTGTGGTAGAAAGGGCAGAAGCACATATGGCACAGTGGCTCAATTGGCTAATCCTCCCCCTGCAATCACCAGGATCCCATATGTGTGCCAGTTACTGCTCCATTTCCCATGTTGCTCTCTGCTTGTGGTCTGGGAAGCTTTGCGTCCCTGCATCCATGTGGAAGGCCCAGAAGAAGCTCCAGGCTCCTGGCCTTGGATCAGCACAGCTCTGGCCATTATGGGCATTTGTGGAGTGAACCAGTGGATGGAAGATCATTCTCTCTGTAAATCTGCCATCCCAATAAAAATAAATAAATAAATCTTTAGTTTAAAAATAGGTGGGGGTAGGACTCCAGGAAGCAAAGCACGTAGGAAAATTAACCTGTCCATTTCACGGAGTGGTGGTTTCAAGAAGATGGAGTTAGCCCACATGAACCTTTTCCTCCGTCCATTTTCCATCTTTTGGGAAAGGAAATGGGTCCGGTGACAACAGTGGATGACAGAGAACAACAGACCAAAGGAATTTGAGTTGCACGTTGCTGGTGTAGATTCAAGAAATGGAGAAATGGAGATCCAAGGAAGCAAAAAGCACCAGGAAGGTCGCAGGAAGGAGAGAACTTGGGAAAGCACCCTATACAGGTTTGGGGGGAATTTTTTTACTTGTTTGGTGGGCATCAGGGCTCATACTTGGGGTGTGCATGCATGAATCAGCCCAGTGAGCTGATCCAGCCTTTTGAGAAGTGAAGTAAATGAGAGCACAGCTCACGACGGACTAGCCACTAAGAGGAGCACTGAACAGGACCGATTTCAATAGCTCTGTAAAGTCTGTGTGGTTTAATTGATATTTAAATCCTGAATGACAGAAGATGAACTAGACCTTAAGGTTGCAGGTTAATCATATTGATTATTATTACAAAAGCACTCTAATGAGCAATCTTCAACATTCTTGCCACAAGTATGAACATACAAAGTCTCAGCGTGGCACTCAGGCCTTAAAGTGGCCTCCCTGATCCCCACCTGCTGTTATTCATGCTTTGGGGTAATGCTTTCCCCTTGAATATGGGAAAGAATGGTATTTTTAAAGGCATATATTTATTTATTTGAAAGATACAGCTACAGAGAGAGCGCTTTCTGCTGCTGTTTCACTCCTCACATGAGTAACACAGATCCAAGCACTTTGGTCATATTCCATTGCTTTCCGAGCTGCATTAGCAGGGATCTGAATCAAAAGAGGAGCAATTGGGACTCAATGAGATGCCAGCATCACAGACAGCACCTTAACTTGCTACATCACATTGCTAGCACTAGCAATTTACTTCTGGATGGTAGAATATAGCAAAGAGTCTGGAATATCCCTCTGGTGATTAGATGATATGGAGCAAATGAGACACTACTCCTGTGATGACAGTACAGTCATTATATAAGTCTCCATCTTGCCTGAAGACTTGGCTATCTTTCTCCCTTGCAGTCTTTGGAGAACCAGGCTCCACTGTCATGAGCCTCCAGGAGCTGAACTTACTCTCCAACAGCCATTGGGAACTGGGGCCCTCAGTCTAACAGACTCAAGGATGTGAATGTAGAAGCAGGCTTATTGCCATTCCAGAGAGAACAGAGCCCTGACCAGTGTTTTAACTGAAGCCAAGTCATGGATCCAGCTAAGCTGTACCAAGACTTTTGAATGACACAATTTGTAAGATAGCAAATGTGGGCTCTAATAAGGCTCTAAGTAATTTGTTACGCAACAATAAATAATATACTCAACAAAGATATAAAAATGATCAAGAAGATACAAATGGAAATTTTTAGGGCTAAAATTTATGTCAATGGTATGAAAACATCACGAAATGATGTAATAGTACAATGGAGATGACAGAGGAAAGGGTTAGTGAACTTTCAGACAAATTAATAGGCATTACTAATTCTGCACATGAAAAGAAAAAGTTGAAAAACAGCCTGACTTCAGAGATTTGTGGGTCAATAACAAAGCATTTCCACTATCAGAGTTTTAGAAAGAAGAGAGTGTGCTAGGGAAATAAATGGTAGAAATCATGAAAAATCTTTCCCATGATGGGTAAAGATTCACACTGACATCTGTTCAGAAATCTAGGCAAATTCTAAACAAAATAGAACAAGAAATTTATCCAAAAATAAAATACTAATCAAGTTGCAGAAAAACTGAAGACATTAGAAAAGTCATCTTGAAAACAGAGAAAAATTGTCCCAGCATGATGGCTCAATTGGGTATTCCTTCCTTTGTGAGTATTGGAATTGCTAATGGGCACCTGTTCATTGTCCTGGCTACTCCATGTCTCATCTGGCTCCATGTTTATGGCCTGGAAAGCAACAGAAAATGTCCCAAGGCCTTGGGACCCTGCACCCAATAAAAATAAATGTTTTTGAAAAAGAAAACAGAGAAAAGTGGTCCAGTATATAAACTGGAAAAAAAATGAGCCCATTGACTGAATTTTTCATCAGCAACACTGGGCATGAAAAAGAAATGGCAGAGAATCTTACAAATGCAAAATGGAAAGATTGTTCAGTTACAAATGTATATCCAGTGAGAATAATGTTCAGAGGGAAAAGGTGACATAAGACATTCCCAGATAATGTAACTCTAAGAGAATTTATAGCCAGCAGATTTGCTTTAAGAGAATTGAAAAGGAGGCTTTTCAGACAGGAAGAACTGTTGTTGGAAATAAATGTGAAACTTTAGAAATGAAAAGAGTGAATGAAACAGAAGAAGCAGTTAGTCACTGCCTAAGCATAATTTTGTCCTCCAGTTTTTAAAAATATATTTGACAGCTAAAATTATCAATGTGTCATGACTTGTCAACATATGTTGATGTAACACATGCTAATTAGAGAGATAAAATAAAGGGACTTAAAAAGTAATCGTTTTTGACATTTCAGAGTGGTAAAATATTGCTTTATAGGAAGACTGAAAGTTAAGCACGCATTCCTAAATCTCTAGAGACTATGAGCCAAACAGTGTGCTATCTATATATATTTTCTTATTGTAACAAGCTGTATATCACTTAAAATTGATCATTTTAACCATTTAAAGTGTACAAGTTAGTGGTACTTCATGTTTTCACAGTAATGTGCAGGTGTCACTGTTATCTCATCAGGAGCATTTTCGTCAGTGTCAAAGCCCCATGCCCATTAAAGTCATTCCACATTTGCCTTTTGCCTCAGTCTGACCCCTGATCTCACTCTTGTTTTTTCTCTTTGCAGATTTGCTTATTGTAATATTGTGATGTATGTTTAATATATAATTACCTCTATGATATTCATATGTCTTATTGGCCAGCAACAACCAATGATTTTATCGGTCATAGCTAGGTAATGAAACCCCATACAAACCAAAAAGGATTAGGATTAGATTTGGAAAGCTGTTTTGACTCTAAGCACATCCCTGTCTGATGAGAGTGGCATAGGGACAGGAGTCAATACAACTATTTTCTGGGCTCTGCACAGTGGCTCAATTGGCTAATCCTTCCCCTGTAAGTGTAAGGAACTCAGATGGATGCTGGTTCAAGTCCCACCTGCCTCATTCCATCCAGTTCCCTGCCTGTAACATGGGAAAGCAGCAGAGAATGACCCAAGGTCTTGGGAGCCTGAACCTAAGCAGGAGACCAGAAGAGATTCCTGGCTCCTGGCTTTGGATCAGCTCATTTCCGGCTGTTGCAGTCATTTGGTGAGTAAACCAGCAAGTGGAAGAACTCTCCTTCTCTCTGTAGATCTGTCTTTCCAATAAATATAAATAAATCTAAAAAAGAACTGTTTTCCCCCACTGTTTTCCTCTATATTATTATAGTAATATAGTTTTTCAGCAACAGTCACAAGTCTATCATTCTTCTCTCTAAATGTTTCATGACATTGTATATATAGGGAATGGCAGAGATACCAGCATCTACTGTCAACATATATTTAACAGTTTCATTGGGAGTCCATCTTTTATTCTGAAGTAGAGATGAATGCTGCATTGTATCCTCACTTCTCACTATTCTAGTCTCCCTTACATATTTCCTCTAGATGAATATATCTATTTGCGTATTGAGGTACAAGAATTTCATTATTTTGAATGGCTGATTCGAATTCCATAGAGTAAATTCATCACAGTTTCTTTATCCATTCCTCTTTTAATGCGTTGTTTCCATGTCTTCACTATTGTGAATTGTGCTGCTATAAATATAGGGTTATAGGTCACATTCTCATATGCAGATTTCATTTCCTTTGGATATATTCCCAGAAGTGGAATAGCTGGATCATATAGTAATCAATTTTGAGTTGTCTTAGCACTCTCCATACTGACTTCCACAGTGGTTGTACTAGCCTACACTCCCACCAACAGTGAAGTAGGGTACCTTTCTCCCCACATCCACGCCAGGATGTGCTAGAATTGTTTTTGTTCATTTCCTGCTTGGATTAGTCATTTGTGTAATAGAGGAAAAAAACCTGCTGCTCAGTGTATGTTAATTATACATGCTGCAAATATGCTGAATTGTTATCAGCTCTAATAGGGTTTTTTTCAAGATTTTTATTTTCAGTATCGAAGATCATGTCATCTGTAAATAGAGATTTTTTTTTCTTTGCAATTTGGTTGCTTTTACTTCTATCTGTTACCTGATTTCCCCGAGAGGATTTCTAGTATAACACTGAATATTAGCAGCAAGTACAGTGTCTTATCCCCATTCTTAAAGAAAAAGCTTTCTTTCTTTTCACTGTTGAGTTTCATTTCCTAATGTTTAAGGAAGCTCATTTTAGTCATCATTTTTTGTTATCATTAATGAGTATTCCATCTGTTCAAATACGTTTTCTGTCTCAATGGAAATGCTTATTTTTTTTCTCTTACATTCACTTAATGTGCTTGCATTGGGTTTCCTATGGTGAACCATCCTGCATTACTGGGATACATCCCCTCCGTCATGGTGACAATCCTTTAAATATGCTGCTAGACACGCATCCAGGATAGTGGTCTATAGTCTCCTTGTACTATCTTTGTCTGGCTTTGGTTTCAAAATAATGCTGACATGATAGACTGAGTTAGAAATTATTTTCTGTCTTTTTGAAAGTATGGGGGGGCAGTGCTTTAACACAGCACATTAAGCCTGTGGCACTAGCATCCCATATAGATGCTAGTTCAAGTTCCAGGTGCTCCCCACTTCCAGTTCATCTCACTACAAGTGGCCTGGGAAGGAAAGCAGTAGACGATGGCCTGGGTGCTTGGGACCCTGCACCGGTGTAGGAAACCAAGATGAATGTTTGAACTCCTTGCTTGAACCTGACCCAGACACACTATTGTGGACATTTGGGGACTGACCCAGTAAATGGGAACTTGATCCCTCCCTCTGTATGTAACTCTGCATTTTAAATAATTTTTTTAAAAAAATGTATCATTAAATGCTTTTAAAAAGAGATTGACGAGTGTTAGTGTTAATCCTTCTTTAACAGCTTGGTAGAATTCACCAGCGAAACCATTGGGTCCAAGGCTTTCCTTGTTAAGATTTTTAATAATCATCCATCTCTTTACTTGTAATAGTTCTGTTCAGATTTCACATTTCTTGACTTAGTTTTGGTAGTTTGTGTATTTCCTAGAATATACACATTTTATCTCACTTTCTCAGAAGCATGCATTTCTCCATAATATTCTAATTGTTTCTGTACAGTTCATCAAATAAGCTGATTTGATTTCTGATTTTTCTTATTTGCATGTTCTCTCATTCTTATTAGTCCACCTATAATGATTTACCAATCATATTGATCTTTTCAAAAACTTAACTTTTGATTTCACCTATTCTTTGTTTTATAACTCCTTGAATTACATACTTAGCTTATTGATTTGAAATACTTTTAAAAAAAAAGATTTTATTTTTATTGCAAAGTGAGATATACAGAGAAGAGCAGAAACAGAGAGGAAGATCTTCCATCCGATGATTCACTCCCCAAGTGACCACAATGGCTGGTGCTATGCCGATCTGATGCCAGGAGCCTGGAGCTCTTCCAGGTCTCCCACATGGGGGCGGGGGCCCAAGGCTTTGGGCCGTCCTCGTCTGCTTTTGCAGGCCACAAGCAGGGAGCTAGATGGGAAGTGGAGCTGCCGGGATTAGAACCGGCACCTATATGGGATCCCAGCGCGTTCAAGGTGAGGACTTTAGCTGCTAGGCCACCATGCTGGGCCCAGGCAACATCAAATTTTAAAAACCTATGACAGCAGTTCTCAACAGGAAGTGCATGGTTATAAACATCCACTTAAAAAGAGTATTTCAGGGCCTGACGCAGTGGCCTAGCAGCTAAAGTCCTCACCTTGAATGAGCCAGGATCCCAATGGGTGCCGGTTCTAATCCTGGCTGCTCCACTTCCCATCTAGTTCCCTGCCTGTGGCCTGAGAAAGCAGTCGAGGATGACCCAAAGCCTTGGGACCTTGCACCTGTGTGGGAGACCCAGAAACAGTCCCTGGCTTTGGTCTTCAGATCAGCTCAACTCCAGCCATTGCAGGCACTTGGGGAGTGGATCATCAGAAGGAAGAGCTTTCTCTCTGTCTCTCCTCCTCTCTATATATCTGATTTTCCAATAAAAATAAATAAATTTTTTAAAAATGATGTTGCCTGGGCATCCATTTTGCCTATGTTCAATTTTTCATATACCAGAAGCAGAACTTAGTCACCCTTGGCCCATTTTCCAGTTCTGCATGCTGCCCAGTTCCTCAGTGTGGTTGGTCCAGATTTGTAGTCATCTCCTGGTGGACCATCTTCATATGAACAATATGTGAACTATACAGCTGTGGCCCAAAGGGAATACCCTTCCAGCACATTGGGACTTTCTGAACTCACACCTGCTTACTTTAAACCCACCCGTTGAAGCTCCCCAAAGAAAACATTTTTGGATAGTGCTCTGGATCCAGTGAAGACATTGGCTCACAGGTCTGTCTTTGGGTTGGGGGGGGAAGGATGTGTCATCTCCAGGAAGAAGAAGAAGTAAAAATTTTTTTTAAAAAGGAAAGTAGAACATTCCTTCCAAAGAGTGGAGAATGGAAAGGGAGTGGTAGTAGCAAAGAGTCACTTTACAATGGAGAACTTTGTCAAACAGGACGTCAGCCAGTGATCAAGTAATCCAGCCACTCACAATGATAAGCTGCAGTGCTAGAATTGTGAGACATTGGACAGGCTCAAAGGCAGTTAAGTCGGCCTCTTGTGGAGTGAGAAAGAGGCAGCCTCCCTTGAAGAGTGGACAAAATGCTTACTTCTCAGAAGCTGCCTGTAGCAAGACAAAATGAACCAATCCTGCCCCCTCTGATGAGATTCTAGTTCTATCATGAAAATACTAATACTGAAGTTACCTATCCCATCCTTCTGATGGAATTTTTGTTTTATGAAGTGCAGGCTAGACAGAATTACAATTTGACCCCGTCATGTAAGCACCAGTTCAAATCTTGGTTGCTCTACTTCCAATTTATCTGTCTGTTAATGTGCCTGGGAAAGCAACAGAGGATGGCCCGCATCCTTAGGTCCCTGCATCTGCATGGGAGACCTGGAAGAAGCTCCTGGCTCTTAGCTTCAAATCAGCTCAGATCTAGCCATTACAGCCATTTGGGGAGTGAACCAGCAAATGGAACATTTTCTCTCTCTGTCTCTCCCTTCCTCCCTCCATTTCTTTGTTGTAACTTGCCTTTAAATACATAAATAAGAAAATTAAGGGCCCAGTGATACGGCTCAGTGGCTAAATCCTTCCCTTGCAGCTGCCTGGATCCCATATGGGCATGCATTTCATGTCCTGGCAGATCCACCCCTTTCGGCTCCCTGCTTGTGGCCTGGGAAAGCAGTAGAGGACGGCCCAGAGCCTTGGGACCCTGCACCCACATGGGATACCCGGAAGAAGCTCCTGGCTTCTGGATTTGGATCTGCTCAGCTCCGGCCATTGCAGCCACTTGGGGAGTGAATCAACGGACAGAAATATGTATCTCCATCTTTCTATAGACCTGCCTTTCCAATAAAAGTGAATATTTTTTCAAAGAAAAAGAAAATTAAAGGAGAAACTGAGATAAAACTCAGAAAATTGTTTGGTAGAATAATGCTATATAAGAAATATTAAAAAGATTTTCTGGGATGAAGTGAAAAACATTGACTAGTAAGTTGATTTGACAGAAAGAAATAAAGAGTGCCAGTAATGGAAAGAAATGTAAAACACAGCATAAATACATTTGTTTCAACTCTTTCTTTCTCTTATCTGATTTAAAAAGCAAGTGCATACACAGATTAACAATTCTGAAACTGTTTCTTTGTTTACTATATAGAAATATTTATTTTGAATGATAAAAAAGAAGAAAAAGGACAAAAGGGCAGTCAGAAATCATGATGATTTGAAGCAATTTTATTGTAGATTTTGGAAGTATCATTAACCAGATTGATCCCAGAGCAACTATTCGCACAGTAATTTAAAAATATAAAAGAAATGACAAGGAAATTAAAGTGGCCCACCAAAAGGTACCCAGTTGTGCTAAATAAAACAATGATGGAAGAAATTATCTGAAGCATGTCTCCAGCACAAGGAATGAAATCAGAAATCAATAACAGAAGGAAATGCAGGGACACATTCACAAATGTGTGGAAGTTAAACAGCACACGAAAGCCAGTTAAGCAAGGGGCCCACAGGACATAATTAGAAATACTTTAGATAAATAAAAATAAAATCACAGTGTATCAAAATTCAGAGAGTGTGCATACCTACAATGTAAGGATACGCATAAATAGCGAAATAATGGACTTGTCACTGTTTCTGAAAGACTGGAATATTTTAGTAACATGGAGGACATCAATGAACGGAGGGGATTTGGGGAGGAAAGAGGGAAATACCAAAGTGTATGAAACCACATTACAAAATAATAATAATAAAAATAAGGGGCTGAGGCTAAAACATGTGAGAAGGAAATTTATTATTCAGAACTTCTCTATTGTTGAAGAAGAAAAATTTCAAGTTAATAGCAAAGTATTACAAGATTGGAGAAATGAGAGCCAACTAAAAAGGAAGAAGGAAATAATAAAAATGAGAGTAGGAATAAATGAAGCAGGAAGTAGAGAAACGATCGAGAAAAGCCAATGGAACCAAGTTAGTTTTTTGGGGACAAAGAATTCAAGAAAATTGGGCCCAGCGCGATAGTAATGGTTAAGGTCCTCACCTTGAATGCACCAGAATCCAATATGGGCGCTGGTTCTAATCCCAGCAGCTCCACTTCCCATCCAGCTCCCTGCTTGTAGCCTAGGAAAGCAGGTGAGGATGGCCCAAAGTTTTGGGACCCTGCTCCCACGTGGGAGACCTGGAAAGAGGTTCCTGGCTCCTGGCATCGGATTGGCGCAGCACCGGCCATTGTGGTCACTTGGGGAGTGAAAAACAACGGATGGAAGCTCTTCCTCTCTGTGTCCTCCTCTCTGTACATCTGCCTTTGCAATAAAAATAATCTTTAAAAAAAAAAGAATTCAAGAAAATTGACTTTAGCTAGCAATGTTATTGTCAGTAGGACTCCTTTGGCTGAAGATCAACCTGCAGTATTAAAGTTGGTTGTCACATTTAGGGGTTAGGATTTAGGCAGCTTTAAAAAAAAGCACTATTGGGGCCTGGCGGCGTGGCCTAGCAGCTAAAGTCCTCGCCTTGAACGCACCGGGATCCCATATGGGTGCCGGTTCTAATCCTGGCAGCTCCACTTCCCATCCAGCTCCCTGCTTGTGGCCTGGGAAAGCAGTTGAGGACGGCCAAGGCTTTGGGACCCTGCACCTGCGTGGGAGACCCGAAAGAGGTTCCTGGTTCCCGGCATTGGATTGGCGTGCACCGGCCCATTTCGGCTCACTTGGGGAGTGAAACATTGGATGGAAGATCTTCCTCTCTGTCTCTCCTCCTCTCTGTATATCCGGCTTTCCAATAACAATAAAAATCTTTAAAAAAAAAAAAGAAAAAAGCACTATTGGGGCTGGTACATCAGTGTAGTAGGTTAAGCCTCTTCCTGCAGTATTAGCATGCTGTATAAATGCCACTTTGAGTCCTGACTGCTGCATTTCTAGTCCAGCTCCCTGATAATGTGCCTGGGAAAGCAAAGAATATGGCTCAAGTCCTTGGGCCCCTGCACCACATGGGAGACCTTGATGAAGCTCTAGACTCCTGGCTTTGGATGGCCCAGCTCAAGCCATTACAGCCATTTGGGGAGTGAAACAGTGAAAGATTCGCTTTTTCTCTCTCTCCTTTTCTCTGTAAATCTGCCTTTCAAATAAAAATAAATGTGTATATATATATGTTATATGTATAAATGTTTTATATAGAATATTTATGTTTTATATATAAATGTTTGTGTGTGTGTATGTATACATTTAACCACTAGGTCTATTTTGTAAGATTATGTGACTTTTACTTCCAAGTTTCTGTATTAACTTTTTAAACCCATCCAGCTTCAACCCCACTCTGGCTAAAAAGTGAAGCCTGCCTGAAATGCTTCCAGGCCTAAAGAAATGCCATCATAGGGTACACAACAAGAAATACAATGCCAGAATGCACTTCCGGTACCCCCAGCAACCCAAAGTCCAAAATTGTTTGGAAACTCCGAAGAAGACCAGCATTAAACAGCAGAGTTTACCAGGGCCCCCAGTGAGGCCTCCATCATAGGCTGTCCTGCCCAAGGTTTATATCTGGTCTAATCCAAGGAATTCATGTTCCCAACAGCTTTGCTGATGCATGACATTGGTTTATGAGCCTTGGTTTAACAGCATCCGGAGGCATATTCCTAGGGCAGTGAGTATTTGCGAAAAAAATTCAGGAGCAGTACTAAAAAAATAAATATAAAAAAAAATTATTAACCTTTGTCCATTCCCCTTCTCCTGCCCTCATGCTTCCATGGGAGGCAGGCTTTGGATTTTCATTTCTGAAGCATCATGATGCTTCACTCAATAATCACAACATTGCAATTTCCCCCATCATGTTTTAATTTGTTTTTTTTTCCTAGATGGTTTGTATGAAACAGGTATAAAAATAAAGCATTTTCACACACACACACACACACACACACGCAACAATGATGTAAACCAGATTATGCATATTCAGGAAATAGTCATGATAAAACCCTAGACTTAAAAAAAAATGTTGCAAAATGGGTTGACATCATCTTCCATTTCTTTTGTTGTGATATCTTAGATAAGTAGCTGAACAAAAGCTTTCCTGAGAACACTGCATTGAATAACTGCCTTCCTGAGGTGTGTACTAGGAGAAAGGCGAGAGAGATAAAGTAAGACTATTGATCCTTTGCTGCAAAAATTAATCCAGAAAATGAGACACAGCATCTATGGCAATGGAACACCCCCAGAAATGGGTCTAGAGTTTCATCTGTCACGAATGAGTGAAGGGTGCTATGTCTATTCCTAACTTTACAGTTTGGTGAGGAGAAAGCAAGTTAAAGATCTGGCCTTGGCATCAGAAATGGAAGCCAATCCGGAGTTCGATTTGAGATTATTTTATCAGAGAAGAAATCCCTCCTTGCGGCCACCTGAAGTGTTCCTGATGGTGCAGCCTGCATACCTATGGTTTTGTAGAAGTGGGACTTCAGAAATGAGTGTTCTCTCTCTATAGATCTGCCTATCTATCTATCTATCTATCTATCTATCTATCTATCTATCTATCTATATCATCTCAACACACACATACACACAATGGTGTCAAAATCAGTTCTGGTGACAAAGTCCACACTTGCTTTGAATTCTGCACAGTTCCCGCTCACACTGAAATAGCCCACAGCAAGCATTCGCAGGTTAGAATCAGGTCCAGGTCACTACTAGGATCTGGAAATTCCTAACTCCAAAATAAGCCAGTGGCTTTTCCTCAGCAGCAGTAAAACCAAGCTGTTGCCAACCCATATGCTACAGTTCAAGTCCAAGGGACAAGCAAGGGTTGCATATGCTCTACGATCCAGTTTGAGCCCCTCAAAATAATCACTTTGAGCTGTATAAGCACTACCCTGTAAAGGTGAAAATCTGAGAGCTTTATTAGCATATTGTAACTGCTTTTTAGGATTCCAAAACTAAATCTCTATCTGGAAATTGTCTCTTGTTTCATATTCTCTTTTATTTCCTGAGCTTCTGAGAGGCAAAATAAGTAAATAAATAAATACATAAATAACTTTTTAAAAAACATTTATTTTTCTAGGAACACTCAAAGAATATAAATCCTAATATTTTCAACATGGGCAAAAGGAAAACCTCACTAATATTTTTCTTCCATTTTTTAAGATTGGGATGATCCCACTTAGAATATATGAAATTAAGCAAATGTTATCATACCTCCTGCTGTGACCTAAAGGCTTGTGTCTGAGTTCATTGTGCTGCTATTTGGCAATGGAGCCTTTTGGAGGTAATTGGATTTAGAAGAAATCTTGAGGGGAGGTTTCCCTTTGGTGGAATTCATACCCTTAAAAGCACCATGGTTTTGGGCCTCCTGCTCTGTGAACATGTATATGATAAATGCTTTTAATCTATCCAATTTACAGTATTTTGTCATTGTGACTCAGAATCGACTACAACACATCTAAGTGCATTAGTCAAAAACGATTTTTTAATTCTTTGTCTCACTGACAATCCTTAGTAGTAAATTTAGCAAGTATAGGGTTAATGTTAGAGTTTCCTGGAGATCACTGTTGGAATGCAAGGTGAGTGGGAGGTGCTGGACTGGCAGACTGTTATTTTTTCCTCTTTTTTCTCCCCTTTCTGACTTATCTAAAGCTTTGCTCTAGCTCTGGGAAACATATTTAATTTGTGTCCTCCCACTTAAAGGATAGAGCAATGTAAACTGTTAACATTCTTGATTCACTCATATCTCACCTTTGGGAATGGGTGGACCCGATTTCTTCCTACCTGGAGACAAAAAATAAATAAAGTCCAAAGTCATCCTCTACTTTCATCTTTTTGCTCTTCTGAGTGACTAAGACCTGTGAGGGAATCCAGCAGACCAATATCCAATGTAACATGCCACAGCAATTAGAAGACAGATTACAGAACTATCTTAAGACATACAGAAAAGGATTTTGACAAAATTTGTGATTTTCATGCTTTAAAACAAGCAACTCATCAAATGACGATTAGAAATGTCCTCAACCTGATAAAAAGTATATATTAAAAACCTAGTGCCAACAGAGTACATGGTGGTGGGAGACAGGAAGCTTCCTCCTTAAGATCAAAGAGGAGGACAAGAATGTCTGCTCTCACTGCATCTAATTACAACTGTGCTGAACATTCTAGCCAGGTAATTAGGCAAGAAAATGGAATCAAAGTCATCCAGATTTGATAAGAAAGAAGTAAAGATGGGCTGTTCCTTTATATAGAAAATCTTAAGAAATCTTCCAAAACATTTAGAGCTAATAACTGAGGTTAGCAAGGTTGCAAGATATAAGAAAAAAAATTATTAAAAAAGTGAACTGTATTTCTGCTTTTAAAGGATTATTTCAAAAGTAGAGAGAGAGGGAAAGACACAACAGAGGGAGAGAAGTCTTCCATCTCCTGGTTCACTCCCCAAATGGCCACAACAGTTAGTGCTGGACTGGGTCAAAGTCTAGCTAGGAGCTTCTTCCAGGTTTCCCATGTGAGTGCAGGGGCTCAAGGACTTGGGACACCTTCCACTGCTTTCCCAGGTTATTGGCGGGGAGCCAGATGGGAAGTGGAGCAGTGAGGACTTAAACTGGCACCCACAGGGGATACCAGCATTGCAGGCAGTGGCTTAAACTGCTGTGCCATAGCACCAGCCGTGGCTCCATAAACTTTATATAATTGGGGTAAGGAAACAATCTGAAGACAGTTATTAATGCCAATTCGATTTCCTTAAAAATTAAAATAATTGGGAATAAATTTAACCAACAAGCACTCAACTTTTATACTTCGTGAAAACCACTAAAATATTGAAAATACATCAACGGCAATACATCTCATTTTCATGGATTAGAAGATACAATGTCAAATTGATCTATAGTTTCAATATAATCCCTATCAGGATAACAGTTGCCTTTTTTGTTGTTGTTACAGAAATTATCAACCTGTTCCTAAACCTCATATGGAAATGCAATGGAACCAGAATAGTAGAAATGATCTTAAATAAAATAAAGATCATATACTTTGTAATATCAAATTTACTATTAGTGAAATCAATCTGAAAGTCTACAATAAATCTATATAGTTGATTAATTTTCAACTATTTTCCCACATTGTCCAATATTTCAAAAGCCATACTTAAGATTTTATGGAACATGCATATAATAAAAAATTAGTAATTCATACTTGTATTTTTCTTTTTATTAAAATGTTTTCTTTAATTTTTTAACTTGAGTTGATTTTTTGACATACCATTTTTACTTTACTTGTAGTCAAGGACTTAATGGTATTATTAAATTTAAAGAGTTGAACAAATGAAAAGTAAAAAGCTTGTAGTCCCAAATGAAATTATCTTTCAATTCTACATCCATGAACTTTTTCAGGTTCTCTCATACAAGCTTCAACAGAAAATACATATGTATTGGCTTTGTTAAATTACAAATTTACATGCCACAAATAGACATTAGAAAATTCACAAAATGGGAGAAGATATCTTTAAATCATATACCCAAGAAAAACCTAGTATCTATAATATGTAAATAACTTTATTCATCTTATGATATATTTCCATAGGCTCTAGAATTTCCCATCCTTTCTCTCCAAATCCCTGCCCACCCACTGATTTCCCCCATGTCATTACATTAATATAGTCCTTCACAATCAGTCAAAAGTCCATTATTCTGCTATTTAAATGTATCCTGATATTGTAGGCATAAACAATGGAAGACAGTCCATCATCCTATTGTCAAGATATAGTTAATAGTTTTGTTGGGAGTTGATCTTTGATCTGGAAGTAGAGATGTATACCACTTTGATCTTCCCATCTCAATATGATAGTCTCTATTATACTGTTCCTCTAGATTACTATATATACATGCATGTTTACCTATATATCTATTGATCTTGTACTTTGCATGAAAGTTGTCAAACAGAGAAAACTTATGACATCTGTCCCTTTGGGATTGACCTGTCGCATTTGTTTGTTTTGGCTTTGACTGTATGTGCTTTTGGTGGTTTTCTAAGGAGTCTTTTCCAATTCCTATCTTAGAGAGTGCTTCCTATGTTTTCCTCCAATAGTTTGACAGTTTCTGTGTGCAGATTTAGGTCCCTGATGCATTCAGAGCTGATTTTTGTGAAAGGTGACAGGTGGGATATAGTGCTTCTTACTTCTGCAGGCTGCTATCTGATTGTCCCAACAGCATTTGTTGAAGATACCAGGCTCTTAAAAATCAATAAAAATAAAACTTAGAAGTGGACACAGGAATAGGTATTTGCTGTAGCATTTAAGATACCATTTGAAGTGTCTGTATTCCATATCAGAGTTGCTGGGTTCAAGATCCACTTTGAGAATCCCAGCTTCTACTGACGTGTGCCAAGGGAGGAAGCAGGCAACTGCTCAAGTACTTGGGTCCCTGCCACCAATATGAAGATTCAGGTGGAATTTTTTCTTCCTGATTTTGGCATTCCCAAGCCTGATTGTGTGGGCTTGGAGGCCTAAGCAAGCAGCAATGGGAGAACTCTGTGTGTGTGTGTGCCTTTCTAATAATTCAATAAGTAAATAATATTGAAAAATAAACATGGGAACAGCATCTGCACAGGTGTTTCTCTGAAGAAGATATAAGTATGACCAATAGTCACATCATTTATTCACTAGAGAAATGCAAATTAAAATTACAATATTTCCCCTCTACAAGTGCAGATAAAATAGATAATCACAAGCTCGCTGAGAATGTAGGGAAATTAGAAGTTTTACACATTTCTAGTGACAATATAAAATGATGCAGTTCTTTTGGAATGCAGCTTAGTAGTTTCTCATCATTTAAGTATAGAGTTGCCATATCATGCAGCAACTTTGCTCTTAGTATATACCCAAGAGAAATGAAAAGATATGCCTCGAGAAATTCTGATACCCAAATTTCCACAGCTATATTGTTCACAGAAGCCAGAAACATGAAAGTAATCCAAATGCTCACCAACTAAAGACTGGATAAACACAATGTGGCATATCCATAGCCATGGAATATTATTCAGTAATGGAAAGGAATGGAATACTGATATATGTATCATCTAGAATAAGTTTTAAAATGCTGCAAAGTGAAAGAAGCCAGATACAAAAGGCTGCACGTGTATGGTTCCATTTATATGAATCCGGATAAGCAAATCCTTAGAGAAAGAAGGCTCATTGGTGGTTGGTCAGCTGAGATGGACTGCTTATCATATGGGTTTCCTTTTGTGAAACTGAGAAGGTCCTGGAAATAGTAACTGGTACACAGCTCTGAATATGCTAAAAACCACTGATTGGGACATTTTTAAATGAATGTATTTTAAGAAACGTGAATCTCAATAAGAACCAAAAATAGCCTTTTAAGTGATGGTATGTTCTGTATGTTGTAAGAGATTGATTGCAGAGTTGTATTAAAATATTCCACCTGAATTGTCAGAAAAGGGTAATACAGAGCAAAATATGCAATGCAAAATAATAAGGAACATAGGTATACATTCCTTGCAGGAATGTCGAATTTCTAGAAGCATGTGAGAGGGTTTAGATACTCATCTGTTGAAGATAGGGAGTGAGGGGTTGAACTGAGGAAAGGGAGGCATTTTCCACTCCTTTTACATCATACATATTTGAAATTTGAAGCCATGCTTATACATTCTTTTTTATAAAAGGCAGAACATGCTTTAATTTAATAAAAGATGAAGTTGCTATGGCATTAACATCAAGGTCTAAAACCTTGTCTTGAAGTTTTCCAGTTTCCTTTCTCTGCAGCTGTAATCATGGCTTAACATTGTCCATAAGGTTAAAACCTAGTAGGCGAGAGTTCCTTGCTGTCTTGGTCAGACTCTGAGCAACCTTTTGGCCTCATCCAAGGCTAAAGGGCAAAAGACTGTAAGAGTTCACAAGACTTTGCCACCTGCCATCCATCTTCATCTTGAGGGTTTGGGATCTTGAGAATCCACATGCAGGGCTCCTGTCAAACAATGTGTTCACTCCTGGTTTGTGAAAAGAATGTGGGAGATGAGAAGTCAGCAGAAAGGAGGGAAGACACTCAGCTCATCGGTGGAGAGATGTATATGATACAGGCAGCTCTGAACTCATGGGGGACAGTGTAACTTATGAGCCACTGTCAAGTGAATGCATCGTGAGAACTTCCATAGGAAACAGCCCTCTTCCTCTCAGCACTACCCAGCTGAAACACATTTGCAGCGACATGGAGGAAAATCAATGCTTTCTATCTTTAACTGAAATCATTCCCACAAATCCAGAGTGTCTTTTGAATAAAACAAGTCCCTTTTGCTTATAATACGGTCTTGCCAGAACCCTCCAGAGACTAAGAAACAAGTAGGAGAGCCTCAGAGCACAATGGACAGACAAGTAGGGTCGAGTGGTTTAGTCTCTCTGCTCCTTTCACTAAATCATGCTTTGTTATATCCAACCTGATATAAAGTGCTTATCTTTCAGTGAAGTGCAATAAAAATATGTTGTAACCAGTACAATCAATTATACCAGGTAGTAATAAACAAGAGACAATAAATGGAGTGCTCAGCACAAGTGGGTTATTCCCTTTGTAGATCTATGTCTACTTTCCCCCTGTCCTCAGCCCCTAAATTGTTGACCACATAGTGTCCATTCCTAAAAAGACAAAGCAGGAGGCCGTCTGGATGCAATGGATCCTGAACTTAGGCATGTAAGCATGAGCTCCTAGAGTCTGCCACTATGGCTCAACAGGCTAATCTCCTACCTTCAAGCATTGGCATCCCATATGGGCACAGATTCATGACCTGGTTGCTCTTCTTCCCATTCAGATCCCTGTTCATGGCCACATGGGAGATCTGGAAGGGGCTCCTGGTTCCTGGCTTCAGATCAGTTTGATTTTGACCATTGCAATCACTTGGGGAGTGAACCAGCAGATGAAAGATCTTTCTGTATCTCCTTCTCTCTGTAAATCTGCCTTTCCAATAAAAATAAATAAATCTTTAAAAAAAAAGGATGAGCCCTTATTCCAATACGAATATCCAGTTTCAGAGGAAAGAAATTTGACTTTTCTCTTACATTATTTACAGAAACTGGAACAAAGATGCAAACATAATACCTGAAAATGCAAACCAATGGCAGAAACATAGGGAAAGATCTTCATGTGATCGGTCTGGAAAGGTTTTTTGGGATGTGATGTCAAAAGTATAGGCAACAAATTCAAAAGCAGACATGAGATTTCACTAAAATCAACAGTTTCTGCACAGCACAGGAAAGAATCAACAAAGCAAAGAGATACCTGAAAGAGTGGGAGAAGATATTTTCAAGTTATTAATGTGACAAAGGATTAATATTCAGAATATACACAGAAAACAAGCAATTCAATGGTTAAAAAAAAGAAATGTAGCAGAAAGAAACAATAAAATAAGCACCACCTATTTTTAACCCCCGTTTAGTGAGGCAAAGACCTAAGTAGACATTTCTTTAAAGAAGATGTACAAAAGGCCAGCAGGGACATGAAAAAGAATCAGTGTTGCGATTCAGTAGGGAAATGCAAATTGAAACTGCACTGAGCCATCATCCCACACGTGTCATAAAGGCCATGGTGAAAAAAGATAAAAGATAAGATGCATTGAAGTCGTGGAGAAAAAGGAATCCTTGTGCATTATTGGTGAAATGCAAATTAGGACAGCCATTAGGAAATACCACACAAGCTTCCACAAAAAGATAAAAATGGAAACATCATATGATCCAGGAATCTTACTTCTGCATGTTTACCCAGAAGATCTGAAATCGGTATTTTGGAGAGATAGCTCTGCTCTCCACCCCAGCATCCCCCTCCGGCATTTTACAGAACTACTCACAGTTTCCAATTTACAAAATCAATCTAAGTGTCTATCAACAAAGCAATGAATGACCATTATAATTAGTGAAATAAGCCAATTCAAAAAAGATGATTATCATGTTTTCTCTGATATATAACAGTGAATAGAGAACACAAAACTGTATAGAAATGAAACAGACATCTTGCGATTCAATTGTGCTTCTTAGCTCTCACACTCCTGTGGAACTCTGGTCTTTCTGCATTTTACTAGTTGAATATTATCGTTGGAGATGCATTAAGCCTGTGATTATTGTTATAGAGAGTGAGACAGATCACACTGGAGCCAAGTGTAAGATGTACAGAGGAGGGCCCGGTGGCGTGGAGGCCTAGTGGCTAAAGTCCTCGCCTTGAACGTGCCGGGATCCCATATGGACTCTGGTTCTAATCCGGCAGCTCCACTTCCCATCCAGTTCCCTGCTTGTGGCCTGGGAAAGCAGGTGAGGACGACCCAAAGCTTTGGGACCCTGCACCAGCGTGGGAGACCTGGAGGTAGCTCCTGGCTCCTGGCCTCGGTGCAGCTCAGCTCCAGCCATTGTGGCCACCTGTGCAGTGAATCAATGGACAGAAGATCTTCCTCCCTGTCTCTCCTCCTCTCTGTATATCTGACTTTGTAATAAAAAAAAAAATAAATCTTTCAAAAAAAAGATGTACAGAGGAGTCTTTATTAGCCAAGCTTGTCAACAGCAGCACCTGCTACACTGTAGGAACCGCCACTATATTTGGAGTGGCACCTTCCTAATACTAGCTGCAGTTGCTAGGCAACCGTTCATCTGAACTGAAACCCTGACACAAAGAAATGGTCATTGCCATGAAATCCATCCATTAAACTGAAGACCTATGCTTCATGTTCTCCAGCAATATAAGTTATCCTAACAGACACAGAACAACTTGGACACACTTAGACAACTGCAAACATCCACAAATGTATTTACCTTTTCCTGGCTTCTCTGCCCACATTCCATTAAATCTAATAGTCTGTACAGGCCTCACCTCTCCTGGAATTCTTGAAATAAACAAAATGGAAATACAAAAAAAAAAAATCTTAGCATTTGCATCTTCACTGACTTGCCCAAGCAATGTGAACAGAGGGCGAGGAATAGAGACTTATGTAGGCCATGTTCAGGGGCTTTCTCCATCCTCAGCATCCATCCACAGGAAGCAAGAGAGCAACGTGATGAGTCATGAGAGAGAATCAAACGGAGGAACAGCCAGTTCCTCCCCAACATGGTTTTCAGGGTCTTGAGAAGGGAGTGGCTTTGCAACAATGCAACACTCCCCAACCCCCAGTTCCAGGTAATGACAGGTGAGCATTATTTGACTCATGCGTGGGCAAAAAGGATTACATAGGTGGGAGATATGGCTTCCAAACTCGTGACCCTGAACTAGCTGCCTAGGATCATATCAATTAGAGAGTGGATTGAAATTACATGTTGGTAACACATCTTCGATTCTCAGTATGTTAGTCCCATTATACAGTTCATCTATGAGAATATATCTCTGTGTGTGTGCATATATATATACATGTTTACTTATATCTGTTTTATGTTTTGCATGGCAGTTTGATACTAGATTTTCTACCTTTGTCTATACCTACAATACTATGATACACTTAAATAGCAGAATGTTAAACTTGTAACAGTTACTAAAGGACTGTATAACTGTAATATAGGGGAAAATGGGGAGGGGTGTGAGGAATCCCTACACCTACAGAACTGTATCATGGAAAATAATAATACTTTTTAATTCAAAAAAGAAATTATGTATTTGCAACAAATGAAGAAAACTGGAAGTAGGAGAATTGAGGAAGGAGGAGAAGGAGAGAGGGTGTTGTGGTCATCTTCTTAGAATTGTACCTATGAGAAGTCAACACACTGGTGTATCAGGCTAAACCTCTGCCTGTAGCACCAGCATTCCATGTGCATGCCAGTTGGAGTCTAGGCTGTTCTACTTGCTATCCAGTTCCCTTCTCATGGCCTGCGGAAGCAGTGGAGGATGGCTCAAGTCCTTGGAATCCTGTATGCATGTGGGAGACTAGAAAGAAGCTTCAGGCTCCTGGCTTCAAACTGACCCAGCTCTGGCCATTACCACTATTTGGGGAGTGAACCAGTGGATGGGAGATCTCTCTCTCTCTCTCCTTCTCTCTGTAGATCTTTACCTTTCAAGTGAAAACTAAATGAATCTTTGAAAAAAGTGACTCTATGAAATATTTGCAGTATGTTCTTTCTATGAATAAGAATTTTTCAAGAAAGAATATGTAGTGTATATACACAATGGATTTTATTCAGCCTTTTAAAAGATGGAAATTCTGTCATTTTCAACAACATGAGTGGACTTAGAGAACATTATGTTAATAAGCAGTCACAAAAAGAGAAACGCCACATGATCTCACTCCTACGTGGAACTGAAAACAGCCGCGTTCACAGAAGCAGAGTAGAATGGTG
The DNA here is from genome assembly GCF_030435755.1 of Ochotona princeps. Taxonomy (NCBI): domain Eukaryota; kingdom Metazoa; phylum Chordata; class Mammalia; order Lagomorpha; family Ochotonidae; genus Ochotona; species Ochotona princeps. Next base: position 7,527,245 of record NC_080865.1, read on the forward strand.
GTTACAGAGACTAGGGGTGGGCAGGTGATGGCTAAAAAGTATGAAATCTCAAACTCGATCCCATGCAGTATGGTAAATGTGCTTAATAACTGTATTTCTTTCCCAAAATTTCTATGAAAATGTTTCCAACATTCTCACAATAAAAAGATAAATATTTGAGATGGTGAAAGTCTATTCATTTTTCCACACTGAGTTAATGAATCCTAGGCCTTTTTATTCCATAAACATATACAACTATAAATTACCAGTGTGAGATCAAATAAGAAATAAAAAAGACAAATAAAACCAACATATTTGTGATAGGAATGAAAGGGAACACGTGCACCGTTTTGGTGGAGATATAAGTTAGCACAACATTTACGGAGAAGAAGAATGACAATTTCCTTAAAAAATTAACAATGGAGCTTCCACCTGATACAGCAATCCCATTGGTACATATCCAAGGGAAGTACAATCAATCTGTTGAAGAAATATCTGCACTCCTACATTTCTTACAGTATTGTTTCTAATAGCCAACATATTTAATTAAGAGAAGTACCTCTAAATGGATAAATGAGTTAAAAACTGTGTTCTATGTACACAGCACAATATTAATCAGCTATAAAATAGTGAAATTTTTTCATTTGCCATGGCATGAAGAACCTGGAGGACGAAACACTAAGTGAAATAATCTAGGCAAGAAAGACAAATAGTGCAGGACTTCCCTTGCATGCAGAATCTAAACAAGTTGAGCTCATGGAAATAGGAGCAGCATGGTGGTTATCAGGGCTGGGGGGTGGGTATGTTTGGGGGATGTTGGTCCAAGAATGCAAACTTTCAATTAGATAGGAGAATAATTTTAGGAGAGCTGATGTATAACATTCTGATTTTATTTAATAGCAAAATGTTGCATTCTTTAAAAATGCAGAGTTGATTTCTAGTATGCTTGTCACAAAAATGATGTAATTATATGTGCATTCAATTTAGGCATTCCATGGTATGTGTGTTTATGTATGTATATGTGTAGATAATTTTATTTTATTTATTTTATTTGAGATACAGTGAGATCCTCCATCTTCTGGTTCATTCCCCAAATGGCCACAGCAGCCAGGACTGGTCTGGTTTGAAGCCAGAAGCCCAGAGCTCTGGGTCTCCTACGTGGGTGCAGAAGCCCAAGCACTTGGGCCATCCTCCACTGCTTTCCTAGGAATATTATCAGGGAACTGGATCAGAAGTGGAATAGTCAGGGCTCAAATTGGTGCCCAGTGATGGCAGGCATCACTGGTAGTGGCTTAATGTACTATGCCACAATACCAGCCCCTGTGCATGTGTGTGTGTGTGTCTATTTGGAAATGGTACGTATACATAACAAATGTATACAGTTTTGTAAATATTAAAGTATAAATAAAAACTATGGGAATGGCATTTGACAAGGCTGATTAGCACACACACACGGTAGCATCCCATATAGACACCAGTTTAAGTTCTGGCTGTGCCAATTCCAATCCAATTCTCTGCTAAGGCAACTGGGAAAGCCAACAGATGAGCCAAGAGTTGGGGACCCTGCTACCCACATGCAGACGTGGGTAGTCATTGTAGCCATTTCAGAAGCGAACCAGCAGAAGGAAGATCTTTTTCTTTCTCTGTCTCTGTCACACTGAAATGTCACTCATGAAATTAAATATAGGATTAATTACAATAAAAGACAGAGAAACAGAAAGAATAGAAGGTCTGCCACCTTCTATTTCCCTACCCCATTTTCTAAAACAGCTAGTGATGGGCCTGGCTCACACCTGGAGCCAGAGGCATTCAGGTCTCTCACATGAGTGCCAGGGACTCCAAGTTCTTGAACCATCTCCTGCTGCCTCCCACAGTGACTATTGGCAGGAAGCTGGAATCGGCAGCACAGCCAGGCACTGCCATGTGGGATATGAGCATCCCAAGTGATGTGTTGCACTAAATGCCCATCTCACAGGTTTACTTTTGTTAGGCAAAAGTTTATTTACTTTAAATTGAGCAAGCAAGTGGGTGAGAAATCTTCCCATCTGCTAGTTCAGTCCCCAGATGTCTGCAATATTCATTGTTTCCATCATGCTAAGCTTAATTTTAAAACATGTATTAATTCAGTGAATTAAATAGAGAGGTGGCTGACATTATATTGCAGGGAATTGCAACACCAGGACTTCATATGAGAACCAGGGTTTTAGTCCCAGCTGCTCTAGTTCTAAATAACTCCCTGTTAATATGCCTGGAAAATGGTGGTCTTCCACCCAAGTAGGCTCAAGTAGTTGGACCTCTGCCACTCACATGAAGACCTAGATGCCATCTGGCCTCATGGCATTTGGCCTGGCCCAGCCCCAGCCATTACGGCCACGTGGGGAGGGAACCAGCTGAGGGATGGTCATTTGTTTCTGCATCTGTGTCACTCTTCCTTTCAAATAAAAAAAAAGTCCTTGTGCATGTATGGTTTTTTTTTTTTCTTTAGACGAAGTTACAGGGTGGAGGGCAGGCAGAAAGCAAGAGACAGAAAAAGAGATGGAGGAGGGAGAGGGATATTTTCCATTTGCTGGTTCACTCTCCCAAATGACTGCAATGGCTGGAGCTAGATAGCACCAAAACCAGGAGCCAGGAACTTATTCCAGGTCTCCCATGTGGGAACAGAAACTCAAGCACTTGGACCATCTTCTACTGCTTTCCCAGGCCATCAAGCAGGGAGTTTGGATGAAAAGTGGAGCAGCCGGGACTCGAACTGACACCCATATGGGATGCCAGGGTTGGAGAAACAACTTTACCCATTATGTCACAGCACTGACCTGAATAAAATAAATATTTAAATGCACATACGTAAATTTTGAAATACAGAGGGTTTCTTTCTACTGCCCTTCCTTCCACACTCCATCTTTCCTTTTCCCCCCAATGATTAGCATCTTAAATTAGCGTGGTACATTTGTTTAAAATGAGCCAGTCCAGTGTTGCCACTTCATAATTAAGTCCATGGTTTCTATCAGGGCTCACTCTTTCAGTTGTACAGGTTCTGAGTTTTGAGAAATGTATGACATGTGTACCATTATGGTCCCACACAGAAAAGTATCATTGCCCTAAACACACCATGTTCTACTTCTCCATCTCCACTCAACCCCATAGCAACTGCTGATCTTTCTATTGTCTATATTTTTTTTGTTTTCCTGAATATCATGAATATACTGAATCATGATCTGTAGCCTTTCAGACCAGCTTCTTCCATTCAGTAGCATGAATTCAAGGTTGTATACCATTTACCAGCGTTTATCCATTTAACTTTTAAACAACATCTTTATTTTTTATAAAAATGTATTTGTTTCTATTGGGAAAGCAGATCAGATTTATGGAGAGAAAGTCAAAGATTTTCCAACTGCTGGTTCATTCCCCAAATGGCCACAGTGGCCAAAGCTGAGCTGATCTTAAGCCAGGAGCCTCTTCCAGGTCTCCCAAGTGGGTACAGGGTCCTAAGGCTTTGAGCCATCCTCTGCTGCTTTCCCAGGCCACAAGCAGGGAGCTGGATGGGAAGTGGATCTGCCAGGACATAAACTAGCACCCTTACAAAATTCGGGCACTTGCAGGGTGGGTGAGGATTGAGTTATTGAGCCATCACACCAGGCCCAATATCTTGATTTCTTCCATGTTTTAAAATTTATGAGTAACTATGCTAAAAACATCCATATGCAAGTTTTTGTATCATTATATTTTTAACTTCTTTATTTTATACTATTTTTTTAAGTTAGAGAGAGAGAGAGAGAGAGCTCCTCCATGTATTTGTCCTTTCCTCAAATGGCTGTAACAGCTAGGGCAGGGTCAGCCTATAGCCAGAAACCTGGAGCATCCTCCAGGTTTCCTGTTTGGAGTTCCTGCCCAAGCACCTGGGTCGTCTCTTGTCACTTTCCCAGGCACATTATCAGGGAGCTACATTAGAAGTGGAGCAGCCAGGGCTTGAACTTTTGCCCATATAGCATGCTGCCGTCACAGGTGACAGCTTAACTCAATATGCCACAATGCCAGCTCCAACTCATTTTAACTCAAGGAGTAGTATGCCTGCTGAATTGTATGGTGGTTAGGTAAGAAACTCTCAGACTCACTGCCAGTTGTACCATTTTCTAGTCCTACCAGCAATTAATGAGAGTCCCCAGTTCTCCATATGCTTGCCTCATTTTACATCCATTCCTCCAACATATATGCAGGTATAACTTATTGTTACTTTAATAACAAACAAGGTATCTTCACAAATCTCATGGAAATTCTCATTATAAACAAACTGCACATGTAAGTCAACCTTTTTTGCACCAAAATTTATCATGTACTACCATTTCTGTGAATTTTGTGGAGTTCCCCCATGTGTTGGGTATAATTTTAAATGCTTATTGCCATAAATGTGCCATCTTCCACAAGGTTCTGTTCAGATATTTTTCCTATTTCATACTAAGTTTTAAAACTTCTTTATCTGCTTTGGAGACAAATCTTTAACCTATGCTTTGCAAAAATTCCCTGCTAGTCAGCGGTTTGTCTTTTCATTCTCCTAAGAGTGTCTTTTTGTAGAGAAGACTTAATTCTTTTTTAAAGATTTATTTATTTTTATTGGAAAGGCAGACACACAGAGGAGAGACAAAGATCCTTATGTTGCTTCACCCCCCAAGTGGCTGCAACAGCCGGAAATGAGCTAATCCAAAACCAGGAGTCAGGAACTCCCTTCATGTCTCCCACTCGGTTGCAGGGTCCCAAAGCCTTGGGCCATCTTCTGGTACTTTTCCAGCCACAGGCAGGGAGCTTAAATGGAACTGGAGCAGCCAAGACACAAACTGGCACCCACATGGGATCTAGGGCATGCAGGGTGAGGATCTAGGATCTAACCACTAGGCCATCACACCATCATACCATGCTCAAGAAGTCTTAATTTTAGTAAAATTCAACGTGTTGCCTTTTTCCTTCTTGTATCTGAAAAGTCATCACTAAATCTAAGTTATTTAGTTTTTCCCCTACATTATCTTTGTATCGGTGATCAGTTTCTAATTAATTTTTGTGAAAGACATAAGGTTTTTGTTTAGGTTTCATTTTTGTTTCACAAGTATTTGTTGAAAATATCCATTATCCCCCTAATTGCTTTTGTTCCTTCATCAAAGATCTGCTGACTCTGTTATGTCTACCTTGAGCTTTCTATTATTGTCCATTGATCTGTTTGTTCTTATATCAATATTATAATGTCTTGATTACTACAGCTTTGAAGTATTGAATTCAGATGTTGGTAATAAGCAAAGCTAAAATCATACTTAATGATGAAACATTAACTGCCTTTCCTCAAAATGAAGAACAAGATAAGAATGCTTGCCTTCACTGCTTCTATTTAGCATTGTATTGGTGGTTCTATCCAGGACAATTAGACAAAAATAAAAGCCATCCAATTTGCAAAGGAGGAAGCAAAATCACCTATATTCACAGATAGGATGAGCTTGTATAGAGAAAATCCCAAGAAATCCATATAAGCTGTTACACCTACAGGCAGTCAAAGCCACAATAAACAAATGGGATTACATCAAACTAAGAAGTTTCTGAACAGCGAAGGATAGGATCAACAAAGTAAAGAAACAACCAACAGAATGGGAGCAAAATCTTTGCACACTACACAACATACAGGGCACTGATGTCAAGAATGGTGTAAGAATAGACATGGATTGATGAAAAACTTGAAAGTCCAGAAATACACTCTTAGATTTATGCTCAGTTTTTAGCAAAGGTACCAAGACAATTTAAGTCTTCTTTTGTTTAAAAAAAAAATGGTGTTGATGCAACTGTATAATCACATACAGAAGAATAAAATTGGACCACTATCACATATGCAAAAATCAACTAAAATGGATAAAAACCCTAAACCTAACAGCTAAAACTTTAAAACAGTTTGAAGTGTAAATCTTCATGACCTTGGACTATTCAGTGTTTTCTCAGCTGACACCAAAAGCAAAAGCAGTAAAAGATAAAACAAATTAATTAGACTTCTTCCAAGTTAAAAAAAAAATGTGTGTTTCAAAGGACACTATCAAAAGAAAAACAACCCACTGAGTTAGGTAAAATATTTGCAATTCATACAACTGATAATGACCAGTAACAAGAAGATGCAAAATCATATAATTTAACAAGAAACAATCCAATTAAAAACTAGGCTAATATCTTCAAGAGACTTTTTGGGAAGAAGCTATGCCAGTCGCTAATCACATAAAAATAGGCTCCTTAGGATGGAAACACAAATCAAAGTGAAACACAGTGAGATACCACTTCACTTCCACTGGTAGGGCTAGAATGAAAAGGACACAAATAAATGCAGCTGAGGATGGTGGCGAAATTGGGAGTCCTTGTACATTGCTGGATCCACTTGCATCATGCTAATACAGAGGCACATAAGCCACTGCTGGTGAAGCTGCCATCCCATGTGAGCATGTCAGTTCAATTCCAGGCTGCTCTACTTCCTAACCAGCTCCTTGCTAATGTGCCAGGAAAGGCCAGAAGCTCAGATGGAGTTCTTGACCCCTGGTTTTAGCTTGGCCCTGACTTGACTATTGTGGCCATCTTGTGGAATAAAACAGCAAATGAAGACTTCTGTCTCTCTCACATCCTGTTCACCAAATAAGTAAATTTTTTTTTAATGCAGAACATCAAGTTACCATATGCTTCAACATCTCTGCCTCTAGGTATATGCATGAGAGGATTCCATATGTTCCATGAAACCTTCTATATAAATATTCATGGAAGTATTATTCACACCAGCCCAAAAGTAGGACAATGTGAATGGCCACCAATCTGATAGATGGATAAATGATTTGATATATCCTATAGCATGATATTACTCAACACTAAAAACAAATGAAACATACATGATACAACACGGGTGAATCTTGAGAACATTATACTAAGCTGAAGAAACCAGCTATCAAAGGCCAGATAGTATAGTATTTGATTTATATAAATATCTATAATCCATAGAAAAAGGTCTAATGATTGCAGGAGCTGGTGGTAAGCAGAAATGGAGACTGACTGCTTTAGATACAAGGCTTCCTTTGTGATGAAATTAGATTATGGTGATATTTGTATAACTTTGTAAGCATGCTAAAATCACCAGGTTGTATGGCTAAATTGTATTTATTGTGTATGAATTAGACACCAATTAAGCAGTTATTTTTAATGAAGTTAATATCTCCCACTTCATGATGCTATTATTGGAAGACATAACTAAAGACAAATAATTTTTAAAAGTTTTTCATTGTATTTACTTGAGTAAGAGTGCTGCAGTTCACTGGTTCATTCCCTAAATGCCTACAATAGCTGGGGTTGGGCCAGACTGCAGCCACAAGCCCGAAACTTAATCCAGTTCTCCCATATAGGTGGGGAAGAGCTCAGACACTTGAGTCATCACCTCCTCTTTCCCAGGCACATTAGGCAAAAGTTAAAATGGAGAGTGGAACCAGGAGTCAAACTCGGGCACTAGGATATGGATGTGGATGTTCTAAAACAGTGTAATAGCCACCGAGCCAAATGCCTGCCCCTAGAATTCTAGACAAGATTAGGCACCTGTGTATTTGATGTAACTAAGGAAAAGACTTGTCCATTTCCCAACTTGGCCTAGAATTGGATGCAACACATAACCAAGGTAAATGCAGCAGAGCCATAATGTCATAAATTGAAAACATCCCCCTTTTGTAGCCATACACTGAAATTCTGATCTTAGCCACTGGGATTATTGGCACAGGTGAACTTTATTTTCTTCCATCCCTCTCCAGATAATTTCTCCCCATCTGCCATCCATCAAACCTCTTCTGGTAGCAAGCATAGCTCCTTCTCTGAGGAAAGCTTAAGGCGCATATACTGCTACAGATGTGAGAAAAGACTAAGAAAAGCTTCAAGGGACTGGCGCAATAGCCTAGTGGCTCAATCCTCACCTTTTCATGCACCAGGATCCCATATAGGCACCAGTTCATGTCCTGGCTGCTCTACTTCCTTTCCAGCTCCCTGTTTGTGGCCTTGGAAACCAATAGAAGATGGCCTAAAGCCTTGGAACCCTGTACCCTCGTTGGAGACCCAAAAAGAAGCTCCTGGCTTCAGATCAGTTCAGCTCTGTCCTTAGCAGCCACTTGGGGAGTGGGATCAGCAGACAAAAGATCGTTCTCTGTATCTCCTTCTCTCTGCCTTTCCAATAAAAAGATAATTTTTAAAGCAAAGCTTCAAAAGAAAATGGAAATAGGCATTTGACACAGCAATGAAGATTTAACTTTGGAGTGCTTGGGATTGAGTTCCAGTTCTACTCTCCATTCCAGCTGATAAAGATGCTATAGATGGTACAGATATTGCAGATGGTGGGAGGCAGCAATTATGGCTCAAGTACTTGGTAGACAATCTGAATTCCTCGATCCCACTTTGGCCAGACCCTGGCTTTAGCCTCCCTCAGGCTCAGCTGTTGTAGTATTTTGTGAGTGAACTGGAGAATGGAAACTGTTTCCTTGCATTTCAAGTAACTTTTTACACACCTCTCTTAATGGCTAATGGGGCCAACTAACCAAGAATTCTTGAACAACATATTAAGCCTCACATATTTTCTGGACTCAAAAGGCTAGGGGATCATGACTTCTTGAATACCTCAAATCCCTTGCCAAAATTTTCAGTTGTGTGTTCATCAAGGAAAACTTAAGAATGAGGCTCTCCTAATAAAAGGGTAGAGTTGCCTGAAACCCATCAAAGGCAACCCATCTTTTTCCAGTTACACTTGTCTGTGTTGAATGGAAGCATGTAGTGCAATGTAAACACAGAGCAGGATGCCTGTCTGAATCTGGGGGTCATAGAGACACTTTAGAAAAAAAATACCAGAGCTGATTCTTAAAGATAGAGTATAAAAGCTAGATAGGCCAAAACATGTTAAACAGTTCCTCAGGCAGAAACATAACATTTGTGTATTTGTAAACTTGCAAGTATTCATTCTATCTGAATTGAGTGGTAAAATGATTTTAACTTATTATAATGGGTAGATAAGATAGGGATTTACATTTAGCAAACATATGCATCTACTCTAAGCTAATCGCATTCCAGTGAGAATGACCATATGGCCGGTCAAGAGAAAACTGGGCAGAGGAAGAGGAATCCTGGGCTTACTCACATTGGCACCTTGATGAGGAACAATCACCAATGGCATGGCTTAAAAGAGCACAACTTTGGAGGATTCTCCAGCTGGGCGTGACCTTTGGGGATTGCAGCTGAGCTCCAGGCCATAGCTAGAGAGAACAAAGGAAATATATTCCTTCCACCCACCCTCTCCCAAACCCCCGAACACTCAAGATTGTTTTTAACAACAAAAAATCATTTTATTTGCAACACAGCCCAGAGTCCCATCATTTAAATACAGCACAAAGATGGAAAGGAGTCACATGACAAGCATCATTTGGTCCAAGAGCCCCATGCCTCCCAAACACAGCAAGTCATCTCCCTCAGAACCAAACTGGTCACAGGAAACAGGCAAGCCCAGGATGAATTTAGTTCTAGGCTTCTTAGCACATCTCACCCTCCTCCCATAAGCCTCCTAGCCTCTGAGCCACCAGGGAGCGTGCTTTCTCTCTGTGGGATAGTTAACTAGAGCTTAAGTGTTATATAAAATCTACGAAATTCCCTGTGAGATCTGTTGTTCTATAGGAAGTTTAAAATATCCCTCTATGCATAATCCTCACCAGGGTTGCAGCCCTCATCATAAATACCAATAATTTGGAATGCCTGCCATCTCAGACTACTGCATACTTAGGATTCCCCCATGGGCCTCACTCATTAAACGGTACTATCTTTTTCCTATGATGGAAGGAATTTCAGATACTTTTTCCAGACTCAGAGGCTGAGAGGAAAAGCCCCGATATAGGTTTAAAGATATCTATAAAGACTGTTCCCCAGAAGTTGTCTAGTCTACTTGAGAATTGTTCTGGGTACAGTACATAAGGCACAGAGGGAGGTGGGTTATCTGATTAGGAATTAGTTTCTAGGAGATAGCAAGGAAAAGGAATATAAAATCTGAAGCTACTATCACCACTCCAAGTCTAGAGCCTTGAGAGATGGACATTACAGAAAGTCCACCTTCCCTAGGTCTGTGTGTGTGTGTGTGAGAGAGAGAGATGGAACAATTTCTGGAGGTCTACCACCATGGACTGGAAACTTTCGATAAAGTCACAATTTAAAATATCAAGGAAATAGAGAAAACAGCTCCAAGAGACCATCTAACTTGAGCATAAGAACCTCAACTAGCAGTCAAAACATACTGATCCATTCTAGTAGATTGGTATCAGGAACGTTTGGAATTGAGTACTTCAGAAGTGAGAAAAGAGACAGGTAGTGGCACTTCATGTAAGGAGTAGGACCTGCATATTGGAGGATAATGTGCTGCTTTATATTGGTATTTGCTTACATTAAACCCTTCTGATTTCCTGGGAAATCTGAGCTCACTACAACTGTGCCATCAGCGACAGGTACAGGACTGAGCAATCATATCCTCATATTCCTTGTACAAAATACTCCCATTTGCCTCAATTAGTAGGATGCTAATGGGAACATACTTATAAGGGACACAGGAGGGTTGAGGAACACTCTGGTCCACCAGTTCATTGACGAGGTTCTGGATGATCGCGTGATTAGGGGAATTGAGACCATAACGTAGCACCCGAGGGCAGACTCCCTTGCAGTAGTTTGGAGTGTAGAGATGAGGAGCAATGATCCAGTGATCCCATCCCAGCTGGTGGAAGCTGACTTGGAAATGGTGGAGGGAACACTGGTTGTTTTCTGGCCCATCACGTGCCCTAGAGGAGCCAGGAACCTCAGATGCAATACTGCCTGCTTGCCGGGCCCTCCGCAGAAGAGGAGATTCCCTTTCCATAAACTCCTCCAGACCTCTGGGGGGAAGCTTGACCTTCTGAACGCTTTTGTGAGTATCATTGAAATAAAGGAGCAAGAAGGCAATGTCCAAGGATGACGTACTGTGCCATTGGAACTCCTGCACTTGGCTCCCTTTTTGCTGCTGGCACATGAAGCGCAGTCGTAGGACTCTGCGCCCCTTGTGGTTCCAGAGCCTTTGCTGGATGTGTTGCGTGATATCCATTTCCATCCAAGCCTTGGACATCAGGGAAGGCTTTGTGGAACCTCTTCCTGGAGGAAAGTGATTGCTTGGGTTTTTCTGGACCCAGGGCTCCACATGGCAGGTGAGATGTAAATGAGCAAGGTGGAGTTGATGGCGATAAACCACCATGGCTCTGACTAGTTGGTATGCTACTCGATTTGGTCTCAGAGGAAAGTCCAGGGTCTTTATATGCCAAGGACCTGCACAAGAGGAACAAGAATGAAGAATTACTAGCCAGTCTGAAGTTTCCTCTAAATTTGCTCAATATAGACTGACATCTGTGATCAGCCCTAAAAATAAGAACATAATAACTATCAGTTTGAGTAATTACTTAAAAAAATACCTAGATGTTTTATATGCACGAGTTCTTTGATCCTCAATGTTCTCATAAAATAGTATCCACATACTGCAGACAAGAGAATTGAGGCTCAGGGGACCTATGTCAAGGGAGACAGAGCTAGTATATGGTAAAGTCAAGATTTGAACCCGAATCTGTTTCCCATAAAGTGAATCATATCTCAATTTCAGATCACATGCAGCATTAAGGTTAGCATTAAGGTTAAGGGAGAAGAACTCAAATGTAGAATTATTTTGTGGGTATATATTGTTCTATGAAAGAGGAGCAGTCATATTAGTTGGCTATGAAAGATGGCCAATGAAGAGAATCTTTTTTCAGACATCAATATATGCATGTGGTTTGCAGGCAAAAATCCACTGACATCATTTTTCAAATTCAGGACCAAAGCACAATTTCCAGAATTGCTTCTGGAGTATCCTTTCCTTCTCTAATCATATCCCTTTTCACTCTTCATCTCGCTTTTCCATTGGAAATGGAGATGAAGAGTGAAAAGGGGCATGATCCACTTACTCCCTTCATTTTTCCAACATTCCTCTAGATACCGATTTCAACAAAACCTTGATCACACTCATTTGATTTCTTGGGCAGTCTACTAAAAAGCTGTGTGTCTCTTGTTGATTGAGATCCCTAAATTCAAACTGTAGTGCTGACACCCAGTGGCAGAGGGGTTGTTAGGCTGGGGCTGCAGCTCTGAGCTTTAAGTTCCTCTCCTGGCAAAGGTAAGGAGCAATGATTACAAACACTGGACATCAAGAAGAAGCTTCTCTTCAACATCTTGTAAGCATTTCCGTGTTAGCTTATATGTTAATATTCACCCAATATCCTTTCACTACAGAATCTGCAAGACTGGAATCAATCTCTCAGTAGTCCTGGAACTTTCTATATACAAGTGTTGATGCTGTGGATTTTTTTTAAGATTCAAATTCCAGAACACAAATACAATCCCAGAAATGAATCCCACACAACTACAGCTGGCTGACTTAGCAAGCAAACTGAAATCAATCCATGGAGAAAGGACAGTCTCTTCAACGAACGGTGCCAGGAAAACTGAATCTACCTGGACAGAAGAAACGAGACTCCTCCCCTACATCTTTTACCAAAAAAATCAACTCAAAATAGGTCAAAGATCTAGATCTATGTCATGACACCAAAGTACTAGAGGAAAATATCGAGGATATTCTGCAAGGCATAGGCATAGGCAAAAACATCTTGGAAAAAACTCCAGAAGCACAAGCAAAAAATAAATAGATGAAATTGCATCAAACTAAGAAGCTTCTGCACCACAAAGGAGACTGTCAACAAAGTGAAAGGCAGCCATCAGGATAGGAGAAAAGATCTACAAACTATTAACTGATAGAGGATTAATATCCAGAATCGATGAAGAACAAGAAACTTAACAAACAGTCCAGTTAGGAACTGGGCAAAGCACATGAATATACATAAGAAATTCTCAGGTTCACTAGTCAGAGAAATGCAGATTAAAATTACAATGAAGTTTCACCACACCCCAGTTGGAATGGCTATCACCTAAAATTCAGAAAACAATGCTAGTGAGGAAATGGGGAGCTGGGAGAGAAAGGTACTCTAATCCACTGCTGCTGGAAATGGGCACCATTGCAACTATTATGGAAGACAGTATGGCAATTCCTTAGATATATGAGAATAGATCTACCATATGACCTACCCATCCCACTCCTGGGAATTTATCCAAACTGAGTGAAATCAGCGTATGAAAAGAGCTATCCGTAACCCCATATTTATAGCAGCTCAGGTTACAACAGCTAAGAAATAATCAATTCAGATGCTCATCAATGAATGATACATGTACACTGTGGAATACTATTCAGCCATAAAAAATGAAATCTCATCTTCTGCAACTAAATAGATGCAATTGGAGACCATTATTCTTAGTGAAATAAGTCAATCCCACAAAGACAAATACTGCATTTGCCTTAGTCGTGAAATACACAGAGGACCAAAAAATGTAACCCATAGGTACAAGAGTGACACTCTGGCATTTGATTATTGTATACAGCCTTTGTTTATACTCATGAGAAACAGGTTTTTTGATTTTTTTGTTTGCTTATTTTTTCTGTTCTTGGTTATTATTTTCTACTTGCCATTTGTTGGTATTGTTACTTGGTAGAGTGTTATATATAATTTTTTTAAAAAATAAAAGTTTAAGTTCCAAATCCTGCTTAATACACTCTTAGATTTGGAGCACTAGACACTATGTACACAAGGTCCAAGGCAGGCTTCTATGTGCTTTCTCAAGATTCCACAGTCCCATCTTATAATCTTTCCAAGAGACCCACCCATACACTTACCCCACCCTATCTAAAAAGAACCCAACCCAAACCTCTAGCAGGCTGTTTGGTGAGGAATTGCCCTTTCTTTTCGGACCTTGACATCATATTATTTCCTGTAGCAGGGTGGGATTACTTAGAATCAGAGCCAGGAAGGGTCTACTCAGAGCTTTTCAAGGGAAAGGAGTGACTCACACATCCTGTGTGATTGAACCTGTCATCTGCTTCTGGATCCCATCCAGGGCTCCTGGATGCCAGTAAGTTCCCCAGTCAGACCAGCACACTCGCCTTTGTCTAGGCATCATACTTTCTGGTCTCACATTATCTGTACAAACTTGATTTGTGTAGCACACTGCTGTCCTTGAGGGTGGCATCCGGATCCCTCATCCTGCCTCTTGACTTCTTCCTCGCCACCACTTCCACAATGCTCCCGAGGCTCCAGCCACACTGACCTTCTTTCTGGGCTTCAAGGAGGAAGTTTTTCACGCTCTCAAATCCTTGGCACCTGTGCTCCTTCGGCCACAGGCCTCTCTACTCTCTGCATGCCTGATTTCTTATCTTACAGGCTGCAATGCAAATGTTATCTTGACAAAGATACTCTCCCTGAGGACCCCACTGGAAGGGAAGATTGTATTGCTTCTCCACCATAACCTATGTTATTCTTTGGCAGCATGTGCTACAACTCGCAATTTCTTTGCTGTTTGCTTGCTTGTCTTCCCCAAGAATATTTACCAGAGGCCTATCTTGATCACATCTGCATTTGTCTGGCACTCAGTATCTGCCGAATAAAATGATTGCTAGAGTGTGCCTCCCTTGACAAGACATTTTCTCTGCATCAGAATGGACTTCTTTGCCAACCTTCAAAGCCTTTCCTTACTACTTTCTGCAAAATTTAGCTCCGATATTATCTCAATGAGGCCTTCTAACCCACCTCCCTGCTTGCCTTTCCTTGTTCTAAGCAGTGAGCCATTTCTTCTTTGCAGGTCCTGGCTGGGTTATCATTTATACTTTCAAAGAACTTATTATTCTGTAACACCATTGTGTGATTCTTCTCCCCATTCCAGCCTACCGGAGTTTGTAGAGATAAAGGAATTGGTTGTCTGTACATCCCCAATCCAAACACAGTGCTTGGTACTCAGTTAAAGTCTATTGAGTCGGCACTGCAGGGGGATTAAAGCACAGGTGTTGGGGCTCAAAAGCCTAGCTTGACAGCCAGCTCTACCAATTGCTTAGCTGCATAACATTGAGTAAGATTCTCTGAGCCCTAATTCTCTCACCTATAATAATGGCATGCTAATATGACTAACTTCATATGAAGTGGCAAGGATCCAGAAAGATAACATGCACAGGACAGTTTATGCAAGGCCTAGCTCACAGTAAACTCACAGGAAGGATTCACTAGGAGAATACTGTTTATTTTTCACCAAGGGGGAAGGATGTGTATGTATGTGTATAAATCGGTTCCAAGACTGGTTAAAAACCCTGGACTGATCTCACCAGTTTCTCAAGAGTTTCTTGAAATTGATGGCTATCTACATTCCCTACAAAGCCTTGCCCTTCAGGAGCCTGCTGCTTTCTTGGAACCGCATCAATGCAGATGTCCAAAGCAGAATCAATCACGATGAGGACAAAGAAAATTCCAAACTATATTTAGTCCCCAAATCCCAAAGTAGCACCACGGCCCGAATAGAAAAGGAAAAAAAAACTGCTTGTTGCACAAGGGTATTGGGGGAAACGCCTTCAAAGATTTAAGAGGCTGTGGACAGACTTTAGAATCTGGCCAGCTTGAGCTTAGATCCCACCTCTGCCGCTGACTGCATGAGCAGGTGGCTTAACCTTGCTCTTTAACATTAAGTTAATTGATTCATGACAGCTTGCGATAGTAGCTGTCATGAAGGATTAAATACAACAGCAGATGATCACAGAGCAAGGGAAGCAAGCTTGCGGGTGTGTAGTTCTATCCTTTCAGAGGCCTTAGGTGTTTCTCCTACTTGCCATCTTATACCCTTTCCCTACTAAGAGCAAGGCACTGCAATAAGCAGCCCACCACGGGAACCTAGCTGGGCATATCTCAGTCACAGGATATAACAAGGAGCGAGGCTTTCTTTGAAAGATAGGGGCCAACAGATCACTCAGTCCTCCAGGGCCTGAAAAAAGACTCTTCTGTAGGCACCAAGACAAGTATGTTCTAAAAGTAGAGCCCACCAGCTCTGAGCTAGCTTCTTCCAAGCTCCAAGCTCACCACCTCTGTAAACCAAGCCTGAGTAAACCTCCCACCAGGCCTCTTCTCTCTCTCTCTCTCTCTCTCTCTCTCTCTCTCTCTCTCTCTCTCTCTCTCTCTCACACACACACACACACACACACACACACACACACACACACACACACACAAGGCAGTGTGGAGCAAGATAACTTACCTCTCAATGGTCTGGCTACATTAGCCGAGGGCCTCACCAGCCTCACCATGGTGGCCCCGATGGTGCGGTTCTCCCTTGGGTGCCCACGAGGGTCAGCTGAGCGCTGGTACAACTCCAGCATGTACCGCAAGGGGTGCCCTTCGAGCTGAGGCTTCCTCTGCTGCTTGCCAGGGGCTTCTTCCAGCAGCTCCTGAATCAGGGGCAAAGTAGGGTCCTCACCCAGCAGGGCAATAGAAGATTGCCCTACTTGAGCTGCTTGAACTCTGCATTCTATAAAAAGCATCAATCCCCACAGAAGAAGGACTCTAAAGGTGCTAAGGAGAGTCATCTTGAAAGGCCAGCCGGGTGTCCACTGACAGGCTACAGTCCAAGTCCAAAGGGGTGTCACTCACTCAGGTAAACACATCCTTACTTCACAACCACTAAGGTTGGGGCAAAAAAACGAGGCAAGCAGGCAGGCAAGCGAGAATTTCCCAGGCCAAATGAGATTGGGCGTCTTTACATCAAAACAGAAATAACAGGTGGGCCAAGGAGCAGACCCCTCCTGCTCTCCAGGGCTGGAAACAAGATGCTGGGAGGCCTAGGCAACTTAAATGGAGAGATTCATTCTTGGACCCACTCCTTCACCTTATCCGCTAGGATGAAAGAAAGCAACCCTACTCTGTTGTACTCCACAGCTTTAAAGGGAGTCTGTTAATCAGTGCTTAATGGGCCAAAGGCTTCCTGCTCCCATCTCATTTCGATGCCTCTAACACAGAACTTCCCCAAATATGGCCTGCTAAGGTCTTGCGGCAAAACTACGCAGGATGTTCGCTAAGAATGTAGACTCTTGGATTGGACCCCAAATACAGAGTCTCTGGGGATGGGGTGCAGAAATTCAGATTTATTTGAAGACTTTAGAAGTGGAAATGACTATAGATGTGGCTGCTGGAGCTGGAAGCTGCCTTAACAATGATTCTCAATCATGGCTATACACTGGAATCACCTGGGGCAGCTTTAACCATTTCGAATCCCCAGGGCTTCTGATGTAACGGTTCTGGGTGTTACCAAGGCACCAGGTCTTTCAAGTTGGCAGGTGTTTTTAATGTGCAGCCAAGTTGAAGAATTCAGACTCAGAAAGTTCTGGTTTACAGTGGAAGGTGTTGAGATCCTGAGTGAGCTTCAGGAGAGAGGCCTGATGGCTCTGTGGGAGCTTCTACCCTGGCTGCTTCATGGGACACAGCGGGTCTGGACCAGTTGATCAAGGCTTCCCCGGGGCCAGGATTCTGCGGAAAGATAGTAGGTGACGTTGAGGTCTTGCTCAACTTATTTGGGGGCTGGCTGTGGGGAAGGTGAGGAAGAAGGTCAAGACCTGGCTGCAGGAGGTGACAGGTCAGGTCTCATTTGTGGGAGGCCTTTGTCTCATACTAAGAATATCCAGGGACAGGCAATGCTATGGAATAAGCACCAACCTTGCCATCAGATGGAGGCCTACATGATGATTCTGCTAGCTGTGACTTAACCTTTCCAAGGCAAGTATCTTCCTTTCTCTGAGCCTCATTTTCCTCACCTGAAGATAGCACCTTTTACTTCACAGATTGTTGTAAAAGCAGGCAATAATCATGATAATTTCACAAAGCCTGGTAGAAATATAACATATGGAAAAAAAAGAAATATATGGGTATATGTTTGAAATTATTTTTTGTTTCCTTGCTGATTTTTTCCCCATTACCTTGAGCCCTGATATTTTCGTAAAAGGAAAAGTCCAGACTTAGTAAGCTTCTATTTCTGGACCAAAAACCCAGCAGCAAAGTTGCTTTAAGCAAGGTTTTGCCCAGTCTTAGTATCCTCATCTACATATACTGTTGGCACCTTCATAGAGTCAGAGGGTTATGTATGCTTATGAATTGAATACAATACACAAGCAAAAGATACCGGCAGATGGTTTATAGTAGACAAAACCTGAATGGTCATAACATAAAAAATATGTAGTAGATATAAGAAAAATGCATTTGAAAACCACATGAGATACAATTCCCCATTCATTGGACTGGAAGCATGTTAAAAATCTGACTGAAGCTCAGGTGAAGATATGAACATGGCTAACAGGTGCTTCTGGTGGGAATGTGACTTGGTACAGTCATTTCAGAGAACAACTGGTGTTGTCTATTAAAGTTGGAGATAGACAGTTGAGCATTAGTATTGCTATTGCTAAGGCAATAGAGCTTTTAGACAATTTTGTCTGAGACTTAGCCAAATAAATGCATTTTACCTTGCAACTCAAAACAAATAGGAACACACACACACACGACATCTCCAAAAATTTCATGGAAAAATCTATATTATGAAAACACTATGCATGGATTTAAACATTTTTTGCATCGAAAGAAACTTAGCTTCAATTCTTTTCCTTGAAGTGTTAAGGTACTCCTGTGTACCTAAAGGAAACAATACTTACAGAATAATACATGAGGAAAGGCAAATGTATCATGAATAGTGAGCTTTGGGGGCAAAATTCTAAGTTTAAGCTCCAACTTTATCATTTTTTGCTGGACCTTGGGCAAATTATTCAACTTCTCTGTCCCTCAGTTTCCTTATCTGCAAAAACGGAAGCCAGAGCCTCTCTTTGTTTGCTTTTTTTAGTATGTGAAATTAGATTTTTGTTAATGGGGAGTGAATGAATGTATTCACATAAAGTGCTTAAGAGTAGCTGGCACAAAGTACTAGTGGTAGGTAATTAAAATTGTGTTCCATCCAAATTGCATGTCCTAGAGACTGGGCCTCAGCTTGACATGCTGGTCCCAGCCTCAGGAGCTGTGGAAAAGGCAGCCAGGAAGCCTCTTAGTCAGCAAGATCCACTCCATCCTCTCTTCCTCTCCAAACCCCTTCTCTGCCTCCTTGACATTCTTTTTGCCCTTTGTCCTCTGCCTTTTACCATTCAACCTAACTAAATGAAAGAACAAGTTGCCAGGACAACTAGCAAGGGGTCCATACTCATATAAGGATTTGGGACATGGTTTTCTTTAATATTTCAAAGGTATTTGATTGTGATGAAATGTGTCAAGAACATTTCCTTGCCGTCTCTTTTAGTAGTGGGATTCCAATACAGAACCAAAAAAGGTAGAAAGACTCAAGTGTATTACACTGGGAAGAGTATACATTGGATTTGAATTTCTGGTGCTGCTATTTTTTGTCTGTTGTTTAATTGCTTTATATCACTTTTTTTAAAAAAAGGTTATTTATCATTTATGTGAAAGGTACGGAGAGAGAGAGAGGGGAGTACCAAGGAGTGAATTGGGGGAGGAAAGGGAAGGAAAGAGGGAGAAAGACAGAGCATGCTTCTTTCTGTTTCCTCATTCCCCAAATACCTGCAACAGCTGGGGCTGGGCCTGCTCCATACCGGGAGACCAGGATTCCATCCAGTTTTCCTGGTGGACGGCTGGGGTCTAAACACTTGAGCCGTCATCTGCTGCCTCCCACTGTGCACATCAACAGGAGGCTGTACCAGAAGCAGAGCCAGAGCGCTTTAATATAGAATCTGGGCATTCCAAGCAGCAGCCTTAATTACAGTGTGCTACAACACCCGCCCTTCAGTTTTCTTAACTGTAAATTGGAGGATTTTTTTTTTTTTTTTTTTTTTTTTTTTTTTTTTTTTTTTTTTTTTTAAATATTCATTTATTCATTAATTACATTGCATTACATGACACAATTTCATAGGTACTGGGATTCCCCCCCCTTCACCCCAAACCCTTCCCCCATCATGAATTCCTTCACCTTGATGCATAACCACAGCTCAAGGTCCGTTGAGATTCCCTAATTAAAAGTTTACACCATACGGAGGATTTTTTTTTACAATCTAGGGTTGTCAGTTTAAAAGAGATAGTACATATAAAGGAGATCATACATATAAAGTATCTCATATGTAAACAATCTTCAATAAATGACAAATTATATCATGGATAATTCACAAGTTTCAAATGTAGGTGAATGACTGAAGGAAATATCAACAAATATTCCTTCTGAAGCTTGGGAGAATGTTTATTTCACCTTTCTACCCACCAGGGCTTCAAAAGACTCACCTGCCTGAATAGGTGATTCCGATTTCTTACTGCAAAGATGTCAAAACTAGCTTCATTTTAATCAATAGAATTGGAAGGAAGTTGGCATGATTGTTTCCTAGAAAAGCCCATAGTGGGGCCAATGTATGCTACTGCTTGGAAACCCCAGAAGAGGGCACCAACTGCCCTGCTAGGCTTCTGGTTGAGGGTCAAAGGGTGGATTCTAGGTGATTGGAACAAGATCTACTAAGATGAAGTCAGATGATCTAGGAGATTGAGTGCTGACACGACAGAGGGGGTTCCTGACAGAACTCAGTGCATCACTGCAAGAAGCAGGGACTCAATGTGCAGTGTGGGCTACATTTTTAAATTACAATCTGTTAGGCACATGGATAACAATGCATGAATTGCAGTGAACAGATTTTTTGTTCAGTTTTGGGGAATGTGGCTGTTGTTTAAGTACACATGTGTAATGGAATCCTTCTTGTACTTGATTATATTTTACATTTCTCTTGTAATTACACTCATTTAACAAATGCCTAATAAGCTCCTCCTATGTGATTGTGTTAGGTGTTAGGGTACAGGCCGGGAGCCAGACTGCCAGAGTTGAAATTCCAGATTTACCATTTAACTGGCTTAGTGATTTGGAGCAATTGATTTCATCTCTGCCTCAGCTTCCTCACCTCATGAAAGGATGGTACAGAGTCTAAGGAGGGCTGTTGTCATTGCACAGTGAGTGAACACTGTGCCTGGGAAACTCCATCTGCAGTCCTCCCAGGCACTGTGCTAGGCCCTGGGGTCAGCTCAGGGACATGAAGACAAAAACAGTTTCTATTTCAAGAAGACAACCTGGATAGGAACATAATAAATAGGAAACGTTTCCTATAGCCATGACATTTCCTCTGATTACTGTTCTGAGTTCTTGAAAAATGGACCAATTTCCTAGATATGTTTTCCACTTAAAATATGTGTGTGTGTGTGTGTGTATATATATATACCATCTTTCATTAAACAAAGGGATGTTTGCAGCTGCCCAATTTGTAAGGTTTCTGGCCTTTTCCATTCTTTAGTCATGCTGGCCTTTTTGGTTTCTTTTTGTTTTCCCAACAAACTACACTGTCTTTTGCCTCAAGATTTTTAGGAATACTGGCTTTGCTCTATTTGGAATATTCTCTCCCTTCCCATTCCCCCAGAGTAGTCTCATTCTTAAGCTTTTACATCTCAGCTTAAGCATCACTTCCTTGAGGAAGCCTTCCCTGTGTCTCCAGATTGAATCCAAAGCACACTGGAGGAAGTTTTGCAATGAAGCTGACACTTAAATTGGGACCTTGATGGTGAGTTTGATTTTGTTAGATGGAGAAAGCAAAGTGTGACATTCCCAGATCAGCTCACAATCTTTCAAATATTGCCTTGAACCTGGTAAGTAGGGGGTACTGAAGACCCCTTGACAGACTCTTGCAAATATGGCCCTTGAAGAACAATGTCACCTCTACCGCAGACTCCTCAGAGTTGAGCAGCGATTGTACAGTTATGGCCACTTGGGGCATGAGCCAGCAAATGGAGGATCTTTCTCTTTGTCTTTCCTTCTTTCTGTAAATCTGCTTTTCCAAATTTTATGTATATATCTAGAATTTGGAAAAGCAGATATCATATATATATATCCTACAAGTTTAAAATGTAAGTGAATGACTGAAGGAAATATCAGCTAAATTCCTTTCTGAAGCTTGGGAGAATTTTTATTTCACCTTTCTACCCACCAAGGCTTCAAGAGACTCACCTGCCTAAATAGGCGATTCCAATTCTCTCTATTTTTATGTAAATAAATGACAGCAGCAAGGAATGGATTCAGATATAAATCACTCAGAGTGATCCTCCACTGTATAGTGGATCTTTGCGCACATGTTATTTCATTAAATACAACTGCGAAGTAGGCATTGGTGTTCCTGTCTAAGGGAAGGAGAAACAAAAGTTCAAGACAACTAAGTGATTTAACTGGAATCAAACATCGGTAATGCAAGGTGGACGGTAGACAAGTTTCTTGACTCCAACTCCAAGGCCTTTGTTGTACATTTGAGGCATCTATACTTGTTTCTTGAAGTACTCTTGAGGCTTGGCATTCCATGCTTGGTCTCCAGAAATTGATTTTCAGCACGGGAATAGAGAAGTCAATTAGAGTTTCCCACAGTATTCCTGAGATCCTTGTGTTGAAGGATCTCTGAGAACAGTGATCCAGAAACAGACCCTGTATACCTTAGCAAGAAAGCACAAAATTTTTACTTTCATTATCACTTATCAATCATAGCACTCCTAAGGCAATAGGAAGAGCATATTCTTTTAGCCAAGTATGCAGACATAGAGCTAAGTGAGAGCTTCTTTTTAGCTTTCTCATAGACAACACTAGTTGTGTATCCATTGGAGTTTCTGGTTATCTCTGCATGACCAAGACATCAATAAAACATTGACCAAATCCTCATTCTTTGGCCTTCCCCCATTTGTTGCAGTGGCCATTTATATAACTTTCGAATTTCACACTAAAGCAGATGAGTAGGTAACCAGCCGTCTATATTAACAATAGGAAGGCTGTCTGCCCCTTGAAACTTCTCTGGTGACTGGCTAGATATCACTTTTTATTGTATATCAGCTTGCCAGGGGTTAGGCATGGCTGAGTAGCATTTGAGTCTGGGCCAGAATCACTCAGTACAGTAAACACATTCTGAATGTTTGAGATGGACAGAGATAAAGTTAAAAATGGCTCTTCAGTTACTCAGTAGTTGTTCTCATATGCTCGGCAGGTCTACATCTGCAAATCCAGCTCAAACAAAGATGAACATGAGTAAGTGACTTGGATTTAGTGGGAAGGCAGATAACCTTGATAACATTGGTAGATAGCCTTAGCAAGAACTGTGTTTGATGATGTAGTGTTAGCACTAATCTGACTGTTTTGAGTTTTTGGGTACATAAAATGTGAGACAATGGAAAAGGTGCTGCTGGAAAATCCCTTCAGAAGTATGATTATAGAGGCTGGTGTTGTATAGCAGAGCTATGGTGTCGCCTGCGATGCCAGCATCCCATTATAGGCATGGAGGCAGCTGATCAGCCTCCAGTCCAGCTCCTTCATTATGTGCCTGGGAAAGCAGTGGAGGATGGTACAAGTGTCTGGGGCCCTGTCACCCACATTAGAAACCTGAACGAAGCTCTGACTTTGGCCGAGCCCAATCCTAGCTGCTGCAGCCACTTGGGGAGTGAAACAGCAGATTTTCTCTCATTGTCTCTTCTTTTTGTAACTCTGCCTTTCAGATAACTAAATAAATATAATCATGTGCCTTTTTTAAGGAAGAGAAGTATAAAGTGGCTGAAGGTGCAACTTGTTTCTCAGCAGGAAGAAACCTAGAGCTCAAACCTAGGTCAAGGCCTTGAGAACAACACTGGGGAATATAGGGACTTATTTATTTATTTTGAAGAATTTTGTGAAAAAGGTTTTGTATGTTTTCAAGTGTATGTCAAGTAGGGCTTGGATATATTATTCTGAAGCTCAGAGGAGAAATCGAGAAAGAAGTTATGGAAGTTATTGCCATATATACAAGTACTAAAGACACAGAAATGTTTGAAATTCATTTAGCAAAGGTGCAGAGTGAGAAAATGAGAACCTCGGATGAGACACTGGAGGATTGCAATACTTCAACACTGGATAGAAGGAAGAAGGGCCAAAGAGGCAGGAAGAGAGGAGGGTGCTGAGCTGAGAATCTAAGGCAAGACAGCATTTCAAGAAAGAAATTATTAGCTGTATTGAATTACACACGGAGTTAAAGAAGAATGAATAAGTGACCACTGAGATTAGCATTAAGGTAACCTTAGAACTCTGGTGGTAGCATTTATCTAATTGCTTTGAATTTGGGGAGAAAAATAGGAGGTACGTTCCTGGAAGATATAAGCCTAGAAAATCCTTTCAGATATGTAGCAACAAAGCAGAGAGGAAATAAAGTGCTAAGCTTAAGGAAAATATGGGATTCAGGAAGGCTTTTTCATGGGACAAACTTATAAGTGTTAGTGGAAACATATCGTCTACTATTTTTCAGGTTTCAGAGAGACTAGAAGTTGGTTGAAATCCTCTACCTTGAGCCCATTAACCAAGCAAAGCAGGTTCCCTTGTGGTGTCCTCAACAGACAACGCTAGACTGCTCTCACTTGCTCTGAAATCATCTGTACTCTAGTGTCTCTGGTATTCCCTCAAGGGAAGAGGGCCTCTTCTGTAATTTTAGTAGGCTGAGGCCTTGTTTTTCATTCAGATTATATTTTGAGGCTATCCTTGGTTTTTGCTTAATGTCATCCACACTGTGACTACTGGAGTAACCGCTCTCAAACGCGTATTTGATCAGTCACTGGCCTTCCTAGCATATTTCAATTCTTCTCCACTATCTTTAAGATGAAGTGTCAAACTCTTCAGGATGATTGTTTATCATTCTCATCTGGCCCCTAGTTATCAGGGCTCATCTGTGTTCATAGCACCTTGCATCCTAGATTCCGTTCGAACCTAAGGACTAAGAGTTCCCCGAAACACCCAGCTCTCCCTTACTTTCCCCACCATTTCTCACGCTGTTGGCCTTGCCTAAATTGCCTTCAGCAGAGGTGCTCATCAACCATTAAAAACAATTGCTAATTAAATTATGAGCAAAGTAATGGGTTCACCTGAGTTTCTAGCGCATTTGTTTTGGGAACTGCGACATGGCACTAGGTGTAGTAAGTGGATATTTATTTTGGAAAGTTGACGGAGTCTCAAGTGGTGGGATTATAGGGAATCTCTGAGGTCCTTACCACATTAATGCCATCACTCTTGCTGGTCTGATGCTGGACCTTATCCCAGGAGAGTTTCATTTCCCTGAGCAAGGATTTGGCATTACTGGCAGTCTCTAAAAAGGAAAAAGGAAAGAGGCTGGACCTGGAAATGGGAAGTGGAAGACAGCTGATGGGAAACAGTACCATTTTGCTCAGAACTTCTATTGTTAGGATGACACTGAAGCAGAAAGAAGCCACAAGAGTAGAACCAAGTACAGGGAGAACTTGGGGCCTAAAAACATACTCCAATTGTCACCATCTTATTGCTGAGCTAAACAGCAATTAAAGTCACTTGTACTCCCCATCCCAGATACCCAAGATGAAATGCAGCCGGAGGGCGCAGGCCATTTGCAGAGACCATTTCTGACAATGTTCTTCTAGTGTGAGATGGAGAGACTGGGGGAATTAGGATCCCATAGCAGAGCAAAGTCCATGAGATAAAAACCATCTGAAAGTTCCAGGGTTTTCAAGTTCTGAAAGGACAGGGGAATACCTGGCTTGTAGATATTGCAAACCTGCTGAACAAGCCAAGACTTTTCTTCCTTTGGCAATTTTCAGCCCTATATCCAGAAGAAAACTCAAGCCATCCAGTCTTCTCATACTTTCTGAACTAGAAAGTATGGATGTTCCTGAGATGTTAGGACCACAAAGGTCATATTAATCCTACTGGCCTGGGGCGATGGCACAGGGGCAGAATCCTTGCCTTGCACTTGCCAGGACACCACTTCCCTTCCAGGTCACTTTTTGTGGCCTGGGAAAGCAGTAGTGGCTAGCCCAAGACCTTGGGGCCCTGCACCCACACGGGAGACTCAGAGGAGGCTCCTGGCTTCAGATTGGCTCAGCTCTGGCCGTTGCAGTCACTTGGGGAATGAACCAGCAGATAATCTTTCTCTATGTCTCTCCTTTTCCCTATAAATCTGCCTTTCCATTAAAAATGAATAAACATTGAAAAAAAAAGATTTCCTACTCTTCAGGGATAGACTAGACTACAATATGAAGCAGGAAATAAAAAGTCACATCCTGTTCTACTTCCTCTTTTATACTATGCTCCTTATCAACTACTAAGAATATCTTCCTTCCACCAGACAATTTTATTCATTCTTTGAACAAACAGGAAGCTGGATGATTGCAAAGGGGGAAAAACTTGGGAAAACACAGGATACAAATGTGTATTATGGACCTGTTTAAATTAAGTCCCATAGAAGCTGTTAAAAAGCGGTGGAAGAGTACAGACCTTTGACCTTCGCATTCCGCCTTTGCTAACTCAGTACCTACATTACTTTGTAAATATCCTTCACTGGACTATCGTTTCCCCAGCTGTATGATGAATAGTGCTAATTTTACCCTTATGGAGAATTAAATGACTGGCACTATAGGAAGTAGTTACTCAATACTAGTTGCTTTTCTCACTACTTGTGCAAAATGCTGGAGTAGCACTTAAACCCTGTCTTGAGAAAGAAGAATTTTGAAATCCTGGTATCTGAGTTGAGCATAAAAGGGCTTAGGTAAGTACTCAGATCTTATAAATAGAACATGTAGAGGGGTGTAGTTACAGGACAGATGAGGTACAAATTTAACCTGGAACTGGGTACCATCTGTATGAATAAGCTGAGTTTGGAGGGTAACAGCTGAGTTAGTAAATGGACAATGTAATAGGACCTGTGATAGTACAAAGTTGAGGCTTTGTACCCTGTCTTGTTCAATTTTGCACTTGTATTGTCTTGTAAAAAGTACTTTGTTTTTTCTGTAATCATTCCCTCCATAAAATCAAGGTTAGGCTAATTGTTGTTTATAAATTGTGAAACATTGGAAGCCCTATGGAGAAGGGAAGAGGAAGAGAGAGAGAGAGAGAGAGAGAGAGAGAAGTAAGGTGTGTATAGAAGGTGAGAGTTGGAGTTAAAGTAGTAAAGTTGAAAGTTGTAAAGTTGAACTTTCACCTGTGATGCTGCCATCGTGATAGGTGCCAGTGAAGCCAAGCTGTTGCCCATATGGGAATGCCAGGACAAGTGACACTTCCCACCCCTCACCCTTCATCCCATCACTGTATCACAACACCAGCACCTCCCTCTACTAGCTGGCTGAATAGCCTCTGACCACAGCCATGGATACAGGGCGCCATCAATGTGAGTCTTGAAGGTAGGCATCAAACCAGGGAGGATTATTCATGGGGCTCAAGATACTGTGAGTTTGTCTTGCTGGGTTTTGGATTTTATTGGGACTCTGTCCCTCCCTCCTTTTCTATTTCTTCCTTTTAAAATGGGAAGGACTATTGTATACTCATCCCGCTATTGTATTTAGGAAGCATGGAATTTGTCTGGAAGGAATTTTGCATCAAGATCACACTTAAGTCTTACCTTTCTCTGAGTGAGATATTTAGATGAGACTTTGGACTTTGAGCTGAGTTCAGCCTTTTAAGGCTGTCAGAATGGAATGAATTTATTTTGCATGCCAGTCGGACAGGATTTTCGGGTCCCAGAGTAAAGGGGCGATTCAGATATAAGCTGGATTATGTGCCCTCCTCGCCCCCAAAAAACTCGACATAATTAAGGTTGAGCAAGGTTATTGAGCTAGAACCCTGATGTATTTTGTAGCATTATAAAAACAAACAAATACACACTAGATATCTTGTTCTCACTCCCTCTCATATGTGTGAAGACACAGTAAGATGGCAACTGTCTACAAACCAGAAAGAGAAACCTCAGCACAATATGAATCCTGCTAGAACCTTAATCTGGGACTTTCTAGGTTCCAGCATTGCCAGAAAATAAGTTTCTGTCATTTAGGCCACAAAGATCATGTTATTTTGCTACAGGAGCTTAAGATGATGATGGCAGCCACAGCCCCTGATGTTATAGTGCTTTAACTCCAGTCCCGACTTCATCACTGATCAGGTTAACTCATGTAACTAATTCGGCCTTCAGTGAGCAGGTTTCTTACTTCTGACACTTTATTCCATGTTTCTGCACAGTTTTCATAACTCATTTAAATTTGCATGGCATTTAAACTAGTGTTTCAGGTGTTTCCTGTATTTTTATTTTTAACAAAATACCCATAGATATGGCTTTCCTTGTTCCAGTGATATTTTCTGGTTAGGACTGACTCTCAGGAGTGGGAAGACTAGGTCGAAAAGTGGGACTGCTGGGCCTTGGGAAGCATAGGTTTCTTTCCCATAGTCATACGCCATCTAAGCCACCCTGCTTGACAAATGCCATGACCAGCCTTTTCTGGCAAATGTTTGCAAGGTAGTTTCTGGTTGGTTTATTGAATTAGAACTATCAGCCCTAGGATCACCAACCTTTCCCTTTGTTCTAGGAGATGTGAAATCTGTAATTGCTATCTGGCTGCAGTAGGGTTGGCTCCACCTAATTGCTTCTTTGAGCCTAAGTTGAAAACAAAAAAAGAAACTGACTTTGATCAGAGTAGGTGATTGTCAGCTCCCCACTGTATCTTGAGAAATCATTGATTCTCAGGGTTGATGCCCTCTCTATCGGTAAGAGAAACCTCCCACACAACAATACTAAACAAACAAACAAATGGCTTCTTATGATGTAAAAAAAATACAATGTAACCATCTAAATGCACCATATGTGTGCAGTGATATGCCACTAGAATACAGCCCAGTAGAACCTGAGCTCAGATATACCACTTAGCAAGTAAGAATACATTGCATAGGCACACAGTGTCAGAGTTGATAAAATAAAACTTTTCCTTCAGTTATTTCATTGATCTTCACAACAATTCCATGATACGAAATCATTTGCCTCTGTATCAGTTACAATGGAAAAAGGTTATTCTGAGAATTTCAGTGGCTTGAACTGATAAAATCGTATCTTTTTAAAAAAATTATTTTTTTTATTGAAAAGGCAGATATACAGGAAGAAGAAGATACAGAGAGAAAGATCTTCATCCACTGGTTCACTCTCCAAATGGCTGCAACAGCTGGAGCTGAGCCAATCCGGAGCCAGGAGCTTCTTCCGGGTCTCCCACTCAGGGTCAGGGTCCCAGGGCTTTGGGCCATCCTCGACTGCTTTCTCAGGCCACAAGCAGGGAGCTGGATGGGAAGTGGAGTAGCCAGAACACGAACTGGCATTGACATGGGATCCTGGCACATGCCAGGCGAGGACTTAAGCCACTTACTGCTCCAGGCCCCCCCCCCCAAAAAAAAAGAAAGAAAGAAAAAACTGTTCTGCATGTCCTTGACTGAAAAGAAGAGGCTCCTGACACATGTTCTCTTCTTCAGAACCCCAGACAGTGTAAGTACTACCATCTGAAATGTGATTCTGGAGTAGGGATGGGAGAAGACACAGCATAAGGTGATCTCTCCTGCTGAGAAAACTGAGGCTCAGAGGAATTGCATGTGGAGGTAAACAGTGGGAAACTATATCCCAAGTTTGCAGTAAATGACTTTGGGCTGTTGTTACTAAGAGATAACAGGTTTTCAGTTTTAAGAACATTCTCAGAGGTTGAGAAGATGAAAACACAGGATTTTTGCCAGACTGCTCTCAGCTTAAACCCCAGATCATACCACTTATTAACAGGATACTTACAATAGGTGACTTCTCTTCCCTGAGCCTCCATTTCCTCATTGAAAAGAAAGACTTCTGGCCTGTGCAATGGCTTAACTGGCTAATACTTCACCTCCAAGTGCTAGCATTCCATATGGGCACCAGGTCATGTCCTGGCAGCTCCACTTCCCATCCAGCTCCCTGTTTGTGGCCTGGGAAAGCAGTAGAGGACGGCCCAAAGCCTTGGGACCCTGCGCCCACATGGAGACCCGGAAGAAGCTCCTGGACTTGGATCAGCTCAGCTCCGACCTTTATGGCCAGTTGAGGAGTGAACCAGTGGGTAGAAGATCTTTGTTTCTTTGTCTCTGTATATCTGCCCTTCCAATGAAAATAAATCGATCTTTTTTAAAAAAAAGGAAAAAGATTTGCAAGTTTGTATGATGATTACAATTAAATAGATTTAGCATGAGTACAGTACCCGAGCCGATCCTCAGTCATTCCTATCCTAAATGCATTCTCCTAACCTTTTAGATATGAAATCTTGTGGAGCCACTTTTGTTTTAGTTCTCTGGTTTGGCATCCTCCAGGAGATGTGTGACTAGGGAGAGAAAGTGGGAATTTGAGACAAGATTTATTTATTTATTTATTTTGAATTTTATGTTACAATTCCATAGGGTCTTGGATTTCGCTATCCCCTCCCCCAAATTTGGAAAGGCAGATCTTGCAGAGAGAGAAGGAAAAACACCACTGGTTCACTCCCCAGAAGACCACAATGGCTGGAGCTAAACCATTGCAAAGCCTGGAGCCAGGTACTGCTTCTGGGTCTCCCACAGGGGTACAGGGTCCCAAGTCTTCGGGTCATCCTTGACTTCATTTCCAGGCCACAAGCAGAAAGCTGGGTGGGAGGCAGGCCAGCCAGGGTATGAACCAGTGCCTATACGAGATCCCAGAGCTGCAGGCTGAGGCTTAGTAGGCTAC
Organism: Ochotona princeps; assembly: GCF_030435755.1. Lineage (NCBI taxonomy): Eukaryota > Metazoa > Chordata > Mammalia > Lagomorpha > Ochotonidae > Ochotona > Ochotona princeps. Next base: position 7,557,813 of record NC_080865.1, read on the forward strand.
ACAATTTCAGGGTCCCCAAAGTAGGCCGTTTTTACCATGAGCTTAAAAATACATTTGTATATTCTGTTTCCTCTCTTTGCAATGCCCTGTTTGCTCACCTTTGACCAGCCAAGCCCTACTTATCATTTAGGTCAATACAAAAATCTATTTTCTGGAAAATGTTTCCACACTCCCTCATAATGAGTTGCATGCCCCTTCTCTGAACTTCCCAAACTCTTTGTGCCTAGGTCTAGCTCAGCCTTGTGTTTGGCTCACAATAAGTGTTTCATAATTGTCTACCCGAAGAATGAAGAAGTGTTTTTCATGTCACAAAAAGACATTGTTGATTTTTCAGTCTGCCCTTTTTCCTTTGCATCCATCTCCTTCCTTTGCCCCACCCATTTCTCTAAACATTTTCTGAAAAGATGTAAGTTGCTCTTCCAGAAAAACTACACTGTTGGTGAACCCTAGAATCCCTGGGTCTCCCTAGGTTTCCACCTGCACGAATGCTGACTCCTCTGTATGGCATGCCCTCTTGCTGTCTGGCTATGTCTCCAACACTTAGTCATTTGTTGGTGGAGACTGAGAACATGATAGCTGGGAGCATGGGCTCTGACCCCAGATTACCTGACTTTAAATTCCAGCTGTGACTATTAGCTGTGTGACCTCGGGCAATTTATCTAGCTTCTCAGGACTTGCATTTCCTCCTCTATAAAATAAGGGTAATGAATGTAGCTATCTAAAAGGCTTCTTATGGAGAGTAAATGTGTTAATACATTTAAACTGTTTATAAGAATGCCTGGTACACAGTAACTTCTGTCTATATATGAGAGATCTTCAAAAACTTCAGGTAACCTCATAAATGTATATAATTTTAAAGAATTTTTAAAAAAATCTTTAAAAAATATATAGTTATAAGAATACTAATCACTTGACTTGATCTTCATTAAATACATGTACCCCGTGAATATGTATAATTAAGCATTTTTTAAAGTTCCTGGAAAATATACATTATCTTTTCATTCATTTCTCTAAGAACCTTTTGAAGTATGCTCATATATGTTTGCTATTATCCTTTAAATGTCCTCTAAATACCTCTTTTGTCTAAGCAGGGGTCCCAAACTGGCAGCTTGCAGGCTGTGTTATTAGGACCACATGATGTTTCATATGTTTATTACAATGTCATCTGGTTTAGTGTTAAGTCCACGGCTCCCTTCGTCCACTTGTTTGATTCATTGGCCTAGTCCTGCGAGCTTTGCCTTTTCATTTCTGAGCAACAACATCTCTTTCCCGACCCCATCAGACAGAATCCCTTGGGCTGAGAGTGTGCCACCGTGAAAGCAAGCCTGAAGCCCTCAATCATATTCCCTTCCGAATCTTCACTGTACTGGAAGTGTCTTGCATGGCGACCTCAGTATGACTGGCATTTAGAGTGATGTCTTTCATGAAATGCTCTGTAGATACTTATTGAATGAGTGAACAAATGGAATATGGAGGTAGCCCCTATTGTAAGTAAAGACAAGACCTGGAGAGAAAACTGTAGGGTTTCTTTGTAGACAAACCCAAATATTAGAAATCATCCATCACCAGCTTTCTGACTCTGGTGAGAAACTGTGAAGAGCTATCCAGAACCACTCTCCTCCAAGGCCTTATCTTCTCTGAAGATCATTGATAGGCTCCAAGTCTTGGGACTGAGGCACAGAGACAAAAGCAGCTAAACACAGCGTGACTGCCTTTGCATTTCTAAGTAATTTGGGAACTGTCAGTGTGAGAAAGTTTCCTAAGCTAGAAATGCATGCATTCTTTTTTAAAGATAACAAGCTCAGAGTTTGAAAAACAAAGAAGACCTCCAAACAACATTCCATCTGTAAAAGTGATGAATTTTTGTTTTTGCTTTGTTTTGTTTCTGAAGCCAGGAAATGTGACTACAGGTTGGTTGATTAAGGTCTTAGGCAGAGTAACTCAAGTTTGAGGACAAGTTTAAGGACACGTTGAAGGACAGAGCAGACTTCTTATATTCACTCTTCTATGTGCTAAGCAGGTGTGCCTTTGAACAAGTTCATGTACACTCATATAGTGGGGATGGATGTGTCACACACACAGATACACACCCTGGTGACAGCAGTGTGATCCAGTGAAAGGACCACTGAATCTGGTGTCAGACAAAATTGATAGGGTTCTATGGCAAACCAACTTTAGGTGGCAGTCACCGTCTCCACCTTGTGGTGTTTGCGCCTCTGTGTAATTCCCTCTCTTGTGAGTTAGGGGGATTTGAGACTTGTTTCTAACCAATAGGATATCACAAAGATGATGTGACTTCATTTTTAGAATTACCTCTTGTTTATATAAGATATCACCTGGCTAACAAAGTCATCCTTATCCCCCTTGATTGCTTTAAAAAGGCAAGACTTCCAGAAAGATCCAAATACTTCCAACAATTGAGAGTGGGGAAGCAGATTGTTGCTTAGTCAGCCCTCCAGATGAGAACTCAACCCTGACCAACACCTTGATGATGACTTTTGGTCCTTAGGTAGAGCATTCCGTTAAGCTATACTCAGATCAGACCTTGACCTTAGAAAGTGGGAGGTAATAATAAATTGGTGGTGTATTAAGGTGCTTTGTTACAGTGATTTCTGTTTGCTTTGTTACATTGTATAGAAAACTGATAGCACCCTGGTTCCACCATTCCCTATCTGTGATTCTGGGCATTTGCCTTCTCTCTTGACCTCGATTGCTTCATCTGTAAAATAGGAAATGATGATCATGCAGATACTTGCCCTGCTCCCCTTCCGGGAATGCTTTAGAAGGCAATCAATGTGACGCTTCTTGGTAAATAACAAAACATTGTACCATCATGAGAAATGAGTGTTATTTTTCTCTCTGGATTCCCCAGGGCCTAGTGACTAAGCAGGTGATGGGACACAAACAATCTAAAACTATAGGGGCCATAAAACTGATGCTGGTTTGTCTGGCCCAAGTTTGAAAATAGGATTTTATAAATCTATCTTGCCTGGAGGCAAACTGAAGCCTCTCAGGCTAGTTCAAAGGCGTCCTAGCCAGATCCTTCAGGTGTCTGGTTCCTTCGGCCCCACGCTACTCAGCAGCCTAGGTGAATACCTGACCCTGTTGCTTTCCAGCCACTCTCTCCCAGAACCTCACTTCACAGAAATCAGCTCCAACGTCATTGTCCAATAGCCTCATTCCTTCTGGGTCACTGCCCGAGGCCGTGAGGGTTATATGAGGACAGATGGCCTGCAGTGCTTGCCAGGTGCAGCAGAAGGCTGCTGACAACTGCAGGGGGTGGGAGGTGGGGAGGAGTTGAGCTTCTTTCAAAACATACCAGCAAAGGTGCACACTTGGCACAGTGGCTAAGGTGCCATTTGTGACATCCTTATCCCATATTACAGTCTCAGACTTTGAATCTCAGCTCTGCTTTCATACAATTTCTTGATCATGAAGACCTGGGAAGGCAGGCTCAATATTTGGGTTCCTGTTAATCTTGGAGTTCCAGAATGAGTTCCAGGCTCCTCGTTTCATTCTGACAAAGCTCTGGCTATTGCAGGCATTAGGGGAGTGGATCAGCAAACAATTTTCTTTCTCTGCCTCTCTGTCTCATATTCTCTCATAAATAGGCAGATAACTAGCTAGCTAGATATTTAAAACGTATCAGCAATTCATGTGGTCACTCGTAGCTATTCAGTGTGGTGAACCTGAGTTAAGGGAAAAGTATGCTGTGTGCTGGGGTCACTAGACCACATGTACAAGTCAGTCACATAGCCTACTCTTCCTCGAATAGAGCAGAAATGAAGATGTTTATCTACTACCTCTTCAAGTCTGCTGTGCTAATCAGCTTGCATAGTACCTGCAACTGAAGACCCAGTGTGCTTTGGCCTTTGCATTACTATCCTGTGTCTTCCATCCAGGCATTCTCTGATTCTTCCTCAAACACCAGCCTAGAGTCTTCTCTTAATTATTAGTACTCTATCATAGAACAGAGAAGCCTATAATCATCATCATAATGGCATTTAATATGTGCTGGGCACTGTTCTAAGTTCACTGCACATGTTAATCCATTTGGTTCTCACCACGCCAGTTCTATTAAAAATTAACTGATATTATTGTCTTGATTTTATGGATGAGAATACCAAAGTTCAGGTGCCAGTGCTACTATTCAGTTGTATTGTGATTTGAGTCCCAATGCACAGAGCATGAGAGCCATGCTCCTCCTCATCATGCCTTGCTTCGTTTTCTGGTTCCTTGTCTGTCTTCCCTTTTAGAACCCCAAGATCCTTTTAAAGCAGGTATTTTATGTATAGTGGATAGAAGAGGGCTTGATACACAATGGTGCTTAATAAGTATTTGTTGGATGAGCGAATAAGTTAACAATAGTGAATGAGCACAGAATTTGGAGTCAAAAAGCCTAATAGTCACCATAATATCCATCATGTGATAGGTTTTTTTTTTTTTTTTTTTTTTTTTTTGGCTTTGAGTAACTCAAACTTTCAAGGGTTTTTCTGTCCAAATAGCACAGTATTTATGTATCTGAGTTCTGGAGGCAGGCTGCTTAAAAGAAGTCACTGTCATTTCCTGGTTGTGCAACCTTGCACCAGTCTATTATATTTCCTGGTCCTCAGTTTCCTAATCTTTCAAATGAGGGTAATTGTGATAACTAGGACATGAGTTAATGTACAAGTCGTACTCAGAATAGTTAGAATGAACACTTGATGAGTTTTGGTCATTAATGCGTTCACTAGACTTTAATATGCTCACACATAAAGACACACATGACAATATTGATCTTACCAGGTTGTCATGGGGCTCCAATGAGAAAGCATTGTGGAAATGCGCTATGAACCAAGCACCACAGTGTAGGTGCAAAAACTAAAGAATTCTGCAGCTTAGCTTAGCTTCACCCTCTCCAGTGAGAAGCAAACCTCCAAAAGTCTACTGAAGGCCCTGAAGATAGCCCTGCTAGGACTGAGAGGCCCACAGAGCCCAGAATGTGAACAAATGCCTCCCTCTCAACCTCACTGAGGACAAGAGGAATCCAACACAGTCAGGTGAGCACAACGCACATTTTAGCACTGAACAAAACACAAACTTCTGGACGGACCACACTTGGTTTTCTCTGAGCCCCTGGCTGTGGGCAGTTCCTGCCTGAGATTTGAGAGGGAGACTACAAAGGAGTCGGGGGGTGGGGTTTAAAAGGGCTGGACGGCTGGTTGAGTTGAGTGGAGGATATGCAATACCTGTGCTGCAACCAGAGATAGCAAAGGGTACAGTACAGTCTTCCATGTTCCAGGTATAATACAACTTGCAATGTTTGCTAATACCTGCCTTAACTAGCCAGATATAGGGATGGCCAGACAAGCTCTTCACATTTCACAGCAGAAGGGCTACTGGGTAAGGCCTCCATGCAATTTGGAAAACCGTATGGAGACACTAGATGTCGGTCTGGATGTGAGAGTTGGCTATATGTATTATGTAATTTTTATAAGATTCTAAAAAAATGTATACCACTAGAGCTATGTGGCGAGCTGCTTGACTGGCTTGTGCTTGCTCATCAACTAGAGTTTTCTGTCTTAATTTTTAATTATTTATTTGAAAAGCAGAGACACAAAAACAGGGAAGGAAGGAGATGGTAATGAGAGAAAAGAAAAGAGACCCTCCACCCATCAGTTTGCTCCCTTAATGCCCACATCAACCAGGGCTTAATTAGGCCAAAGTCGGGAGCCTGGAAATTAACCTGTGTTGCCCACGTGGGTGGCAGAGACCTAAGTGCTTGAGCCATCACTTGCTGCTTCCAGAGTATGCATTAGCAAAAACTCAGAATCATAAGTTGACCCTGAACTCAAATGCAATCTGATAAGGGATGCAGGCATCCCAAGTGGCACCTTGATTCCACTGAGTAAGTATTCACTCCCATCAACTGGATTTTAATCTGGATTTCATGATAGAGAAGCTTGGAGAACTCCTCTGTTGGGACACAGTCCCTGCAAGTGAGTGTAAGAATCAAGGGGGGGCAGAGTGGAGCAAGAGGACAGGAGGAGGCTTGTATCCCTACCCTGGAGACTCCCGGATCCTCACCAAGGACTATCAGTATGGACACCAAGGGCTGTATCACAACTGCCAAGGAGACCACGGGGAATTGGAGTGCCCTTGCAGGCCAAGAACTCTGAGGTCATCCATCCCCTATCGGATCTCCCACATGGGATGGAAGAAGCCCAGATCCTTCCTCACAGGATCTAATGTCCTCGGAACAACAGCCAGGAGCCCTGACTGGTCCTCAGGAACAGAGGAACAGTAAACTTCCTTCGGGACTCGGGAGAGGAACTTTCTCTGATCCTCAGTTCCAACTTTGGATCCTCACCCTCTCTTGCAATGACCATCAGGGTCGTTCCGGAACACCCCCCCCAAAAAATTAAATTAGATAAACAGACACCAATAAGGAAAGCTTAGAACAGACAGGAAACAGTTTGGACTCCCATATACCTTACTAGATAGGACTCAAAGATCAGTTATTCCTCACTAAGGTATTGAAGATTTCTCTGCACACCCCTCCTAAAACTGTTCTGCTCCTCAGTTGTTAACATATGGCTTCTTTGAGGTATAAGCCTGTTTGGACTATCCTATCTTTCGCATAGTTCAGTAGAAATCACGCTGGAATACTTTTAGCTGCTAAATATAAAAATGAAAATAGACATGAGACAGCTGAATAGTACTGTATAACTATTTTAAGGTGTATAGCAGTCAGTTGTGTATAAACTATAATCATTGAAGTAGTTACAGGATATGGTTAAGAATTTGCATTTTCTAACATTGGTCACTCAATACCATGTCAACTAATTTCAAGATGTTGTAAATTGTTGAAATGGTGTAGTGGCTTTTCATTAGAGGGGATAATATTCTGCCAGCCCTATTTTCAGACCAGGGATGGTCTCCCAATGAGACTGTTGAATTTATCTGAACAATAAGATACTGGACTCTCTGCATGGTCTATGCCTGCAGTGCACATATGGGATCCCAGTGTGTTCAAGGCGAGGACTTTAGCTGCTAGACCACCACGCTGGGCCCTTAATAGGTTATTAACATGCATTTCCCTGATGACTAACCATGTTGAGCATCTACCCATGTGATTACTGGTCATTTGGATTTTGTCTTTGGAGAAACATCTGACTCTGGCTTTTTTTTAAAAAAGATTTATTTATTTTTATTGGAAAAGCAGGTATACATAGAGAAGGAGAGGCAGAGAGAAAGATCTTCCGTCCGATGATTCACTCCTCAAGTGAATGCAAAGGCTGGAGCTGAGCCAATCCAAAGCCAGGAGCAAGGAGCTCTTCCGGGTCTCCCACATGGGTGCAGGGTCCCAAGGCTTTGGGCCGTCCTCACCTGCTTTCCAGGCCACAAGCAGGGAGCTGGATGGGAAGCGGAGCCGCCTGGAATAGAACTGGCAACCAAATGGGATCCCGGGGCATGCAAGGCAAGGACCTTAACCACTACTCTATTGCACTGGACCCCTGACTCTGGTTTTAAGAAAAAAAAAAAAAGAATCAAGGCTGGGAGCAGTCCAGACCAAGCCAGGTTATAGTACCTGCAAGCATACATGTAGGTCAGTTCTGGGGGCTGGCCATGCTGGACCAGTTCACAGTACCCATTGGCAGACATGAGAACCTGGACAGTGTGTAAGACAGGCCCTAGTTGGGCCACAACACCAGCCAGTTCATATGAGTGGTGAGACTGGGGGCTGTCCAGGCTGGGCTAGGCTGTAACACGTACCAGCTTGAGCTGAGAATTCAGACAGGCTAGGCCGAGCCAGGCTTCCAGTGAATGCCAAGGTGAGGTGAGACATGCCAGACTGGGCAATGGCATCCACCAGCATGTGTAAGACCCCAGGTGGGGTGGGGCGAGCCTTGTAGGGGGTTGGAAGTTCTCCCTTGCTGGGCCACTGCGCATGAAAGCTAGGACTGGAGTCAGACCAGGCCATGCAGGGCTATAACACATTTTGGCCTGCATGTCCTTTGGGTTAGGGAAAAGCCAGACTGAGCTAAGCGACCATATCCACTAGTGCATGCTTGAGCCAGAGTAAGTGCAGGCTGGTTGGGCTTTGCTGCATCACTGCCTGGCAGGTGCTGGGACTGGGGGTAGGTCCTGTCAGGCTGGACTACAGAGTTACCTGGAAAGTGCAAGATCCGGAGCTGAGAGCGGACATAGTAGGGAAACTGTGGTCAACCCTCTGATGGGCTGGAGCTCCCACTAGTGAACATGAGAACCAGGGCTGGGGGCAGGCCTGGTTGGACAGGCAGTGGCACCTGCCAACATGAGTGTGAGATGGATAATGGGGTTGGTCAAGCTGAGCAAGGCTCCAACACCCATGATCTGTACGAGAGGTTCCGAAGGCCCGTCTCTTTCTTTCTGCGCCTCATCCACGCACCCTTCCCGAGTTCCGAAACCCAGGCTGGAGCTGGACCCCAGTAGAGAGGCGAATGGGATGCAGGATGGACTGAACCAATCTGGTGCATACACTGGCGTGTGCAAGTACCAGGACTGGGGGCGGGCCTGGTGGAGGTTACTGGAGGTCACCCCAACTAGGCTGCAGTTCCCAGTGATGTGTGTGAGGGCCAAGTGTGTGGTGGGCAAGGTTGGACTGGGATGCAGCATTCATTGTTTTGTGTATGATGGGGCTGGGAAAAAAACTGACCAGGTGACTACAGCCACCACTGTTTGTGTAGGCTTATGTGGGTAATGGACTGAGCTGGGCCCTGTACCAGTTGGCACACACAGCATCAGGTCTGGGGTCACCTCTGGTGAGGTTTCTTTGGGGATCTCCTAGCTGGACCACTGGACTCAGAACTCCAACATTGGGGAAAATCACAAGATGTATAGTCTAACCACGGAGTGTGTGTGTCAGAGCCAGACATCTTCAATTGTTGCCTCTGCAGCAGATGACATACCCAAATGCACATGGGGACACAACACATTCACTGAGGCATGCAGAGGACGTGAAGTACCATGGCAGAGAAGAATACATTGGACAGCTCTCCCAGTCAAGTTTTGACAGTGAGTATCTGGGCAAATGGAGACTCTAAGATTTTGTCAGCCAATGGACCTTGGAAGAATTTCCTCAACCTTGAGGCAATGAAATCAACAGCATGTCAGAACTATTAAAACCACTTAATCGGTACCCTTGGTGCATGCTCCACATTAAGAACTCTGGGATGACATCAGGTGGTCCTCCATCACCAGGCACTGAAGCAGTTGGGCTGCTGGGAGTGGCCCTCTCCACTTGCTCCCCACTTTCCCCAGATACAGGGGCGGGGGGAAGAGGATTAGAAAACAATTTTCTCATCCTCTTTCATCCATTCCTGGGCCCTTTCCCCCCTAATTAGTGGTCCACATGGGCATGCATCCCTCTCAACTATGTAAACACCATCAAAAATAAAACAAATTTGTTATTATTTTTTAAAGGAATAGTCCTTGGCTCACTTGGCTCAACTGGCTAAATCCTCCACCTGTAAGCTCTGGCATCCCATGTGGGTTCATGTCCTTGCTACTCCACTTCCCATCCAGCTCCCTGCTTGTGGCCTGGGAAAGCAGTAGAGGCCTTGGGCCTCTGCACTTGTGTGGGTGACCCTGATGTGGACTCTGGCTCCTGGTTTTGGATCAGCTCAGCTCTACCTCTTTTGTAAACCAGTGGATGGATGATCTTGTTCTCTGTCTCTCCTCTCTATTAATTCTGCCTTTTCAATAAAAATAAATTTAAAAAAAAAAAAGAGAGTCCTAGGCCAGGAAAAGAACTAAAATTAATTGTTCTAGGTTTGTCACTAAGTGCCTATATGATAATTTGACAGGGCATTTACTCTCATGCTCTCTGCTTTCCTGGTTACAACAATGGGCATTAGAAGTACAAGGAATAGGCTAGTACTTTGGCATAGTGGATAAAGCTGCCACCTGCCACATTGATATATCACTGAGTGCCTGTTCATGTCCTGCTGCTCTGCTTCTAACCCAGCTCCCCGCTAATGGACTGAGAAAAGTAGTGAAAGGTAGCCCAAGTGTTTGGGTCCCTGCCAACCATGTAAGAGACCTGGACAAAGCTTCTGGCTTTGGCCTTACCAGTCCTGGCCATGGGGACCATCTGGGACATCTAGGGCATCTGGGACATCTGGGAGTGAGTCAGCACAAGGAATCTCTCTCTCTGCAACTCCTTTCAAATAAATAAATCTTAAAGCAAACATAGCATAATGAAGACAGTCCTAAAGTCCATTTCAGCTTGTGTTACCTGTGGAACTATTTCTCACTTAATGATTCTCCAGAAACAAGAGAATCTTGTTCAGAGTGCAGATGTCCAGAGGTTTTGCTTTATTGGATCTAGAACTGAGCCTGGGGAAATATATTTCTCATTGAAAACAGATGATCCTCCTGAGCATGATTCTGTGAAGCACAATGTCTTATGGGTTTGTGTCCAACCAGACATTAGAGCCTGTTACTGTGGTTCTGGACAGCTGTTGTAGCAGCCACAGGCCTCCCCTTCACCATCCTCAAGTCAGGTCTGAATGAGCTGTCAACGTATGAGAGCATTAACAAGAACCACTCAGCTACACTGTGTCAAAGAAGAGTGGCCCTGCTTATGCCATCCTTAGAAAAGGACTGGGAATGCTTGGATGGGGCCAGAGTTGCCAAAGAATGGCAGCAGATACCCAGACTCTTAATCCAAAAGATTTCTACTCTTTCACCTGCGCCTTCCTCATGTATACATTCCTGACAATGCCACATACCCTACAAGAAACCTGAGGAGTAGCCCCATGCAGTGTACAAGGCTTCTCAGATCAAACCAGGGCCAGTAACATTCAGAGCCAATGCTCGTGGCAGCCTGAATCCATTTTACTCTTCAGATTAAACCTCAGATTGAAGATGGGGGGCAGTGAAGGAGCCACAGTGTAGATTCAGGATGCTGACTGCTGCTGGGGAAGAAGCTTCTGGGTCGGGGGGAGGCACAGGTCTTCTCCCTCCTCCCTGAACCACACAGGCTCCCCTCAGCCAACCAAGAAAAGGTAGGCCTGAAGCCAGGCAGCCAAGAGACGGAGCTGATGCACAGCACCAGAGTGCCAGGTGCAGCAGGGGCCCACAGGCCTCCTGTCCCTTCTCTCTCCAGACTATCGCCAGACTCGAGCTGGGCCGCCTCTGAGAGCACCTGCTCCCTGCCACCCTGCCTGCTGCAGAAGGTCCCTCCCCGGCCTTGCTGTGTCACACTGCCCTAGTAAACTGCAATGGACCTGGAAGCTCCCTGCTCTGTAGGCACAGACTTTCACTTGCCAGAATGTTCTGCTGCTGGTGAACCAAGCTTGCTGCCTTGTGACTTCCTCCCACTCACCCAGGCTCTGTGCTTGAGGTCACCAGTCAGCCAGGGCTGCTCCTTAGTCTCTGGGATGCCCTTCATAGATGTGGATGCATCCAGCACAGCTGCCTTTGCCAGTCCAGCATCCCAGTTACAGGATTCTCTCTCTCCTCTCTGTCTCTCTCTCTCTCTCTTGTGGGCCCCGGTCTCCCAAGGGTTAACTCCACAGCTTAGCTTGTTTCTAAGAGGTAACACAGTGGGAAATCTTGGCCTAATGCATTTAGCCCCTGGCTTGACTGCAAGTTCCCTCTTCCTTACTTCCCTTTTGTTAAGATGCCCCAGGGGGGCTTAGGTGTTGCTTGAACATTGGGATAATACTGGGAGGGGCTAAGCAGACTATAAGATGCAGGTGGACCCCAAATAAAGTTGGCATTCTGTGTACAAGAGTGACCCACTGCGTGTTGTCTTGTGTTGTCTTATGTGTTGTCTCTCTGTAACCCTAGCCCCTCCGCTCGGCTCGGGGTACGCGGCCACGCGGGCATTGCCAACAAATGGAGGTTCCCACCGAGATCGAGAAAGAGAGGATACGGTGAAGGGTCGTCCCGGGAGGCTGGCCAGCTGATTCAGGTAAATGGGACGTATTGTAAGTCTCTCCTAAACTGGTAGGAGAGGGAGTTTTATTTTGATATAAAGTCAGGTTTTAGTTTTATTTTGAAGTATAGTTAGGTCTTGGTGTTTAATTTATCCTGCGAAAAGGATGATAAAATGGGTTCAGCCTTCTCCCAGGATAAATTGGTCACTTTCTTGAAGAACTTTTACATCATGTGGGGAACGCTGTTGGTCGGAATAGGATGACCTGAAAATTAAGCAATTCAAGCAAGGTTGATTAAAAAAAAAAAAAAATAGAAAGAAAGAAAGAAAAAAAAAAAAGAGAAAGAAACGTGTTCTGTAACTTAATTTAAACCTAAAGCACGAAGTGAACCTATTTATTTGTTTTACAAAATATCTCCAGGTTAAAGTATGTCGAAGAAGAGGTTAGAAGTAGCAAAAAGTTTAAGAGTTATATGTCTCTGTTCTGATGTGTTTGGTGTTTGTGCATATGTTTGTTTAGTCGTATTGTTGGTGTTCTATTATTTTTGTCCGGACAAAAACTAGATTTTGTTTTAATATTTCTCCAGTTCTATCTTTGTCGTGAATTGTTTAGTTGTTTTTGTTCTGAATTGGGTGTGTGTGTGACTGACTGACGAGATGGGACGGACCATGACTGACCCCCTTTCTCTCTCCTGGTAAATAATTTTATTGGGGAGGTCTAACAAATTTAAAGGTTCATATGATGTTTTCTTGCTTTTTGATCTTCAGCTTACAGTGTTGTTCTGTCATTGATCAAGTCTAACATACAATACATGTTCAGTTAAATGCTGAAGGTACTTTTTGTTTTACTCATTTAGACCTCTAAATTCTTCAGAGTTCTGAACCAAGTCTCATGACTTTGGGGGTTCCAGTAGGATCCCTGGAACTTCCAAAGATTGAGACAAAAATTTGAATAGTGTAATTGTCATTTAAAATAATTTGGATTCAATATTATAATATTATGCTAAATCTGTTGCATCATATATGCTATTGAATAGATGAGTATTTTTGCTCACTGGTCAAAATGTTTCCTAATCATGAAATTAATCCAGATTGTTAATTATTTGTGTTCTTACTTATAAGGAAGTATGTGGGATTTTTGCCTTACAGGAAAACAACAAATTCTTTTAAATTGTATAGTGAAATTGGTTATGATGTGTATAATTTCTGAATTCTGCTTTTAAGACAATGGAGTTGGAGTCTGATTCCTTGTGAGAAACAACAGTGTTGTAACATCTCTTTTTAATTGTTAACTAACTTTGGTAAATTCCTAGGTAATCTCCCAAGACAACAGCCAAATTGAATTTTTTTTCAGCTCTCTTGACTTCAACAAAACAAAAGCTAAGGAGACCCTCCAGGCCCTCAAGCTATACATAAAACAAGGGAGGGGCATACATGGAGTCTGCCCTTTGAAGAATTTGGGAACTTGATCTTGTCGTCCCTGTTGTAGTGATTCTTATCTGCCTGCATTTGAAAAGGGGTGAATTCCCAAATCAGCTAGAAGAAGGTTGCTTGAAAAACTTCTCTTTCCTGGTTTTTAGGCGGGATTGTGTTAAAATGTGTTTCCATGAATTGGGAGAAATGGTTGAAATTTGCTTAAAGCCATTGTTTTTGAAGTTTTTGAAGTATGCATATGAAGAACCTGGAAGTTTTCTGCCTTTTGTGATTCCTCCTTAATGGCTTGGCTGGGGGCTGTGTGAACTCCAGCCCTGACAGTCTACATGACACCTGGCAGGACACCTGGCAGGTCACGTAGGCAGACCTCTCCTCAGGAAGGAGGTACCTGGTGTTTGATAAGATCCACCACCCTATAGCTCATTGATTTGTACTTTTTAAAAGTTGCTAGTCTCAAACCCACCAATATAAGCCTGCTAGATCATGACTGTATAGTTAATAGCTTGAAATGTATAAAAACTTGGGGCTTGGGCTCTGGGGCTCGCTCGCTCTCTCAGGTTCTCTCTCTAGCTAGCGCACTCCCTGTTTGCTAGCCTTATGGATCCTGCAGGTTGCCCCTCCCCCGCCCAGCCATGCTGGGCTGAGGGAGGTGGCTGGGAGATCTAGGTTAGTTTGAATAACCACCTTTTTGTCTTAGCACGGACTTCAGGCTTGATGATTATCTGGGGATTTCAGAACCCGGCACAACACATACATAAAAATGCTAGTAAATATCTAAAAATAAGGAAATATCTCTAATTTTGAAAGCTGTTAAAAAACTGAAGCATTGAACTTTAGATAGTCTCTGTTTAATTGGTGATTTTATCTAATGTCTATCCAGCTTCAGTATGCTCTATTCTTGTTCCAACCTTTGAATTTGTTAAAATTCTTAAAAAGTTATGAGATGATTTTATTCATTAATTCCTGTGTTTAATTCTCATGATCTATAGAGCTGTGTTTTCAAGGGTATTTTCTGTTAGGTATTTACTTTGAAATGTTTGGGTGATCATTTATAAGTGACAGAAGTTTTTGATATGTTACTGTTCGAATCAGTTTGACTAAAAGGATGGACATTATAATGAAGAATCTTTGATCAGATATTTTAAGGCCTCTTGGCATATTTAATAGGTTTAATTCTTCTGGTTTTGGGAGTTCTAGATGGGCCCCTAGCAGCCTCAAACTCAGAAGAATGTGCTTCAAAGGATGTATCTTTCAGTTGGTAAAGTTAATTGTAGGACAGACAACTGATTCGATCTGTAAAAAAAAAAAAATGGGGGCACACTTAAAAGAATTCTCAAGTAGCTGTTACAAAAGCGGGTTTTGTTTTATAATATGTGTTATCTGATGTACATGTTTATGTGGAAAGCTATGTAGTCTTTTAATTGGCTTATAGATGAAAATATTCATAAATGTGAATTGCTAAGCTAACTCCTTTTGAGAATAATGTATGGATACACAATTAAGCTTTTGGAGAGGCATGTCTGTTTCTGTTTTCTCAGGACCTACAAAGCCTGTTCAGCTAAATAGTTTCGAATGTATTCAAATGGACTTACTACTCAGGACTTCAACAGAGAAGCCTTTCAAGTGCCATGATGTACAACAAACACCTGACGACTTCTGTAACTTAATTTCATGCTGTATGGATATATTTTCATGTTTCATAATGGGAGTTTCTTTCTTCTGGAGTAGAGATGTGTACTGTATTGTAACTTTATTACATAGTCTACTAGTCTCCACTATGACTGTGAGAGTGTATGTATGTGTTTGGTTACCTACTATTTTTTTTATTTTGTAGTTTGCTTAAGGGCTATTTTGTATCAGAGAGAACATATGATATTTGTCCTTTTGTGATTGGCTTACTTCACCAAGCTTGAGGTCTCCACTTGGGACCATTTTTTTTTTTTGCAAATAGGATCTCATCCTTTTTATGACTGAATAATATTCCATAGTGTACATGTACCACAGTTTCTTTATCCATTCATCTGTTGATGGATATCTGGGTTGTTTCCATGACGTTGCTATTGTGAAATGTGCTGATTTAAATATAGGGTTGTATGTTGCTCTCTTGAATGCTGATTTCATATCCTTTGGATATATTCCCAGGAGTGGGATAGCTGGGTCATACAGTAGATTAATTTTCAGTTGTTTGAATACTCTCCATACTGACTTCTATAGTGGCTGCACTAGTTTACACTCCTACAAGCAATGGTGTAGGGTACCTTTCTCCCCACATCCTCACCAGCAGTTACTATGGGCCATTCTCACTGGAGTTACGTAGAATCTTGCTGTGGTTTTTATTTGATTTTCCCTAATAGCCAGGGAGCCTGAGCATTTTTCATAGGTCTATTAGCCAATTGAATTTCTTCTTTTGAGAAGTGTCTGCTCATGCCCTTTACCCGATTGACAGAGTTTTTTGCTTTGCTGTTGTTGAGTTTCTGAAGTTCTTTTTAGATCTTGGATATCAGTAGTCCCTTATATGTTCTGTAGTGTGGAAAGATTTTTCTCCCATTCTGTTGATTGCCTGTTCACTTTGTTGACTGCCATATAAAAGCTTTTTTAGTTTGATGTAGTCTCATTTGTTTATTTTGGCTTTAACTGCCTGCGTTTTTGGTGTCTTTTCCAAGAAGTGTTTGTCTTCCTTTATAAAGTGCTTTTCGTTGATTACTGCTCTCATCTTCAATGCTGTATTCTCATTGGATGGGAGTAGAGCAGGCAGGACATGGGATGAGTATGCAAAGATTGAGTGGATATCCATCATATTAAATAGGCAGTCGAGCCCTGGGTATGACCCATTGGAATGAGTGCAACACTGAAGCAGGCTATAGGACATCTATCATCCTGGCCCTTACCCACTTATTTCTGAACTATAGAGAAGTCAAGGGTCTGGTCTCTTTCACACTTACGGAATTCTGAGCTGCTGGTATATACTGGTCAGTCTGGAAGGACTTAAGTGTTTTTATATCTACCATGTACTTGCTGGGTCAGGCCTGTACTTGCCATCTCCCTCATTATAAGACACAATACTTAGGCAGACTGCATTCTTACTGCTTTTTGGTAATAGCCACACCATACTGCCCTAGTGCCTGGGATTGGAGCCCTCAAATACTCTCTGTTCAGACTGCTCATAAGTTGCATCATTCCTTCATTGCCTCTGCTATACTATCTTTGGGTCCTGCTTGCAGACGCTTAGATTTATAAATGACATTGAGTCACTTGTTCAGCTACTTGAATTAGAACATGTGTTTTGTAGCAGACCTACTGAAGATGCTTCAAGGCTCCGGGAGAGCAGGCAGGACTGGCGATGGCAGCAGTGACATGTGCCCCGGGATGTGTTCTTCAAGTCCTCAGAAGGAGTAAAGGCTCTCTTTAGCCTTGCCCCTGACCAGGACCGACCTGTGGAAAAAGAGATGGCCTGAAGAAGACGAAGAGATGCAAAGACTATTTAGAAGGATCAAAGGTAGGTGTTTTGCTCAGTGTTTAAGAACACCGCTTGGGAAGCCTGTGTCCCATATTTAAGTATTTATTTATGTTCCAGTCGTGGCTCAGTTTCCGATTCCATCTTCCTGCTCAGACAGACTCTGGGAGGTAGAACATGATGGCTCACATGTTTTGGATCCCTGTCACACATATGAGAGATCTGAATTGAGCTCCAGCATTCTGGCTTCAGTCTGGCCTAGTCCCAGCTCTCAGGGATATCAGAAGAGTGACCACTGAAGAGGAAATCTCTCTTTGTCTCCTTATCTCTGCATTTCAAATAAGTAAAATATATAAATAATCTTTAAAAATATATATTTATTTGAAAGAGTTACACAGAGAGAGGGAAAGACACACTCCCCAGATGGTGGTAATGGCCAGGGTTGGGCCAGACCACACCAGCAGCCATGGCATTCTTCTGTGTCTCCCACATGAGTGGTAGGGGTCCCAGACATTTGCGCGTCATCTTCTGGTGCTTCTCCCAGGCCATTAGCAGGGAGCTGGGTTGGAAGCAAAGCAACTGGGACTCAAACCGGTCCCCATATGGGATGCTGGCATGGGAGTGTCTTTACCCTGCTGCATCACAACAGTGGTCACTGAATAAAAAAAAATCAGCCTGTGAGTCCCTGGGCCAGTGGCAATGTATGAGGCAACAGGAGACAAGGAGAAGTGAGTGAGGTAAAGATGACATGTAGAACTCAGTCTCCCCAGGGACCAAGAGTAAGCAAATCTTTCCAATTTTGTTATGTGTAGGGTTTTTTTTTTCTTTCTTTTTTCTCTCTCTCTCTTTGTTTTCCTGGCTGGCCTCTCAACAGTGCTGCAAGCAGGGAGAAAGTGGGCATGCAGGCAGTGCCAACAGCTAGGGTGTGGCTGCGTTGGGCTGAGCACAGAGCAGTGGAGGAGCCCTTATGGCAATGTGGGCGGCCTGTCTGCTGAGGAAGGCTGAAGAGTTTTAAGCTAGGCAGCTGATGTGCTGAGGAAGACTACTGGCATGTGGGGACCTGATGGGAAAAAAAAAAATCTCAGAAAAACAGTTGAGCCACTCAGAGAAAGGAGGGAAAGGGTAGGATTGCAGCTTCAAGCTTTGCTCAACACTGTTGGTTAAGCATTGGGTCCAGGGGCAAGGAGCAGGCAGATCTTCAAGGGACCGCTCCCTCCACTGTGCAGTTCTCAGGGCTGAGAGTCACAGGTGCAAACTCCAATCACAGAACCTCAAGCCCTGTACTGTGTAGGTGTGCTAAAGAAATCCCTGGGCTTCTTGGGTGGAACCCCCAAGTGCATCTTGTGCTGCAGAGTGCATTTCTGGCCCCCAAACCAAGTCTCTCTTTAATTTTGCCTAGGTTTATATTGTGATTTTTTAAAAAATATATTTTGTTTATTTATGTGATAGGTAGAGAGAAAGAGAGGAGAGGGAAGAAGGGAGGAAGAGAGCAAGAAAGAGCGAGAGGTATATTTCATCTGGTGATCACTCCCAGATGGTTACTAACAGCTGGGACTGACCTGAGCAAAAGCCAGACACCTGGAACTCCACTCAGGTCTCCCACGGGGGTGGCAGGGGCCCAAGCAGTTGGACCATCTTCTGCTGCTTTCTCAGGTACACTAGTGAGACTGATTGATTGATTGATTGATTGAGTCCATCTTCTGGAACTTTCAAGATGGCTACAATGGTCAGGGATGGCCCAGGCCAAAGTCAGGAGCCTATGACTCCAACCAGGTCTCCTCCATGTGAGTGGCAAGGGTCCAGGCACTCAGGCCATCTTCCACTGCTTTCCCAGGTATGTTAACAGACAGCTCTGTGTGAAGTGCAGCAGTCAGATCTGAAACCCATGCTCATTTATTCCAATTTATAATTATGTAGTGGTTTGTATGTTTGATTAAATTCGATATCTCCTCCCAGAGTATAAGCTATGTAAGAGTAGAAACCGAGTCTGTATTCTGTGTGAATTATGTCTTCAACAAAACTGGTTCTGAAGAAGGTTTAATAAAAAAAAAAATACGGTCTTTGTTGAGGTATAATTGGCATATAATAGGCTGCACATATTAAAATGTATAATTTAATACTTTTCACATATACAATGCAGGGATGGTTCAAGTGCTTGGGTCTTGTTACTAACGAAGCTCCTGGCTTCCACCTGGGACAATCTTGTGAGTTATGACCATTTGGGGAGTGAGCCAATGAATGAAAGATTCTCTCTCTCTCTCTTTTTCTTTTCTTTCTTTTTTTTTTTTGATGATTTTTACATTGATGATTAGGGTGCAAAGGGTCAAGGGCTACAGGAAGATGGGTGAGACCATTATTTCCACAATCTATTTTTTTTTTTTTTGTCCTTCCTGTATCTGGGGAAAGGGGAGAAGCCATACCCAGTCTCCCAACTGCCTCCACACCCTGGGATGGGGAATGGCCACCCGACACCATCCTAGGGTTCCCAATGTGGGACATGCTCCAAGAGTCCTGCTAAAGAGGTTTTGATAGTTCAACAGTTCTGAATTACTGACGATCTCACCGCTCCAATCATGATAAAATCTCTTCAGAATCCACTGGTTGACTAGTCCAACTTAGAATCTCCATTTACCTAGATATTCACTGCCAACACTTGGCTGGAGTAGTTAATCAATTTGTTCTGTCCTCCATCCTCTGTTGTGGTGCCAGGTGTCCTCTGCAGGTTCCAATGTACTGCCATATCCTCCATGTGCACCTGGACATGCTGTCCACTGCTCTGCCTAAGCCATTGTGGAAGACCAGCTCTGACACTTGCACTCCATGGTCAGACCATGGAACCTGCAGTTCTCTCCATGGTTGGGTTCTCTCTGCCTTTCAAATAATAAATCTTTTTTTTGTTTTAAAGATTTATTTATTTTTATTGCAAAGTCAAATATACAGAGAGGAGGAGAGACAGAGAAGATCTTCCGTCCGATGATTCACTCCCCAAGTGACTACAATGGCTGGTGCTATGCCGATCTGAAGCCAGGAGCCAGGAACTTCCTCCAGGTCTCCCACATGGGTGCAGGGTCCCAAGGCTTTAGGCCGTCCTCAACTGCTTTCCCAGGACACAAGCAGGGAGCTGGATGGGAAGTGGAGCTGCTGGGATAAGAACCAGAGCCCATATGGGATCCCGGCGTTTTCAAGGTGAGGACTTTAGCTGCTAGGCCACTGTGCTGGGCCCTAAATCTTTTTTTAAAAAAGAGATAAATTTATTGTGGTATAGAATTTTTTGAATTCTGGGTTTGACACCTTGGCTCAACAGGCTAATCCTCCACCTTCAGGTGCTAACATCCCACTTGAGTACCAGTTCATGCCCCAGCTACTCAAACTCTGAACTAGATCCTTGAATGCAGCCCAGAAAAGCCTGCAGAGAATGGCCCAGGTCTTCAACACCCTGCATCAATGTGGGACACCTGGAGAAGGCTCCTGGCTCCAGATGGATTCAACTTGAATGAATCCTTGTGGCTATTTGGGGAGTGAACCAGTGGATAGAAGATATTCTCCTCTCTGTATCTCTTTCTCTCTGTAAATCTGCCTTTCAAATAAAAATAAATCAATCAAAATTTTTAACATCTGAGCATAGATTTTTCGTAATACATACTTCTCATGAACTTTCCGAAGGCATGGATTTTAACTCATCTATTTTTCTGTCCCTTGAATTTGCCTCTGCTCTGTATTTCAAAAGATATAATCATAGAAATATTTTTCTTTTGTTCTTAGTTTATTTCACTTAGCATAGTGTTTTCAATGTGAATTCATCATGTAGCATGTATAAGATCTTAAGTCCTCCTTCATGAGCTAATACTGTATATTCATACATCACATTTTGTTTATCCATGCATCCCTTGGTAGATAAAAGATTGCTTCTACCTTTTCACAACTATAAATAATGCATTGGTATATAAACATCAGTCTGATAGCTGTCTTCATTTCCTTTGGCTATATTACCAGCAATAGCATTATTGAGTCATATGCTGATTCTTTGCTTAGGTTTTTGAGGAATTCTAATTTTAAATAGGGCCTGAACCATTTTATATTACTAGCAGCATTGTATAATGATTCTAACATCTCTGCCCATATTTGTTATATTCCATTTTCTTAAGTTGTAGTCATCCGAGTAATTACAAATAGTTATCTAGTTGTGGTGTTCCTGTGTGTTTCCCTAGTAAGTAATGTTGGTGAGCATCTTTCTATCTCCTTATTACCTTTTCTATATCTTTGAAGAAATGTCTACTTGTGTCCTCACCTTTGTCAATTGGATTGTTTCTCTTTGTTGAGTTCTAGTGGTTCCTTATATAGGTGAGTTTCAAAAAGTTCATGCAACATGGAATTGAAGGACAATGTACATTGTCTATGAACTTTTGGAAGTGCCCTCACATGGTACAGATATTAAACATTTATTAGAATTATACTTTTCACATATTTCCTCTCATTCTGTGAGTTGTCTCTTTTACTTTCTCAATTTTTGTTCACAAAGTTTTAAATTTTAGTGAAATAAACTTTGGCTGTTTTTTGTCTTTTTGGCCAAGAATCCATTGCCAAATTCAATATACTATTTCCTATTGATGTTTTCCAAGTTTTTACCTTTATGTTTAGGTATCAATAAACTTTGAATTAATTTTTGTATGTTGAACAAGGTAAGGGTTCAAAGTTATTCTTTTTCATGTAGAAATATAGTTGCAAAGCGAGGATCTAGCCACTGAACCATTGCTCCAGGCACCGGGTCTGAGAAATTTGATAGGGATTGTGTTGAATCTCTAGATTATTTTGTACAGTATTGATTAAAATGTTTTCCTACCCATGAACATGATGTTTTTTCCTTTCTTTAAAAATATTAATTTTATGTTATTATTTTTCATGATACAGTTTTGTAGGTACAGGGATTCCCTCTTCACCTTCCTCACTTCTCATTTCCTCCACATGCCTTTTCATTTAGTAAGCTCTTTATTTTCAGTGATGTTTTATACTTCTTACTGTATAACTCTTTCACCTGCTTGATTAAATTTGTTTCTAGATATTTTATTGCTTTAGATGCAGCTATAAATAGAATTCTTTCTTAAATTTGTTTTAAAATTATTCATTGCAGGTATAAAGCAACAACTCAGGTTTTTGTGTTGGTTATATACCCAGCACTTTTTCTGAAATTTTTATTAGTTTTATTAACATTTGTGTGATTTACTTGGTTTTTTGTATCTCAAGATATTTTACTTCTTTATGTTTGATTATTTATTTCAGTTTAGAAACTTTTATTTTAATTCTTTCATGTATTTTATTTTATTTGAGAGAGAGAAAACCCTCCCATTCACTGGTTTATTCTCCGAATGCTTTCAGTAGCCAGGTCTGGACCAGTCTGAAGTCATGAGCCAGTAAGTCAGCTGTGATCTGCCATGCAGACAGCAGCATCTCAAATACTTGAGCCACCACCTGCTGCCTCCAAGCGTGTGCACTGGGGAAAGCTGGAATTCCAACCAGAGCTCAAAGTCCAATATGTTGATATAGGATATAAACATCGCAAAGTGGCATCTTAACTGCTATGCCAAATGTTCATTCCTTGTTTATTTCTTTTTCTTATCTAATTGTTCTAGCAAGAAGTTGCAATGCAACACTGAATAGTAGTGGTAAAAGTGCTCATCTCAATTTTCTTTTTTCTGTATCTCAACAGGAAAGCTTCCAATCTTCCATCATCCAATATGGCCTTAGCTGTGGTTTTTCATAAACTCTCTGTGTCATGTTGAGAAAGTTCTATTCTTTGTTTCTGAAGAATCTTTAATCATTAAAGGTGTTGGATTTTGCCAAATGCTTTCTCTGTGTCAATGGAGGCTAAGATATGAATTTGTTCTCCCATCTGTTAATATGATATATTACTTGCCTTGCTGGGATAAATCCTATGTGATTATGGTGTTCAATCTTTTAAATATGCTACTGCATTTCATTTTGCCAGTATATTATTCAGGATTTTTTGCTTGAATATTAATAAGGTATATCAGTTTGCAAATTTCTTAGGGTATCTTACCTTATTTTGAGTCAAGGTAATGCTGACCCCATAGAACAAATTAAGAAATGTTCCATCCAGGGCCCGGCGGTGTGGCTTAGCGGCTAAAGTCCTCGCCTTGAATGTGCCAGGATCCCATATGGGTGCTGGTTCTAATCTCAGCAGCTCCACTTCCCATCCAGCTCCCTGCTTGTGGCCTGGGAAAGCAGTCGAGGACAGCCCCAAAGCTTTGGGACCCTGCACCCATGTGGGAGACCTGGAGGAAGTTCCTGGCTCCTGGCTTCAGATCGGCATAGCACCAGCCATTGTAGTCACTTGGAGAGTGAATCATCGGACAGAAAATCTTCCTCTCTATCTCTCCTCCTCTCTTTATATCTGATTTTGTAATAAAAATGAAAATAAAATTTTAAAAAAAGAGAAATGTTCCATCCTTTATTAGAAAAGTTACAGAAGGACTGATGTTCGTTCGGTACACATTTGATAGGATTTAATATTGAAGCCATAGTTCCTGGGCTTTTCTTTGTTGGGAAGTTTTAGACTACTGATCCAAATTTTGATGTTGATATATGTTGGTAATATTCAACTTTCCACGAGTCAGGTTAGGTAGTTTGTGTGTAGTTAGGCTGTCTAATATTGGCCTACAAGTGTTCATAATATAGTCCCTTACCATTTTTGCAAGATTGGAGGAAAGGTACCACCTTCATTTTTTTTTAAATTTGCCTTCTTATTTTTCTCCTTGTCAAAACAGGTAAAGATTTATTGAAATTGTTGATCATTTCTAAGAAGCAACTTCTGCTTTCATTGATTTTCTCTTGGTTTTCCTATTTTCTCTTTTATTTTTTTCTACTTTGGTTTTTATAATTATTTCCTTCCTCTGTAACTTTTGCTTTAGTTGTTATTCTTTGTGTGTTTCCTCCAGATGTAGAGTTAGGCTATTGATCTGAGATTTCTTCTTTTTTTTTAATGGAGGTGTTCATTTCCATCAGATGCTTTTGATGCATCCTGCAAATTTTGGTCTGGTGAGTTTGTGCACTGAAGTGTCTGCGCCTTAACTTGCATTCAGTTAATGTTTTGACAGACATTTCCCTGAATGTTCATGGCTTAAAATGAACGAACCAGAAAATAAACATCTCTCCTCGTCTGTAGATCAGCTAGGGGCTACCTCAGCTCTTTCAGAATGTATGCCTTACCCTAGGTATGCATGTGTCCTTTCAAGTTCCCTTGTATGCATGGTGCTTTTGAATGTCCTCATGTCCCAAAGAAATTCTCCCCAGCTTCTGTTCCTAGGCCCTAGGCAATCTATTGTAATTTTTTGAAAAAGATTTACTTACATTTTTATTGAAGTCAGATATACAGAGAGGAGGAGAGACAGAGAGGAAGATCTTCTGGCCATTGATTCACTCCTCAAGTGACTGCAGTGGCCGGACATGAACCAATACAAAGCCAGGAACCCGGAGCCTCTTCTGGGTCTCCCACGCCAGGTGCAGGGTCCCAAAGCTTTGGGCCATCCTCGACTGCTTCTCCAGGCCACAAGCAGGGAGCTGGATGGGAAGCGGGGCTGGTGGGATTAGAACCAGCACCCATATAGGATCCCAGTGCTTTAAAGGTGAGGACTTTAGCTGCTAGGCCACCTTGCTGGGCCCTATTGTAAATTTTTAAAGTAATCTTTGGTCCCAGTTTTAGTTTGTTCCCAAGCAATAGCAAATACTTTCCAGACTGCGTCTTGACTTACATGAGCACCTTGTGTGTGTTCTTCAGGCAACCGGCACACAGGTAACAATACATGTATCCAATAGCTGGTGGATAACGTCTCCTCTTCTCCTTCTAGAAGCAGGGAACAAAATACCACTCTGGCGATGCAGGCCAAGACTGCTGCTGTACGGGCGGAGAGCCAAGGGAAAGGTAAGTAGAAGTGTTACAAAGCTCTCCTACCACTTTAAAGTTGCATTTTTCTTTATTAGACGTTCAGTTAATTGCCCTACACCATTGACTATTCTCCAGAGTTTTGACAAAGTTGGTGCTGACAGTTTTGCTTATTTTGAGTGTCTCTGTGATAGGAAATGGAAAACCTTTTAGGTGATGCTGATGAATGCTTTAGTTTGAGAACCGGGTAGCCTGTTAAATGTGAATGTGGCCACCCCCCTCGTTTTGAGACATAGCTAGAGAGTTTGTGGCACTCTGTGCCTTGTTTATGTCAGGATTCTTCTGTAAGAAATTATAATCAAGTGCCCAGGAGTGCGCTGCCCCCTTCTTGTTTCTCCCCTTTGTACTACTCCTAAGCCGAGCACACTCATGATGGCCACTCAGCATCAGCCCCACAGCCCTTATGCTAGTGGAACTTCAGCTGAGTGAATCAGAGTCAGAGTAAACCAAGCCAGTTATGGCTGAGCGTGGATCTTCACTTCATCTCATTTGCCAGAGGCAGAGTTACTGGTCTAAAGAGCCATGTAAAAGGCTACTAAGCAAAAGTTCAGAAACTGAATGAAATTCAAGTGAATTTTTAATGATGGACATTCTCAGTCAGTGGAGGCTCCAGATTTTCTAAGTTGAGGGAGCTTGCAGACTTTTTCTATTTGTGAATGTGCAGGGTGAGGACAACCAGGGAGGGAGTTTCTTCCAAAGTTATATTTGCATAGCAAGTATACTACTTTGAATCACATTGCATGTTTTTTCTGGGGACTGAGAGTGACTAGTGGGTCTTATGAGGTCTTTAATGCCCCACCCATACTATAATGCCAACCTAAAATGTCTTTCCCCTGGCTGACCCTAACTTTTCTTGGCCAGTAATGACTAATCATTGTCAGAAAAGGACTGGAGAAGCTGCAGGAAAGGATCAGCCGGATGAGGTGGCAAAACTCGGTAGCCTCCGTGTCTAGAGCCCAGGATTCTCATGTGTAAGAGTCAGACATGAAGAGTCTAAACTGGAATCAAAGTTTGAACACATGCACAGCCAGTGCCTTGTGCTCACGCGGTCTCCTGAGAGTCCACATACCATACCCCGAACACATGCTAGGAGCCGAGGCACAGCATGATTCTACTCTGAAACAACAACAGCAAAACACTCATTTCCAAAAAAGGGACAAGGTCACCAGAAAAGGACTATAATAATTAACTAAGTCAATGGAAAACTCATTTTTGAAATACCCCCCATGGAGCTTTAGGACAAAACAACAGCTTGGTGAATGTTTGGTTACAGTTTTATAGCTACTTCTTTTGCCCTTGATACACTACTGTGATTTTTCAGCCTCCTCTGCCAGTCTCGCTCGGCAGTAGTGGTTTGGAGGTTAAAGTTCAAGAATGTGAATGGAATAGTCCTACTTGTGGCATCGGTATGTGGGCGGTTCTCAACCCAGTGGCCTGCTCGTTGATTTTTGCCTGTTGTTGTCCTGGCAAAGGGAGTAGAAATTATACCAGTTAAGAAAAACAAAACAAAACAAACAAACAGAAAAAAACAGAACCTGTGTCAGAGGTGGAATATGAAATATTTAGTAGAGAGAGCAAGCTGGAAGAGCTGAGAGACCAAAAGAGAGCAAGTGCTGCAAATGCAGACATCAGCAATGATACAAATCTGCCTACTACTCCTATAGCTGCAAGGCCCTCGCACACCTCTTTGGCCTTAAAAGTGTCTGCTTACATTTCAATATTCAATCTAAGTGCTACTTCTTCTGTGGGAACATTCCTAGTCCTCCTCCACTCTGGAAAGCTTTAGTTGCTCATCCTCTACAGCTTCCTGTAACACTGTGTATATGCCTTTGCTTCTGCGATGATCATATCTGAGTGTTAGGGCTCCTGCCACCCAGGTGAAGCTCCAGGCTCTGGCCTGGCCCAGCTCCAGCTGTTGCGACCAGCTGGGGAGTAAACCAGCTGATGGAAGATCTCTCTCTCCCACTCACTCTCTGTAACTCTGACTTTCAAATAAATAAATGCATCTTAAAAAAAAAAAGTTCAGTTCATAAATTCTCTTCTACTCAGGGAAAATGGACACTGGTTCCGATTTTATGCACAGAAGATGTGCAACAAATGGACCAAAATGGTTTATCATTTCAGCATGTTGCTTTTGCTCTTCCTCAATCCTGGGTTCTACTTTCACAGGAAAGTATCAATACTGAAAAAAAAAAAAGTAACGTGGGGCCTTCGAAAAGTTAGTGAAAAAAGGAATTAAAAGAATTTGCTCAATGCAGATACTTTTTAAACTTTTGAAGACCCCTTATACAACTCACCACTGGCATTTTAGCTATGAAATAGCTAAAACATGCTTAGCACACCATATCCATCATCTTGTTGAATACTTAAAAACATAACAAGTGGCCACTCTTACGTGTCCAATTTATCATGAAGAAAATGAAGATCAGACAGGCAGAGGACTGCCTGAGATCACACAGCCTGTGTGAGCAGAGCTGGAAGTTGAAGCTAAGTGTGTGTGATGCCCAAGGCTCACAAGCTTTTGCACTATACCCCACTGTCTTCGGAGCTGTCTGTCCATGTGGGGAAGGTGGTCTGGGAGAGGGGGCGGGCTATGCGCCTTGGGAAAGGCTAAGTAGGCAGGCATGTACTTTCTGGAAAGTCACATGGGAATTCTGAACTGAGGCGCATCAGACTTAAAAGCACAATTCATGGTTCCACCTCTTTATATCAAACATATGGCTTCTCTTAAGGGAACTTTAAAGAATTTCCTTTGAAAAGCTGATACTTTGGGGCTACTTTGAAAGCAAGTCATTGGATGCAATTCGACATCTTTGTTCACTCTCTTGCCTTTCATTTCTTCGCCTTGCCATACTTTGGAAAAGGAAAGGAGAGCCTTTCCTAGCACGTTAGTCCATGCTTCTGGTTCAGCATCAAACCTTTTTCAACCTTCAGCTCAGCTTTCAGATACAACTTGACTGTCTTACTCTCTCCAACAAGCAGAGCCTTTCAAGTGGAGGCAGGGGGCGGGACAGAGAAAGGCTCCTGGTGATCCCTCTCATCTAACACTGCTGCCTTCTGCCTTCCCATGAGTAAAAGACAAAATACGCACTTAATAGTTTTGCTCCAGCCACACAAAGCTCTCCAGCCATTCTTCCTTTCCGGTTGATTTCATGTGTTTTCTCCCCCACCTCCCCTAGGAGAGTTTTCTCTGCATTCCACCCTTCCACAAGAGTGCCTGGTCTGGCTGGGACGTGCTCACATATACGACTGAGGTGACTGCTAAATTTCTTAGCTAGTTCCGCCTAGAAACCCCTTAACAACTGACATATTTACCAACTGTTCCAGAGCTTTGAAAGAGGCCATATGTATTCCATCTGAACAAAACTATTTGAATGCAATTTAAACTGAAAATGAAACCAGTTTTATTACAGGCCCCTCCTGTTTGTGTTCTCTTCTCAACTTTTCTCCCTCTCTGTTGCCCAGGGCTCTTCTATTCTGCAATCCTGGCAGGCTAATTGGAAGAAGTGTGCAGACCCACGCTCAGTGGCTCTCAGACTTGTTTGTTCAGGAATCATCTAAGGACCTTTGTCGTCAGTCGTTGGGGGGGAGCTTGGGCGCTGATACTGTTTCAGAACTTCTTAGATAATGAGTGGAATCCTATTCTCTGAGCTGATCTTCTCAACCATTCTGTTTATCAAAATTGTTTATCTACCCATTATTTTCTGGGAAAGATACGAGGAATACCTCTTCCACAAGATATTAATGAGGCTACTGTTATGGTACAGTCAGTTAAACTACCACCTTCAGCGCTGGTATCCTATATCAGAGTGTTGGCTTGAAACCTATAGTCCACTTCCAATCCAGCTTTGTACTAAAGTGCCTGGGAGGGCAACAGCAGAAGGTCCAGGCACTCACGCTCCTGCCACCCATGTAGGAAAAACCCAAATGGAGTTTTTTCTTACAGCTATTTGCGGAGTGAACCAGTAGGTGAAAGATCTGTCTCTCCTCCTTCTCCATCTTGTAAATAAATAAATCAATGATAATAAAAAAATAAGGCTTTGATAACAGAAGCTAAATGTAGTAGCTATCAGTGAGATATTCATCTTGATTATGAAAATTAATCATACTTATGGCAGAAATTTAGGCCTGGGGAAAAATGCATGGGTTGTTTCCCAACCCCCAACTCATATATAATTCCCTGCTTTTAATACACACACACACACACACACGGGCCCAGTGTGATGGCTCAGTGACAAAATTCTTGTACATGCTAAAATGCTGTATGGACACTGGTACATGTCCCTGCTGCTCCACTTCTCATCCAGCTCCCTGCTTGTGGCTTGGGAAGGCAGTCGAGGATGGGCCAAAGCCTTGGGACCCTGTACCTGCATGGGACACCTAGAAGAGGCTCCTGGCTCCTGGCTTCGGATTAGCTCAGCTCAGGCCATTGCAGCCATTTTGGCAGTGAACCAGCAGACAGAAAATCTTTGTCTTTGTGTATCTGCCTTTCCACAAAATTAATAAATCTTTTAAAAAATACACATATATAGCTACAGAAATATCCATTACGTGGTTTAATTAAAACAAAACTGACTTTTAAGCATCAATAATATTTATTATTAGCAATAATAAAATAAATTTGTAATATTTCATCAAACATCTGTATCTAGAGAAACAATGATTGGAGCTACAGGGCAAGTTTAATATCTCTTTTCTTTCCTTAAAGTTACTCTTACTAAAAAATAAAATCCCAAATCATGAATGGCAGCAAGTATTTGGTGACTTTGACAGATAATTTGCATATTTGTATTTGAATAGAACATAACAGAATTTATAGGATGATTTCTCAGTATGCCATCATTCATGGTACTGAAGTGTTTCACATTTAAAAGATGGAAGACTGGGAAAAAGGGAGAAAGAAAAAAATCCCTGAAAGATTGACTGTTTCAGCTTGGAAGACAGTAACAAGTAGATCGGATTCTTTAGTTGTGTTTCAATCTGAAAGGTATTTTTTTCACATTTCCTTACACCATGTAAGGATGTGTTTTTAAAATATACCTAA
Source organism: Ochotona princeps (assembly GCF_030435755.1). Classification (NCBI taxonomy): domain Eukaryota; kingdom Metazoa; phylum Chordata; class Mammalia; order Lagomorpha; family Ochotonidae; genus Ochotona; species Ochotona princeps. Next base: position 7,587,607 of record NC_080865.1, read on the forward strand.
TTTTTATTCTTCAATAAGGGGATAAAATCAGCAAGACAAATTCTTTGTGTTTGAACCATTTGTATCACATTTAAGCTAGTTAAGGAAATCTTGATTTCATAAAATGGTGATATTTAATCCCTTAGTTTATTTGAAAATACAGATTATCCTGCTGAGATGTATTTCTTGAATGATTCAATTGAAACAATACAGATGTCTTTTTTTTTCTGGTATTATCACAGGCATGAAGAAATGCTTTATGTCTCGCCTTTAAAAACCTGGGAGAATATCTTTTCCCTTGACAATCTTCACAAATCAGTGGAAAGAAAGACTTGTACTTTACTCCCCATTTCTTCACTGAGCATCATGAAAAGATGAACACTCAACAGGAGATCTGTTATCATAGTCCCAGTCCTGACTCTTCAGCACTGAATCAAAGTTGTGAGAGATGTCACTGAGAGCCACCCTTGCCTTGAATGCAGCTGCGTATGACTTGACATTCAAGTACATCTTTTATTCATGAGGTTACAGTATCCTTCCTTGCCGCACACATAGCTACTGCTTCGGCAGTGATGGTTTCACCCTGATTCTTTTCAGTCTTTACCACATATCACAAAATGACCTTTAAGTAAGTGAATATTATCTTGTTTTGAAGGCTTTTTTTTAATGACAGGTAGAATCGAAGGTCAGTAGCGCTTCTCTGGTGTATCAGATATGACAACTGAAAATAGGCCATAGCACTTTCATATGTTACAAATTGTTCTTTCACTGTGCAGTCCTAGATATTTTGCAACATATGATAGTGATAAAGTGATAGTGTCAGAAATGCATCCTGATATTTTTTCTGAATAAGTTGCCACCAACTTAGTAATTAGGTATACATTCTTAGAAATAGAGTTAGAACTGGTACATATACCATGATCAGCATAATTTTGCTAGATGCTATTGAAGTTAAGGCCTATTGCCTCCAGTTGATAATAACATTTATCAATTTAATATTGGAATATAATATTTATAACTGCTTTTCTGCAGATATTTCACTTGTTACTAAGGAAGTCACTTGTTCTATAGGAAAATTTTGTGAAAGCATCATTGAATAGTTTCATAGCAGATTGCATCTACTCAATGAAAGTCCCTGTTCAGGCATTTTTTGTTTTAATCCTTATTTACTGATTTCTGAGAGTATGTGTGTGCAATTTTAATTCATTGGGCTTTTTTGTCCCAATGCGTCTGTCTCCTCGTTCTATATTCACCCACAGGCAAGTTTACAATTATTATTTTAAGGTTACTTCAAATTGATATTCTCATCACTGAATGTGTACTTGAATAAATCACCTTTAGGCCATTTACATATTTGGGGAAAATGGTAACCATAAAATATGAAAACTTGAGTATGTAATCAATGATAAGGGCAAACAATATGAGACAAACCATACCTTATTAGCTACATTTTAGCCAGGATGTCTTATATAGTTATCATTACTTTATGCTTAGAGCATTTAAAATCTAATCTGAGAAATAATGAAATATATACTAAATTGTTCTTAAGTATAGTCTTCTATCCTTCCTACTGTGTAATAGATCATTCAAATTAATCCCTTCTAACTAAATGGCATACCCTTTCACCATCATCTCCATCATCCTCAACTATATCCTCCCTTCCTCCGAAGCTCTGTTAAGCTCTGTTCATTCTCCATGAGTTCATGTTTTGGGGACTTCACATAAAAGTGAAATCGTGTGATGTTTTTCTTTCTGTGCCTGAGTGACTTCGCTTAGCATAACAACCTTCAGGTCCATCCATCTTGTCACACTTGACAATTTCTTTTTTTAAAAGATGGAATAGTATTCCAGTGTGTATATATATTGTTTTCTTTATCCAAACTGAGGGACATTTAGATTGTTTCCATGTCTTTCACAGTGTAAATAATGTTGCAATGAACATGGGAGTACAGCTTTCTCTTCAGCATGTTAATTTCCTTTTTTTAATCTGAGAGGCAAACAAAATATGGGGATAAGGTGGGGAGCACAGATGCGGGGAGAGAGAAAGCACTTCCCAGTAGACTCCTGATGATTAACTTCCTAGATGTGCCCAGTAGCCAAGGCCAGTCTGGAGCTGAAGCTGAGAGCTGGGAACTCAGTGCAAGTCTCTTGTGCAGGATGCCAATTCCTTGAGCTTCAGTGCTGCATTAGAAGGAATATGGAGTCAGGATCCAGAGGTGGATGTCAAACTCAGACCCTCTAACGCTGGAAAGGGGCATCCTAACCAGGAGCTTAACTGCTAGGTCAAATGTCCATCCCAATTTCAATTCCTTTGGGTATATACCCAGTGCATTCCTTGTAATATGTGAACAACTTCACCTATTAACCTCATATTGATATTTCTAGGGGAAAAAAACACCTCCAAGTTTAGTCAGGTGTAACCATGGCATGTATCACACAAATTCTGATATCAAAGACATTCCATTACCAGGAAATAAGTTATACACACAGGGAAACTGAGTCCTAGAGGCAAAATCATTTAAACTTTTTCAAGTCAGAATCAGACCCAAGTTGGGCAATTATCTCTCACTATTCCTCTGACTTCATCTCCTAGGGCACTGACAAAAATGAGAGTTGTTGCCGTCCCACAGCGACACTAAAATGACGAGGCATACTCTGGAGGGTCTGGGAAAAGCCAGAACCGCAACCAGACCCTTCACTGCCAAAAGTGGCTGCGTTTAAATCCTTCACTCCACTGCTCCTGTTGCCGCCCGTCCTTCGTTCTTTCCCCAGTCTTTCTCCTCGTCGTCCGTCCTTCTCGTGGTAGTCTCTCCGTCTTTCCCCGTCCTAGCTTTTACCGGCTACTTTTATATCGCTCTCCACCAATCACTTCTCCCCGTGGGTCCACTTGGCACTAAGTGATAGGCCAGTAGCAATGACATAATCACAGCAAGGGCATTAGCCTATCCCTGTGACTTCCTGTTTACCTACCGGCGAGACCAACTCCGCCTCCTGGCCCTGGGCCAGCTGCCATCTTGCAACGGCGGCTACCAATCCCATGAGCGGCTTTAGCATCCCGCTCCCCACAGAGAGTACTTAAAAAAAAGATTTGAAAGAGTTACAGAGGAAGGGAGAAAAGAGAATCTTTCATCCACTGGTTCACTCTGCAAATGCCTACAATGGCCTTTTTTTTCCATGTCTCCCACATGAGTGCAAGGGTCCAAGAGCTCCAGCCATCCTCTGCTGCTTTCCCAGGCCATTAATAGGAAGCTAGATGAGACATGGAGTAACAGGAACTTGAACTAGTGCCAATACAAGATCCCAGCATTGTGGGCAGTATCTTTTTTTTTAATTAAATTTATTCATTAATTACATTGTGTTGTAATTACATAGAATCTGGGATTCTCCCTCCTCCCTCCCCCCATGGTGGATTCCTCCATCTTGTTGCATAACCATAGTTCAAGTTCAGTTGAAATTCCCTCTTTGCAAGTATATGCCAAGCATAGAGTCCAACATCTTATAGTCCAGTCAAGTCCAACTACTTATTGGGTAGACCCTCTCTGGTCTGAGGGCAGAGACAGCAGAGTATCATCCCGGTCAAATAAAAGCACTAACATACCATCTGCAACAATTAACATCGTTATGGAATTAATTGACATGGTATTGAGCAGCCAACATGTTAATAAATGCGAGTTCTTAACCACTTTCTGTGACCCCCCATTCACAGTTCAATTTTAGTTTATATACGACATATGACATAACATCCGTAACATAACCTATTATGCCGCAGTGCCAGCCCCCAGAAGTAAGAATACTTCACTTGGAGAAAATCCTGTAACTGGGATGCTGGACTGGCAAAGGCAGCTGTGCTGGATGCATCCACATCTATGAAGGGCATCCCAGAGACTAAGGAGCAGCCCTGGCTGACTGGTGACCTCAAGCACAGAGCCTGGGTGAGTGGGAGGAAGTCACAAGGCAGCAAGCTTGGTTCACCAGCAGCAGAACATTCTGGCAAGTGAAAGTCTGTGCCTACAGAGCAGGGAGCTTCCAGGTCCATTGCAGTTTACTAGGGCAGTGTGACACAGCAAGGCCGGGGAGGGACCTTCTGCAGCAGGCAGGGTGGCAGGGAGCAGGTGCTCTCAGAGGCGGCCCAGCTCGAGTCTGGCGATAGTCTGGAGAGAGAAGGGACAGGAGGCCTGTGGGCCCCTGCTGCACCTGGCACTCTGGTGCTGTGCATCAGCTCCGTCTCTTGGCTGCCTGGCTTCAGGCCTACCTTTTCTTGGTTGGCTGAGGGGAGCCTGTGTGGTTCAGGGAGGAGGGAGAAGACCTGTGCCTCCCCCCGACCCAGAAGCTTCTTCCCCAGCAGCAGTCAGCATCCTGAATCTACACTGTGGCTCCTTCACTGCCCCCCACCCCAATCCTCAACCTGAGATTTAATACTGGAGCAATAGGTCAAGAGGTCATTGGGGAACTGTTGGTACTCCACAGCCACAGCTGGAGAAATGTGAATAGCTGAGAGGACTCATGGTGACCCTTGGCTGTTCTCAAACCACAGACTACTTTCTCTTTGAAAAATAAAGTTGGAAACACTTCAGCTTAACTCCATCACACCAGAAAATGATGTGATCTCCATATCCAATAAGCTCTGCCTTGACTTTCAACCTGAGTACAGCAGCAATAGGACAGTGTGACTTAGGACAAGGTCAGGGAGATAAGTATTACCTGGTTTGCAATTTGATTGAGACACCAGTATTACTTGTGTTATCAGCACACTTTTCAAGAACAGCAAGAGAATATTTTAGAGACTTCAACCATACCTTTGCATTGCTATAGTATTGGCTGTATACTTACTTTATAGCTGGCAGAAAGATCTCAAGAAGCTCAAGAATTCTCTGTGGCAGTATTAGGGGTAGGTGCTGAGTAGAGTAAGAAATGTTCTCTTACAGGTAATGGCCAACAGGTGGTATGCCTTGTAATTAAAAATCATGTTAAAAATATAGTTTCTGTATTGGTTTTAAAAAGACACTGCTCCAAGCCTCTCAATTACTCTCTTAGCCCAGACCACCCAGCTCCCACTCTCTAAGTTGCCTCCTGTGCCTCCCCATTACCTGGCAATTACAAGGTGGTGATTGCCATGCAGGGAGCCTTTTAGAATGCAGCTTCTATGAAGACCAAGAAGTGCTCAAATATCTGGACTTGTATCTCTGCTTAGGTCTCACATCTTTGGTTTGGGAGAAAGGATGAGGCTTGGAGTCCAACAACTGAACAGTCAAATTTAGAGGGATTCTATCCATAGTGAGCAAGTACCAGGCAATTTAAGTTGGGAAGAAGAGGCAGAAAAGGGCTGGATTCTGATTCCCAAATCCATGACCTGAGACAAGACACTTAAGCTCTCTAACAAAGTAGATTTAGTCTTGTAAAGCTTAATTAATATGTTCCAAGAACTTCTGATGAAAGACAGGATAGATTTTCTTGAAGATAGGATTTGTTAATTATTGTTATTGCTCCTCTGACAGTTTTGAGTATATTAGACTATACAAGATTTTTCATAATGTATGGACCTTTTTAAAATGTTTGTCATTTTAAAAAATATATTAGTTCATTTATTGGAGAGAGTGACAGAGAGCTCCCATCTTTTGATTACGCTTCAGATTCCCAGGACAACTAGAGTTTGGCAAGAGCCAAGGCTGCGAGCCCCATCCAAGTCTCCGATATGGGTGGAAGAAGCCCAGTTACTTGAGCCACCACTTGCTACCTCCCAAGTGTGCATTAGCAAGGAGCTGGAACCAGGAGCAGAAGACAGTTAACAAACCCAAGGCCTTAATTGTGGATGTGAGCATTCTAATCATCAGCTTAGGTCCTAGGCAAGTTGCCTGCCCCTATTTGTCATATTTAGTAGTAATAGCTAATGTTTAAGGAACACTTACACAGCCACATTTCATTCTAAGCACTTTACAAGTAGTACCTCATTTAATACAATCAAAGTTATTACTACTTTTATCACCATTGATGAAGAAAGTTGAAACCCAGAGTTAACTTGCTCACATCAGCCACCTGACTAGGGTGTTTGAAAGTTATTGACTGATTTTTTTTTTAATGTGAAATAGAGAGTGCTCACTACAGCTGGATCAGGCAAAAGTCAGGATCCTGGAATTCAATCCAGGTTTCCTATGTGGGTGACAAGGACTCACATCACCTGTTAGCCATCACCTGTTGTCTTCCAGGCTGGACACACTGGCAGAAAACTGCAATCAAACGCAAAAGCAGAGCTAGAACTCAAATGCAGGCATTTAGATATGTAATAAAGGTGTCCCGAGTAGTGTTTTAACCACTGCTATAAATGCCTACCTCCTGAACAAGGTTTTAAAGTGAGGCAATTTACCTTCAGTGTTCATATGTGTACCCACTGTGCTATAATAATATCATCAAGGAACGGTGCATTATGTGCACTAGCTGTATACCAGGACGTTTCCATATAAATGGCTCCATTCGTTTCTCTAACATCTACCTTTTGACGTATATCACCATCCTTATTTTGAAGCTCAGAGAAGAACTACTCACTCAAGATTATCCAGTCAATAATTGGAATTGGAGCGTTAACCCACGTCTCTTCTCCCAGACAGAGGCTGTGCTTTCCTGCCATATGTTCTTTCCCATCTTCCAAACAGTTTGCCCTCTCTGGCACGTTAGTTTTTCTCTTTCTTTAGGTTCTCATGGGTATCTTCAACTTTGTAGGTTGGTTATTTTCTTCCTTGGACCCCAGGGAGTGCTTCCTTTTTAGCCTTGCCTTCTTGTTGAGAGTGCATCTGAATGTATTCACCATTGCCTGTTACCTGCTGTTATCTTTACTATGATAGTTGCAAAAAAAAAATTTTTTTTTCCTCCACTCCATCTTTCACATGGTCCAAATCCTGCACAACAGAAATCACAAAGCTGGCCCTATAGTCTGTTCCTGAGTCAGTCAACCAAGATAACTTAAATGATCCCTGTGTCATTTATAGTGCTTTAATCTGTGACTACAGATATCTGATTAATCCTCACTTAGATGATAATAAAAACATTTTCATGATCTCCTGTAACAAGAAGTATGGAAACAAGTCAGTTCCAGGGTTATTTAATCCAGCAGTTCAGTGATGTCATCAAAGGCCCCTGCTCTTTTCATCTCTATGCTCTGTTACTCTGGGTGTGTGGCATTCTCTTCCCTTTCTGCAATAGTATGCATTCTCTAAAACTGAAACAATATACAGAAGATTACAGTTGCTCTTTCTGAGATGATACTGTAATGCACACAGCATTTCACAGTCTTTCTCAAACTCCTCTACATTAATGGGAGTGTCGTTGAGAATACTACTGAAAAGTACAACCCAGTGCACCTGGCTTCTCTTTTTTTCCTGTTTCACTTTTCTCCATATCACTTATTATCATCAGGCCTACCATATATTGTACTTGATCAATTTGTTGCTTCTCTTTCACACTGGAATGTAAGCTCTACGTAACCAGAGGCATTCGTATGTTTTATGTACTCTTTAAAAAAAATTTTATATATTTATATGAAAGTTAGAGTTAAAGAAGAGAGAGAGAGAATCATCTATCCACTGGTTCACTCCCCAAATGGCCACAATGCTGGGGCAGGCCAGGCTGAAATTGGAAGCCTAAAACCTAATGATCTCCCTTGTGGGTATCTGAGTCTCATGTGCATGGGCCATCTCTTGCTGCTTTCCACGTGGATTAGCAGGGAGGTTAGTCAGAAGTGGATCAGCCAGGCTCAAGCCTACACTCTGAAATGGGGTGCTAAAGTCACAGGTGATTATTTAACATGCTGCATATAATGCTGCCCCCCAAAAGCATCATTCTGCAACCATTATGATGAAGATGAGTTAAGGCAAGAATCAATGAGTAGTAAATCTAGGGGCATTTAGTGAGGAGCAGGCTATTGTCATCTCTTTCTGTATCTTCCCATAGATACAAGAGACAAAAATAGTAAAATGATTGGGTGACACATTCACTGGGTGAACAAAATTAATAGACAAATGAGAGCCACACGGACAGTATATGCTTGTACATTCGATTCCCTAAGAAAGGTATAATATCACTTTCATGGCCCCACTGCCCGCTCCCCTCCCCCGGCCCAACTCCTGGGAACACATAACTTGAATCTAACCACAGGAAAAATCAGTCAAGCACAAATGAGGAACATTATATTTTTTTAAAGCAGGGGGTGGGAAGACTTGTATTCTTCAGGAAAAATTCCAATGTCACAAAAGACAAAGAAATGTCATGGAAATCTTTTAGATCAAAGAGACTAAAGATACATGAGAATCAAATTCAGTGTCTGCTCCTAGATTGAATCTTTACTGGCACAAGCAAAATGAGCAAAAAATGCTGTAAGATGCTATAAAAGGATATTCAATTGTTGCAACTGGAAAATGGGTCATTATGTTTGTGAAATATAGAAAACAGATAATATTAAATATTCATGTTAATAGTGTTGATAACTATAGAGAGATTATATAAGTGACTGGTGAACTATTTTTAAGTGGCCATAATATATGCAACATAACTCTCAAATGACTGAGTAAAATTCTTATATATGGACAGATACATAGGATGAGTAAACAAAGTACATGGGGAAATAATGTTAGCAAGAGGTGACTTTGAGTAGATAGCATATGAGTATTCTTTGCATGACTCTTAGTCTCACATTTTGTAAGTTTCAGAACATGTTCAAATAGTGTTTTTTAAAACTCATGATCCATCCCATCCTGTTTAGAAGTCCTTGCATAGCTTTGAGGAAACTCTCCTTTCCCAACAGTGAAGGATGCCATGTATGGATTTGCATGTTTGGGCGAATATGAATTTACCCCTATTTGTGGAAGATCTTCCTAGGAGAAGAAGAATTATAAAGCAAACATTTACTGCATGCCAGGCATTGTACTGTAGAACGTACATGCTGGGATACAGGGTGACTAAGATAAGCTCCTTGCCCTTGAGAAGTTCATGAACAGACACATAAGCTCTGTGTCAAGTGCTGTAATTAGAGGTTTGCACAGGCTCTAGAAAAAGTCAAAGAGAACATATTCATCTGGGGTGGGGATTGGAAGTAGCCAAGGAATGTGGAGAGGTCAGGAAACATTTCCCAGAGAAGACTCTCAAGTTAAAGTTATGAAGAGTTTAGCTTGGTGAACAAAGGAACTGGACATTCTTGGCACATAGAAAGGAATGAAAGGGGTAAGATAGTATTTAAGGACACGGGCCCTAGAAACGGACTGCCTGGACTCAAATCTGAGATATGCCACTTATTAACTTGGGAGGCATGACCTTGGGGTAGGTTAGTGAGCCTCTCTCTGTCTCAATTTCCTCATCTGTCACAAAACATGATGACAGCACGTACCCTATAGGATTTTTGCTAATGATTAAATCATAAGATATCTTTACACCACTCTTTTGGCACACAACAGGTGCCCAATTCATATTAGCTCAGTAGTTCAGTTTATGTGTTTTTGAAGAAACTGAAGCTGTCAGTCAGTTATGTGCGAGGTTCATGGCAGGGGAAGAAGGGAGAAGCAAGGGAGAAGGTGATACCAAACTAAGGAATTTGTACTTTAGCCTAAAGGGAATGTACTCCCTGAAGATTTTCATGAACATATTATTTTTTAAGATTTATGTATTTATTTGAAAGGCAGACTTTCATCCACTGATTCACTCCTCAAATGTCTGCGATGGTCATGGCTGAGACAGGCTGTAGCCAGGAGCCAGGAGCTTCTCTGGCTCTCCCACATGGGTACAGGGGTCCAAGCACCCAGACCATCTCCCACTGCCTTCCCAGGTGCGTTATCAGAGAGCTGAATTGCAAGTAGAACAACCAGGACTCAAACCTTCCCCATATGGGAAGAATGGTTATGTCTTAGGGAACAGTTTAAACTTTTTTCACAAGGCCCATCCCCTGATCTTTCTTTGACCCCTTTTTCTTAGACAATGGGTCAGGATAGGAATGGAGGCAGAGAATCCAACATGGTTGCATTAGTTCAGGTATGAGATGAGGGTCTGAGGTAAAACAGTGGGGCAGAGTGATTACTGAGGAGAGAATATATTTAAAACACATCATGGGAGTAAAAGCCAAGGTTAACTTCAGGTGCCTGACATGAGCACTTGGATGCATGGGGACCCTATCGTTAGAGACAGGAGTCAGAGAAGGAAAACGTTTGGGGAGATGCAGGGCAGAGATAATGAGGTTGGACTTTAGTCATGGTGAATTTGAAAGCCTCATGGGATATCCAAGTTCAGATTCCAAATTAAAGACAGGGTAGACAAGGCTGGGATTTATTAGCCTTTAAAAGAAAATGTTTAACCACTTTCTATTTCTGTGACCTTAAATTTGTTATGTGTCTTTGCTTTATTTCCTTTATTAAGCAATGATTGTGATTAGAATATCCCAATGAGAATGAAAAACGCTGAATAAAGTGTAAAATATAATACAGACACCAGATATTTTTCTTTCAGAGAAAGCTGACTGGAGAAACATCTTAATTTGGGGATCATCTTTTTTTTTTTAAAGATTTATTCATTTTATTACAGCCAGATGTACACAGAGGAGGAGAGACAGAGAGGAAGATCTTCCGTCCGATGATTCACTCCCCAAGTGAGCCGCAATGGGCCGGTGCGTGCCTATCCGAAGCCGGGAACCAGGAACCTCCTCCGGGTCTCCCACACGGGTGCAGGGTCCCAATGCATTGGGCCGTCCTCGACTGCTTTCCCAGGCCACAAGCAGGGAGCTGGATGGGAAGTGGAGCTGCCGGGATTAGAACCGGCGCCCATATGGGATCCCGGGGCTTTCAAGCTGAGGACTTTAGCCACTAGGCCACCATGCTGGGCCCAATTTGGGGTCATCTTTTAGAAAAGTCTTTCCCTCTAGAAGAATAAAATGAGACCCAAATCCAGAGGAACAGCCCAGGTGTCATGAACCTGTTTTCTCTCCTCTCCTAATTTATCTGCACTGAAAATACTGAAGTCAGAGACTTGAAAATGAGTTTTAAATGAGCTGGAGCTGAAATTAAGAGCCACAGAGGTCAAACCTGAAGGAGGAGGGGTCTATGAGTATGCCACCTTAATTGACATAAGGCCAGCTTCCAGACACATGGTCAAATTTCAAACTCTAACTGGAGAAAGCTTTACAAGGCCTTTTACAGAGTGCTTGATTCTCATATAATCCGTTTTTAAAGCGTTATTTGTGAGCCCAGCACGGAAGTTCAATCTTACCCTTGCAAACACTGGCATCCCATATGAGTGCCAGTTTGTTCCAGCTGCTCTACTTCTCACCCAGCTCCCTGCTTGTGGTCTGGGAAAGCAGTGGAAGACGGCCCAAAGCCTTGGGACCCTGTACCTGCGTGGGAGACCCGGAAGCTCCTGGCTCTGGACTTCAGATCAGCTCAGATGCAGACATTGTAGTCATTTGGAGATGAACCAGTACATGGAAGTTGTCTCTCCTTCTCCCTGTAAATTTACACTTCCAATCAAACTAAACAAATCTTTTTTTTTTAAAGCTATTTGTATTTATTTAAAAGGCAGCATTACAATGATATGCAGAGACAGAGACAAGGGCGGGGAAGTAAGTGATGAGAAAATTATCCTTCTGGTTCACTCCCCATGTGGCCACAATGGCCAGGTCTGGAGCAAGCCAAAGCAGGAGCCAGGAACTCCATACAGGTCTCCCACATAGATGGTAAATGTTGAAGTATTTGGGCCATGCTCCACTGCATTCCCAGGTACATTAACAGGGAGCTGGTTCAGAAGTGGAGTGGGCAAGTGTTGGTAGGGCTTTGCCACATCATCAGATGGCAGAGACTGGCACTGGGGGCCAATTCTGCTAAGTTAAATGCCAGAACCACCTGGAGAGTGCATAATCCAGAAGTTGGAGTGACCTAGTAGGGAGATAGTAGGCACCTCCCTCGTGGGTAACTACTCCCACTGGAGAGCACGAAAACCAGGACAGGGGCAGGGAGGCTAGACAGAAAGGCACCTGCCAGTGTGTGTGTGGGCTGGATAGTAGGCTGGTTGGGTCGAACTAGGCTTCAGTGCCCTTTGATAAGTTCCAGAGCTTAATGAGAGGTGGGACAGACTGAACAAGCCTGCGGTACATACTCGCATGCATGGGAACTAGGGAAGGGAGCAGGCCTGCTGGGGGTTATGGGGAGTCGCCCCAGCTGGGCTGCAGTTCCCACTGGTTTGCGTGAGGACCGAGTGTGAAGTGGGTAGGATCGAGCTGGACCACAATACCCATTGGTCCAAGTGGATGACAGGGCTGGAAATAGACCTGGCCCAGCGGAGAATGGTCACATTGGGCAGGGCCATGACATTAACAAACATGCTAGAGAACCGTATCCGGGGGAAGATTCTGTGGGAGATGTGTGGGCCAAACCCTACGGAAATTCTAGCTCCACAGGTTACTTCAAGAGATGGAGTGGTGGTGGACTAAGCTGGGTGTGACCGGGGAGCCTGCCATTGACCACAGATTGGAGAACCAATGGCAGTCTGGACTGGTCGGGATGCATCTTGAGTAGGGTGTGGGGTGGGCCGGACTGCACCGGGCACTGGCCTAAAGCCCAGTGACATGTGGGAGAACTGGATCTGGGAGGGGGTCAGGGGGAGGAACTTGGGAAGCTCCCCTGGCGAGTCATAGCCCCCACTGGTGAACAGGTGGTCTGGACCTGGGGATAGGATAGGCTGGGCAAAGTAGCACCAATGGCTCGTCAGTGTATGAAAAGGCAATGGAATGGGCACACCGGGCAGTACTGAGCAAACCTTAGCCCACAAATAAGATTGGAAACCAGGTTAGAGCACAGGACATGCCCAGCTAGGTTTTTGCAGCAACTGGTCTGCGTGAACCACGGATGCTGAGCCACAGTGTCTAAGGCAGGGGTCACGACAGGTGAGGGGCTGTGCCAAGCTGAGTCAGAGCAACCACTGGCATGTGTGCAATCTATGGCTGGGAACAGGCCCGGCTGGGGAGCTAAGGGAACACCCTAGCTGGGTGGAGGTTCCCACCAAGGGGTGCACTAGCTGGAATGGGGCTGCGTTCTGGTCAGGATACAGTTGTAGTCTCCCTTGGCAAAGTGTGGACTGGGACAAGACGCACAAGGCCGGACCAGACCCCAACACCTTCTGGTGTTCTGGAGGACCAGGGTAGATGTGGGACGGACTAGGCTAGGTCTCAGCCCCAACTGAGCCGTATATGAGCTATATGTGGGTATGGACGAGCCATGGCTGGGCTGAAACATCCAACAGCAAGAACTAGAATGGGTTGAAGGCCAGTTAGGAAAAGCCACTGTTCCTGCTAGGACAGGAGGTGAACTGAGTAGGGCTGGCTCATGGACCCACTGGTATGCGCGAAATCTGGCACTTGGAGGGGTTCTGATGGAGGAGCCTGGGCAACTCCTCTGGCAGGACACAGACCCTGCAGGTAAGGGCAAGAAGCATGGAAGGAAACAGCCAAGAGGTCATGGAAAGTTTCCCACTGGCATACATTTGGCATGGGTCGGGCGCAGACCAGGCTGAATCAGTTCACGTCATCCACTGGCAAATCCAAATGCCAGAACAGAGTGTGGGTCGAGCCAGGTTCGGTTGCGACAAAAGCAGGACACAACACGGAATGCCAAGGTGAGGTTGCCTGTGCCAGATGTGACTGCAGCACCCAATCAGCACATGTGAGAACCAGGAAGGGAGGGGGCAGAGCCGGCAGGGGAATAGGGGGTGGTTGCCTTGCTGGACAGCTACTCCCACTGGAGAGCGTGAGCTGGGATGGGGACAGACCAGACTAGGCAGGGCCACAGCACCTGTGCGCCTCATGTGGACCAGATCAGGGAAAAGCCAGGCTGGGCTGATTATTCCTACTGGTGCAATCTACAATTAGAGTGGGTGAGGGCTGTTTGGGCTTAGCCGCAGCATCAGCTGGCAGAAGCTGGCACTGGGGGCTAGTTCTGTCAAGTTAAACCACAGAACCACCTGGAGAGTGCATAATCCGGTAGTGGGAGAGGCCTGGGAGGGAAATAGTGGGCTCCTCCCTCTTGGGTTACCACCCCCACTGGAGGGCACCAAAGCTAGGACAGGGGCTGGGGTGGCTTGACAGAGAGACCCAATTAGCATTGATTAAGCATTTACATGATACCAAGTACTGTCTGTTTGGGCCACTATAAAAATACCATATATAAATATTAAAAAAAAAACCTGAGCAACTTATAAGCAACACATTATTTCTCCCAGTTCTGAAGGTTGCTGGAAAATTCAAACTCAAGGAATCGTCAGATTTGGTGTCTGATAAGAACCACTTCCTGGTTCATATGGCAGGAAAGGAGACAGAGGAGCTTTCTGGGGTCTCTTATATAAGAAGCAAATCCTACTGAGGGGCTCCAGCTCCATAACCTAATCACCTGTAAAAGATCTTACCTGGTAATGTCACCTGAGGTTTGGATTTCCACCTGTGAATTTTTTAGAGAGTAATATATTTTTATTGGAAAGTCAGACATGCAGAGAGGAGGAAAGACAGAGGAAGATCTTCAGTGATTCACTTCCCAGGTGACCACAATGGCCGGAACTGAGCCAAACCGAAGCTAGGAGCCAGGAAACTCCGCTGGGTCTCCCACACAGGTGCAGGGTATCAAGGCTTTGGGCCGTCCTGACTGCTTTCCCAGGCCACAAGCAGGGAACTGGAAGGGAAGTAGGGCCTGCGGGATTAGAACCGGTGCTCATATGGGATCCCAGCATGTTCAAGGCTAGGACTTTAGCTGCTAGGCTACTGAGCCGGGCCCCACATATGAATTTTTTAACTTGCAATTTTTATTATTTTTTGATACAATTTAGTTGGCAGTGGGCTCTCCCCTCCCCAAATTCCCTCCCCTCCCCTCTATTCTCCTCTCTAGAACCATAATATGTGTCCATCATGAATTTTCCCACCACATATGAATTTTGAGGGAACATGAATGCTCAGTCTCTAGACTGTGCATGCATTGACTTACTTAATTCTCTCACCAACTCAACATGTAAGTACCATTTTATTCTAGTGAACAAACTAAGTCTTAGTTGAGATAAGTTAAAGTAACATACTTGTGGTTATGTAGGTGTTAGCGGCAAAGCAGGAATGGGAATATGAATGTGTTTGCTCCTGTGCCCTGTTCCATATCACAGTGGAGCAAAAAAAAGAGGGGGGGGATAGTTGAGGAGTACGCATGTCCGATAGAATGATTGAATACTGCTACTATGTGTCTTCTTAAAGATACAAGTCAGTTTCTTGGATAGTTTATAAAGAGGATGATCATGAAATAGTTAAGGGAGCTAAAGCTTAAAATTCCTACTTCCACTCCATTCCATTGCATACCGCCCACTCAAGCACATGTTACAATGCCTAGTTCTAACGCCAGGAGTTAAGAGTGTTGAGTGGGGAGGAATAGACTACAGTTTGACCCACTACCCTGACAGAAGAATTTCCTTTTTTTTCTATTATCCTTTCTAGACTGTACCCATATAAGATAATTCTACATGGTTTCAACTATTTTGTATTTTACTTGACTCACTTGCATTGGAAAGTGGACTTTTTATCATTCACGTTTCATTTGCTTATGAATCCTAGCATTCTCAATTGGCTCAACATTTATATTAATTCTAGCTTCTTGTTAGTAAAGCACGGAATTGACCGTTTTCATGCCTATAGAATTCAGTCTTCCTTCTGCTCACACTGTCCTTTGGATAAAATCCTTGGAGAATGATTGCTGGTCAAAGGGCAGGAACATAATTATGGCTCTTCATGCAAATTACTATGCTGCCTTCCCAAAGGATCAGACCTATTTGCATTGCAGTTGTGAGAGTGCAAGCTCAGCATGGGTAGACAGGATTTTTTGTTTTATCAATTGCCACATTTCCATGTTTTTCATTTAATGTTAATCTTGATGACTTCCATGACTTGTACCTACTCAAAACAGCATGAAGGTGTTAAAGAAAAGAAAAAATTATTGATACAGAACAAGATTACTGACCACAGTTATAAAATATAAATTATAAAATATCCTTTTCAGGTATGTTGGTGTCCACGGAGTTCTCTCAGTGGACTGGCATCTCAGTTCTTTTCTGATTCAATTTTCTGTAATGAGATGGCAGGTGGAAATATGGCCAGTGTGGCCAAAACTCCAGTGGGAAGCTTAAGTGAAAAGTGGGGAGAGGCATCAGCCATTATTGGGGGACTTGGTGAAGAAGGAGTAAGACCTCAGCATCAAAGATCCCTCTGTTCTGTAATTAACCCGGTAATACCTCCCTCCCTCCCGTGGAAACTAGTTTTTACTCACAGTAATTAGAATCAAGAAATAGCACTGGAGACACGGAAGGCAAGCTCAAGCAAACTGCTGCCTTTTGGGACAATCAAGACAGAATGATAACAACTGTGCTTCAGAGAAAGCCTTATGTGTGCCCAGGGTTGTGCCTAATGCCTTCCCATGCTTGTCTCAAATCGACAGCAACCCAACATGTGGATACGGGTAAGTCCATGTTGTAGATGGGGAACCTGACACTCAGAGGTTTATTCAGCAGGCAAGACAAGGAGGTGGTTAACGACATGCTTCTCAAGTTAGAGCACCTGGTTTGGAAACCTGGCTTCCAAGGTTACCAGTCATGAGGCTCTAGGCAAATCTTCTCTGCCTTTCCATTGCTTCCAATGGTCAAAGAAGATAACAGGAGACTCTACCTTGCAGTTATCTGTGAGAATTAAAGGAAATGATCATGCAAATGGTTCTTGAGTACTGACTGGCACACAGTAAAATAGAGTATTTGAGCTGTAATCATTCCTTTGGATTAATTTTGCTTACAGAACCAGAGATCTCTTATTTACTGATTCACCTTCAAATATCTGTAACATCTGGGCTTAAACCAGGCTGAGGATAATGCCCCATTAAACTCAGTTCAGATCCCAACATGGGAGATATTATGCCAATTGCTTGAGTCAGTTCTTCCCAGGGTACAAGTTGGCAGGCAGCTGGTATTGGGGGTACTCTGATATTGGATGTATGCATCGCAAATGGTCTTTTAACTGCTATGCCAAATGCCCAACTCTGTGATCTTTATTACTGGAGACGCCATAGCCACTACAGAGGAGAGCATGAATTCCAGTCCAGATCTGCAGACCTCTTCATTGCATTAGGGCCAACATGGAATTAGTATATGCAGTTAACCAACCCAGTTCAGCCACATGAACTAACTCCTTGCGCTCTGATTCTCAGGGAACTACCTTTTGGCAATGTTGGGGCATAAGAAAAGTAACCTCGAATCACTTCTTGGCCTTTTGGCTAACATCAAGTATGTAAAGTAATCTCATGGCCAGTGTCATGGCACAGTGGGTTAAGCTGCCACTTACGATGTGGAAATCCTATACCTAGCAATAGTTCAGGTCCAGACTCTGCTTCTGATCCAGCTCCCTGTTAATGTGCCTGGGAAATCAGCAGGTGATGGTGTAAGCTCTTAGGCCCCTGCCACCCATGTAGGTGACCTAAATGGTGTTTTTGGTTTCTCTTTATCTATTTGTTTCAAATCAATAGTTCTTAAAAAGTAATCCTTTAGTCTTTTGTGGAACACCAACTGTTCCCCGAGGGAGTAGCCTGTTTCTTCCCCAGCTGTATGTAGGAGGCTCGACTTGTTGGCTCTCTGGGAAATTATGATTTCACATGAAGGCAGCCAAGATTCGAGGTTCTGTGTCAAAATATAACCTGCTAGAAAAGCCTCTATTCTGTTCTATTTTCTTTTCTTAAAAACAAGAAGTTGTATTTAAGCTCAAGTTAATATCCCTAACCCAGACCCTTGTCTCAGGTCAGGCAAAACAGGTGAAGTGTTGTTTAGATAGAAAGGAGTTGGTGTTAGTAGATAACCATAAGAATGAACACATATTAAGTTCTTTAGATGTTCTGGGTGCTTCTCAATGTGCTGATTCCCTTTCCTCATTTCATCTTCACAACACCCTCCATGGGGGATCCGGTTCCCATTTGACTGAAGAGGAAACCAGGCATATTAACCAGCTGAAGGCCACCAAACTGGCAAATGCAGATGCTGGGATTTTTAATCCAGGGTCCTAGAGCCTACATACACAATCACAATCTGTATGGACTCTCACCAATAGCAAGGAGCTAATTAATAGGCAGAAGCTAATCCTACTGTGTTAGCACAGCACTTTGCACATAGAAGGCATTTATTACATAATTTCAGAATGTAGCATGAATCACTTGCTATTTATGCCTCTGTGCCATGCAACCCAGTAACAATTATGCATTTAACCAAATAAATTAGAGTCAGGTTATTAATTGGTATAAATGTCAAATTAAACTATTTACATGAACTTGGCCTCCAGAATGGCTCCCTGTAATTTAATCATCTATTTAAAATGCGTAACAAAGCCATTTGTTCATCCTTCATTGATTAAGAGTACCTATTAGGGGTTGACATTGTAATGCAGCAAGCAGCCTGAGATGCAGGCATCCCGTGTTGAAGCACTGGTTTAAGTCCCCTGGCTGTTCTGTTTCTGTTCCAACGCCATGTTAATGCACCTGGGAAAACAGCAGATGATGGCTCAAGTATCTGGTACCCTGTAGGAGACCAGGATGAAGCTTTGGACTCCTGGATTCCATTTGGACCAGATCCAGCTTTTTCAGCCATTTGGGGAGTACATCGGCAGATCAAAGTTCTTGCTCCCCTTCACATAAATGCTCTTAAAATAAAATAAAATAAAATAAAATAACAACAACAGCAACCTATTAGAAGTCAATCTCCGGGGCTTGGCACGATGACTCAATGGCTAAATCCTCACATTGCAAGCGTCGGGATCCCATGTGGGCACTGGTTTGTGTCCTGGCTGCTGTCCATTCTTCCATGATGTTACTACAGCCCCTTGTATATCTCTTCATTGTGGTTCTGATCATATTTTATTGGAATTGTCGCCTCCTCTGAGTTCAATCTGTGTCAGATTGTTCAATACACCCTCCTCCCTCAGTGTGTAGCACAGGACATGGGTGTAACTGATGCTCAATTATCACTGAATACATGAACCAGGGCATGGAAGGTCAAAACATTTGCGCTTCTACAAGCAGAAACTTGTTGGTCAGTATGTTGCTATAGCTGTTCATCCTGGAGAGGAGAATGAGGACTGCCCAGAATATAGTGTCCAACAAACAGGACACCTCAAAGAGGCTCCTCTTCTGACTCTGAACACAGAAAGACGATCCTGACACTGGTTAAGCACTGAGCAGGGGACACTTTGATGTTTTCCACTGACCCTGATGCTTCAGAGTTTGTTGCAATAAAAGGAAAGAAAAATGTAAAAATGTGGCTGGGTTATAGATAGGGAAATACGAAGTACTCATGAACATGCATTTGTAAAAGATTTATTTATTTGTGGGGGAAAGAGAGCGAAAGAGAGAGAGAGAGGAAGATAGAGAAAAAAATGTTTCATTCCTGGCCAGGGTTGAGCCAAGCCAACCCTACAAGTCTGGAGCGCCATCAGGGCCTCTCATGTAGGTGCAAAGGCAGCTGCTTCTAAGGTGTATTAGGAAGTGGAGAAGACAGGACTTACTTGAACTGGTGTTTATATGGGATACTGGCATTATAGGCAGCCATCTAACCCCCTGTGCCACAATACTGAAAGAACAGTTTGTAAAAATAGGAAGGCCAAGAGTTTACAAGAGAACAGGAGTGCTTAGGGGAATTGGTCCTAAGTTGGTCCTTCTGGAAAGCCAAGTCTATTTGAGAGAAGGTGGCAGGGTTTGAGGTGGCATCGGGGAAGAATGCTGTCTGTGTAGGAAGAATCCATAAGATAAGAGAATTATTCAAGAGATGTAGACTTTATTTAGTAAACACTGGAACCCATACCTGGGTGGGGAGAGGAATGAAAGTGGGAGTGGCATACATTTTTGTTGGTTTATGCTTTAGAAAGAGATCCCTGGTTGCAAGGTGCAGAATGGATTAAAAACATCTAAGTGGGATCTGGTATGGTGACTTAGTGGGTCTAGCCACAACTTGTGACACCAGGATTTTATACTGAAGTGTCAGTTCCACCCTGGCTGCTCCTCTGTTGAATCATCTCCCTGCTAATGTGCCTTGGGAAGGCAATGAAAGATGGACAAAACACTTGTGCACCTGCAAACATGTTGGAGACCAGGATGGAATGCAGAGCTTCTGGCTTTGACCTGGCTGAGATTTCTCAGCTGATTTAACCATCTGGGGAGTGAACCAGCAGATTTAAACTTCATTCTCTCTCCCCCAACTATTCCTTTCAAATTTTATATATATATATATATATATATATGACACATACATATATATGGTTTTTTTTTAAATAAAAGAAATCTCCTGGTAGAACTACAGTTACCAGGGCAGGAGACTACTCTAATAGTGTAGATGTGGGGTAATGAGAGAGTGATTGTGGGCATGGAGAGAAGTGGATGGATTGGAGAGTTGATTAGGCCTAGAATGGACTGTTGCAGGTGGTGAGTGATATCAGGAGAGAAAGGTTTCTGAAGTTTAAACCAATGGAAAAAAAATCCAAAGTGCCTTATAATACAAGAATGCCCAGAAATTATCCCTAAAGAGATTCCTCAAAATTTTCCCAGAATTTGGGACCATCTTCCTTGAACAATGCAAGCTACCAGCCCCTCAGGAAAAGAGCTAGGAACCCCCAAATTTGAACATACGTATGTGAGTTTGTTCATGTATCTATATATGTGGAGGGGGAATGTGCATACATATCTAAGCATTAGTATACGTAACATGCATGGCATCACTTCCACCAAAAAGAACATTCTGAGAAGGGAATTCTTTTCTGAAGCTCAGCTGACTCTCCTGTACAAAAGCAGCCAGCAGTCTCTCCCCCAGGCATGCTCATCTGGATTGGGATCAAAGGAAGCTGATTTCCTCCTTGGCCAATATTTCATAAATGAGTTCATTTCTACTTCGTCTGGAATAAAAATAAACTATCAAAAGGGAAAAACTAAAATATCCATCTACTGTCTGTTTGGCAAACAAAAGGGCTGGGTCAGTAAAACAAACATTGACACTCTCCATCCTCCTTTCCATTTGCTTGCCTAAAATGCATATCACCAACATCTCACCTTCCGTTTCATGTTGGAGACCTCTCTCTCTCTCTCTCTCTCTCTCTCTCTCTCTCTCTCTCTCTCTCTCCCCCTCCCTCCCTCCCTCCCTCCCTCCCTCCCTCTCTCTCTCTCCCTCTCTCTCTCTCTCTCTATCCCTGATGCCAC
Organism: Ochotona princeps; assembly: GCF_030435755.1. NCBI lineage: Eukaryota > Metazoa > Chordata > Mammalia > Lagomorpha > Ochotonidae > Ochotona > Ochotona princeps. The sequence continues at coordinate 7,608,837 of NC_080865.1, forward strand.
AGTTTGTTCTTTCACAGTAAGCTATGTATCTCTCCAGAGCTTCACCAAAGATTATCTTGGGGGCTTGTTTTACTCAAATACCCAAGCAGTTGGTGTACTTTCTCAACCACTGAGGAGGGCAAAGTGAATGAGAGTTTTTGGATAGGAAACAGCAAAATTTTGTGTCTGTGCATGTATAGCATTTTTTATTTCCTGTGCTAGGGGAGGTAAAGTCAAAGTGTAGTATACCCCAAAATTCCGTTTATACGTTGCCACAGTGTAATGCTCACACAAAATAATATCTCAGAAGCAGAATAATTTGGCTAACAGCTCAAGTTAAATAATCCCTAAGCTGAGCTGCAAGATGAGACCCCATTTTGTATCTCATGGGTTAAATTTGAATAGTTCACCTGATTTTTTTAATTTAAAAGGCAGATAACCAGACAGACAAGAAATACACTCTGTCTACCGGTTTACTCCCCAGATGCTTGCAACATACAGAACTGGACCAGGGTAAGTCTAGGAACCTGAAACTTAAACTAGATCTCCTTCATGGATGGTGGGGATCCGTGTGCTTGAGCCAGCATGCGCTGCCTCTCAGGTGCATTATTATTAGGAAGATGGAACTGCAAGCAGAGCTCGAACTTGAACCCTAGCACTCTGATATGGGATGTGAGTTCCCAAATGTTAGTCTAACCACTGTACTAAATGCTCTCTCATCTCTGATTTTCACATTTTTGTTTTGAGGAAGGCATCAGTCACTGGCTGAAACTCAAATTTAAAGCCATGGCAAACATTATTCAAAGCCCAGTTGAACTTGTACAAAGTGACTGATTTCCCCAAGGGCAACCTGAGGCCTTCCAGTTGAGCCAACACTACTGTACGCTTAAAACAGAAAGAAACCAAAACCTACTCCAACAAGCCTTCTGTGAGAGTACCAACCACCACAGATGGTAGCCTCTGTCACACACATGCGTTGTGCACACATGTGCACACACGTAAATGCTATCTGGAATTGTCAGTTCAAGAAGGAGGAAGAAGCTCTGACTCTCCAGATTCTAACTCAACATCAGGCCAAGATCCTGAAATTCCATGAGAGAAATGATATTTTCCTGAATGGATACAATGGATCGAAAAAGGATGATCCTTTGCAATAGAACAATTCTCGTTAAATTACCCCCCCAAAAAAACCCATAAACTCTTTATTTCAACAGTAGTATATACTTGCAAGGATTTAGGTAGCTATAATAATGTTCTGACTACAGTATATTGAATACCATTGTTACACTAGCTTTATCTCAAAAGAAACAGACCTCAGCCATAAATCTTTTCCCAACCCTAGACAGAATTCCCCAGGAATGGACGAGTACTCCCTTAGTAAGATGACAATGGGAGGATGACTCCTTAGTGAGAATTATTCTTTGCTCTACCTCCCTACCCCTGCCTGCACAACCTTAGATGAATAAATCAATGGAGAGGAGGAGCTAGCTGCCATTTTCATGTGATTTTTATATAGCTGGGTCATTAAATATTTTTCCCTCCCACTGACAATTATCATTGTCCCAGAATGCTCCCCTGTGAAAAACATTCAGAAGAGTCCGAGTGAATTGTTGGCCAGGGAGGGTAAATGGGAGAGGAAGCAGGTGCTGTAGAAATCCAAGTAGAATTGTCCGTTGAAGCCAATAATTAAACCAGAATGAACATCTTTGGCTATTTCTGACAAAATCTATTTTACTGGGGAAAAATTATCTATGTCCCCTTTTGCCTAATAGCCTACTGGTTCAAGAATATTCTGGGCCCACCAACATTTTAATTTCCAAGGCAGTGTTCTAAGTGCTACAATTTGTAAATCAATTAACCTAGTCTACTTTAAAAAAAAAAAGATTTATTTATTTTTATTGCAAAGTCAGATACAGAGACAGAGAAGATCTTCCGTCCATTGATTTACTCCCTAAGTGGCTGCAATAGCTGGAACTGATCCAAACGGAAGCCAGGAGCCAGGAATGTCCTCCAGGTCTCCCACGTGGATGCAGGGTCCCAAGGCTTTGGACCGTCCTCCACTGCTTTCCCAGGCCACAGGCAGGGAGCTGGATGGGAAGTGGGGCTGGCGGGATTAGAACTGGTGCCCATATGATATCCCAGCATGTTCAACGCCAGGACTTTAGGTACTAGCCCACCATGCCGAGCCCCCTAGTCTACTTTTGATTTCACTTATAAACTAGTGACCAAAGTTCTGCCTTTGACCTTATTTTTCTCAAGAATGTGATGAAGCTGAAAGAACTGGATCACAGAGTATCTTAAAGTATGCACCACAGAACAATTGATAACAATCGAAAAACAAGTTAGAGTTCTCTAATATGATCTTATGCTTATGAAAGATGAGAACTCCCCTAGACTATAAAATGTCTGCAAATTTGGGCCCGGCGGCGTGGCCTAGCAGCTAAAGTCCTCGCCTTGAAAGCCCCGGGATCCCATATGGGCGCCGGTTCTAATCCCGGCAGCTCCACTTCCCATCCAGCTCCCTGCTTGTGGCCTGGGAAAGCAGTCGAGGACAGCCCAATGCTTTGGGACCCTGCACCCGTGTGGGAGACCCGGAAGAGGTTCCAGGTTCCCGGCTTTAGATCGGCGGCGCGCATCGGCCCGTTGCGGCTCACTTGGGGAGTGAATCATCGGATGAAAGATCTTCCTCTGTGTCTCTCCTCCTCTCTGTATATCTGGCTGTAATAAAAAATGAATAAATCTTTTTAAAAAAATATCTGCAAACAATCTCTGAACCAGCACAAAAAAAAAGTGGTTCTGAAATCATGATGGCTATTCCCGTTGTGACATTGCTAGCACGGAGATGGAAACAGAGAAATATAAAACCCCCACATGCAGAAAAAAGAAGAAAGAAATGGGATTAAGCTGACCTTTCAGGTAAGCCTGCGTTTTCTTTTTAAAAGATTTATTTATTTTTATTAGAAAGGCAGATATACAGAGAGAAGGAGATAGATAAAGATCTTCCATCTGTCAGTTCTCTCCCGAAATGGCCGCAATAGCCAAAGCTGAGCCTATTTGAAGCCAGGAGCCAGGAGCTTTTTCCGGGTCTCCCGCGTGGATGCAGGATCCCAAGGTATTGGACCATCCTCCACTGCTTTCCCAGGCCACAAGCAGGGAGCTGAATGGGAAGTGGAGCAGCTGGGATATGATCCCGGGTGCATTCAAGGCAAGGACTTAACCACCAGGCTATGGCCCAAGCCTGCTTCTAATGTAGAGCAAGCAGCTTACTGTGGTAAGATGATCTTGAAATTGAAGTTCAAGGAATACACCTGCATTCCCTTTCTCCTTCTTTTTTCCACACATGCTCAAAACAGTCCACCTTAGGATCACATGAAGGTTGGGCTTGATAACTGCACCAACTTCCTTTTATACAAATGTATACACATAGAAACATCTAGGCAATCAGAGACACAGTCAGGAATGGGCCCGCATACATACTCAGAAGATAATATGGAATAGATAAGTGCACAATTTGAAGATAGTGGTGAATAATACCTCTCATTCACTCACAAGTTCAGTACCAAGTGATAGACACAGAAATCACATACACAGATATATTTAACATATCGCTTTATTTATTATTGTTTGAATTTGTACTGGGAGAGACCAGCATTGTGGTACATCTAGTTAGGCTGCTACTGGCAATGCAGGTATCCCACATGAGTGCTGGTTGGAGTCCTGGCTGTCCCACTTCCAATCCATCTCCCTGCTAATGTGCCTGGAAAGGCAGCAATGTTCAAGTGCTTGAGACGCTACATCCATGTGGGAGGCCCAGATGCAGCTCCTAGCTCCTGGCTTCAGCCTGGTCCAGCCTTTGCCATTGCAGCCATTTTGGGAGTGAAGCAGAAAATGGCAGGTCCCTTTTTCTTTCTGTGTGTCTCCTTCTCTGTCATCCTGCCTTTCAAATAAGCAGATCTTGTTTTAAAAACTTGTACTGGAATAAGGGGATAGAAAGTTGACCAAAATAGGCTTTCCAATAATTCTATTATTTAATTATACAGACTTGTCAACTTTTCCATCACATGAAGTAAAGGCCAGAAGAGTTATTGTAACAGAGACTCTCCCACATGAAAACAGGAGGAAAGATAGATGGAGGATTGCAGCCCTCTGCTTATAAAGAGTAAAATGTGACAGAGATGTGATTAGTTATCACAGCATATTTCTCCAGCTTCACTGCCTTATAATCCTTGTAACCCTAGTTTTATCACTTTGGCTTCCTCACCAGGAAAACAGACTTAGCAATACATATTTTGTGGGATCATTGGGATCATTGTCACAGGCATTAAAAGTTATCTATATAGAACCCAACAAGTATTGCACAAATTTAAGTCACTGAGTGAATCTTATTATGATTTGTATTGAAACAATGTGTCAATAGGATACTTCAGCTCTTTAAGAGAACAAGTATTTTGTTAATACATACCCAAAGTCATATACATGTTCAATGTACTCCCTACCAAAAATCCCAGTGGAAATTTTCTTTTGCAGAAAAAGGGAAAATTTTGAAAACTGATATAGAACCACGAATGACTCTGAATAACCAAATCAATATTAATAAAGAACAAAATGAGATGTCTTACCACTCCTGATTTCAGAATATATGGCAGAGCTACAGGAAGTAAAACACCAAGGTACTTCCAGAAACACAGATAAATAAACCCATGGAAGAGATTTGTGAGGCCAGAAATAAATCTACCAATATGTTCGCATGATCTTCAATAAGACTAAGGGAAGGGGATAGTCTCATCATGAAATGATGTTTGGAAAACTGAATGTCCATATGCAAAAGAATGAAAGTGGATCATTATCTTACACCATCTCTTCAAATCAATTAAAAATGGAATAAAGTCTTAAATGTGAGACCGCAGCATGTAAAGCTCCTAGAAGAAATCACAGATAAAAAATTCTGTAACATTGAGTCTTGGCAATAATTTCTTAGACATAACACTAAAAGCAAAGGCACAAATGCAAAAATAAATGGAATGGCATCAAAATAAAAGGCATCTGCACAGCAAAGGAAATAGCCAATACATAATGGGATAAAATATGCATAGACCACGCATAGGATAAAGAGTTAATATCCAAAATATAAAAATAACCCAAGGAACTCAATAGCAAAAAAAAAAAAAAAAAGTAAATGACCTGATTATTTAAAAATGGATAAAAAGCTTAAGTAGATATTCCTCATGTAAGCATACAAACAGGTAACATCACTAATCATCAGGAAACTGCAAATTAAAATCAAAATGAGAGGTACACGTTGAGGCACAGTGTGTTAAAAATCACTGCTTGGGACAACCACGTCCCATATCAGTGTGCTGGGTCAAATCATACCTGCTCCATTTTCAATCCGGTTCCTCTAAGGTGCATCCTGGGAGGCAGCAGGTGAGGGCTCAAGTGCTTGGGTCCCTGCTACTAACGTGGTGACCCAGATGGAGTTCTGGGCTTCTAGATTCAGCCTGACCTACCTGAACTCTAGGGACATTTGGCTAGTGAACCAGCAGATAGAGTATCTTTTTTTCTGTCTGTTGCTCTTCAAGCAGATGAAAATGAATAAATACAAACCACAATGAAATATCACTTCCCACCTGTTAAAGTTGTCATTATCAACAACACAAGATATGGCAAATATTGGGAAAGATAAGAGAAAAAAACGCAGTGTACTCTTGTACACTGCTGGTAAGAATGCCAGTTGACATAGCCTTTATGGAAATCAGTATGGAGATCCCTTCAAAATTTAAAAGTAGAATTACCAGAGGATTCAGCAGTCCCACTTCTGGCTATATATCCATAACAGTGAAACCAGTATCTTGAAGAGATATCTGCATCCCCATGCTCATTTCAACATTATTTACAATAGTCAAAATGTGGAAATAACCTAAGTATCCATTAGTGGGGGTGAAGTGGTATGTGCTTGTGTGTGTGTGTGTGTGTGTGTGTGTGTGTGTGTGAGATTCAGCATAACACAGAAGTCCTGTCATATGAGCCAGCATGGATCAATTTAAAAGGCTTTGTGTGTTAAGTGAAGCAGCCCAGTCACAAAAGGTCAGATATAGCATCATTCCACTTCTATAAGGTATCTAAGTTCCTCTGACTCACAGAAGTAGAAAGTAGGATTGTAGTTCCAGGATCTGCATGGAGGGAGAGATGTGGAACTGCTGTTTAGGGGTGGAGTTTCTTGCATGAAAGTTGGAAATTTCTAGAGATGTACAACAATGTACATCAGATTAATAACATTGTACTGAACACAAAGACACCTGCAAATGGGCAGATCTCACGTTTTGTGTGGCTTTTGTTGTCACCACGAAAAAGGATGCACACCTTGTCTTTTCCTGGTACAAGGATCCTATAGGTCTCAGTCATGGCTAGAATGTGATCATCTTGTGCCAAGAGAATGCATAGATAGCTCTAGGATCTCAAAGGGGTTGTTGGCTCCAAAGGGAACTAGAGGCACTGCTAGGAGGTAACTGCATTCAAATTTCAGTTTACGAAAGGTCCAGCTGAGGAAGTTAACCAAAAATAGTACAGAGAGGAGCTGCTGTTTCAGTCTTCCTATTTCCAAAAGCATGAACTAAGCAACAGTTTTCATGCTGCAAAGACTCTGGAGGACATTCTTAAATGTGCACCCCGCCTGGCTGTAACGTCTGTCCTTGTGATGTTTCTGCTGATCGGTGCCTTGTACACCTCCTGTGTCTGCTCCTTTGTAGATCCTGTGCTACTCTTGTTGACTTTTAAATATTAACACGGTGTCAGAAGCATTAGCATAATCCAGGATTCCACCCAATCCCCCTTTCTTCCCATTCCAATCTCCCTTGGTAAGATTATCTACTCCAAATGGCTTCAGTTATAATGTAAACGTATGTAATCATTCACAACCACCTTTTCTTAAGCAGTTTCCTATTTCTACCACAAAACTGGACTTTCTGCTTCTTCCCACAGGCAAGTTAACATATTTGAAAGGGAATTAGTCATCTATCCAGCCTTGTGGAGAAGTGGGTAAAAGCCACCCTCTGCGATGCCAACATCCTACATGGTTCAACTCCTGGCTGCTCCACTTCCAATCCACCTTCTAGCTGATACAACTGGGAAAGCAATGGAGGCAGGTGTTCCAAGTGCTTGTGCTCCTGTACCCACATGAGAGACCCAGTAGAAGCTCTGGCTCCTGCCTTTGGGTCTTTCCAGCCCTGGTCATTGTGGCCATTTGGGGAGTGAAGCAGAAGAGGAAAGAACTGTCTGTAACTCTGTACCTGTGCCTTTCAAATTAAAAATAATACTAAACAAATCTAAAATCATCTATTTGGTGGCTCCAGCATGTACTCGCATAGTCATATACTCACACACATCACCAAACACTGGTACCGAAACTCATTCCTTTTTTTTTTAAATTATTTATTATTTAACTTCAGTAATTACATTGTATTATGTGACACAGTTACATAGATACTTGGGTTCTCCCCACCCCTCCCCAAACCCTCCCACCATGGTGGATTCCTCCACCTTGTTGCATAACCACAGCTCAAGTTCAGTTGAGATTCCCCCATTGCAAGCGTATACCAAACATAGAGTCCAGCATCTTATTGTCCAGTCAAGTTCAACGGCTTCTTAGGTATACCCTTTCTGGTCTGAAGACAGAGCCAGCAGAGTATCATCCCAGTCAAACTCATTCCTTGACTATTGTCCATCACCTTATTTTTACTTGCCTCATCTCCATCATCAAGGTTTTGTTTGTACACATACTACATTTTGGTACTTGCCAAGAAGTGACCACAGGCTTCACAAGCTACAGAAGAACTTCGGAGATCATTGAATGCAACAGCTTTCATTTCTTTTTTTTTCCAGTTTAATTTTTTTATGTATTCATTTTACACTAGATACCAAGAGCTTTATAAGCATGTTCTTCTTTAGCCCTGCCAAAGATCTTTTTTTAAGTTAAATTTATTCATTAATTACATTGTGTTGTAATTACATAGAATCTGGGATTCTCCCCCCACCCTCCCCCCATGGTGGGTTCCTCCATCTTGTTGCATAACCATAGTTCAAGTTCAGTTGAAATTCCCTCTTTGCAAGTATATGCCAAGCATAGAGTCCAACATCTTATAGTCCAGTCAAGTCCAACTACTTATTGGGTAGACCCTCTCTGGTCTGAGGGCAGAGACAGCAGAGTATCATCCCGGTCAAATAAAAGCACTAATATACCATCTGCAACAGTTAACATCGTTATGGAATTAATTAACATGGTATTGAGCAGTCAACATGTTAAAAATAAATGCGAGTTCTTAACCACTTTCTGTGACCCCCCATTCACAGTTCAATTTTAGTTTATATACGACATATGACATAACATCCATAACATAACATGTTATGCTTAACATCATATCATCTTAAATTAAGGCAAACATGTGGTATCTAACCTTTTGGGATTGGTTCATTTCCCTTAGCATTATGGTTTCCAGTTTGGCCCATTTGGCCACAAAGAACTACATTTTGTTTTTTTTAATAGCTGAGTAGTATTCCATGGAGTAGATGAACCATAGCTTTCTTATCCATTCCTCTGCTGATGGGCATTTTGGTTGTTTCCATGTTTTTGCAATTACTGATTGTAAACAGCTTTCATTTCAAGGAGGAGTGCTAACCTGGTTAAAATCACACAGCTAATTCATGGCAAAATCAACTTAGATTCCCAACTGTACCAACAGATATTCTTTCCACTGTATAATCATGCGCCCATTAACTGTGCTTTCAAGGAAGAATGAGATGCCTGCTAGGATCTGTGATATTTCCCAGCAAAGAAACAACACGATCATGCCACGCTGTGTTCACAGTGTCTCCTCCTTCTGCACTGCATGCACAACAGAGTAGGTGAATTAGGTTCTGCTGTAAGGATGCAAAGGTTCAAGTGGGGAATGCAACAGGACAGCATTGTGGATTATGGCTCAGAATGAACACAAGTCTGTTATAGGCTAGCTCAGTGCTTGCTTTCAGAGTAGGGGTGCAAGGGTTTTTACTTTTTCCTTACTAAAGTGGTTGCATATGTATTATTTAATCTTAGTCTCTCAACAGGCCTAGGAGGTAAGAAAGTCAAGGCTTGTTCGTGAAAGTTTACAGATGAAGTAAATGAGACTGGAAAGAGTTAGCTTAGTGATTTGCCCAAGGTCACCCATCTAGTTTGTGACAAGGCCACGGCTCAGTTGTGTGTCTCTTGCTTTCAAATCTCTTTCCTCTCGTCTAGACACATAATTCTAGTAGTCCTTGAGTGATGACTACATATCCTGAGAGGAAGTTTTACAGATGCCAACATGTTAGGGTTCCCCCATGCTGTTTCTCACATGGGTCTTATCCACCTCATCCCCAGCCCCCCTAAGAAAAAAAGAAATTTAAAAAGCTCAGTGTTAAGGCAAGACAGAGAAAAAGAATGCTACACTACAGGGTGACTCATAATGGGGATCAACAAGGTCAGGTGCAATTTTTGTCAATTTTCTGCTTTCTCCTAGGAGAAAGTGCAAAACCATGAACGTGCTCAAAGTGGACTTTGGTGGATCTAAAAGCCTGACAGATCAAGGATGGTTTCCTAACTGACTCATCTCTGGGGACTTTAAAAAAGTAGCCTGTGAACACTGGAGCTGCCAATTTCTGGAACAAAAGTCAGGTGAGCATCACAGAGTGCAAGGTGGTGGTGGTGGTGGTGGTGGGAGCTGAAAAGTGGGGGTAGTGACGGGGAGGGGAGGCGGGGATGAGGAGGAAATGGAAGCAGATAGTGGATAATTCAACGGCAGGAAGCTGGCTGTGGAAGGAAGAAGCTGACAAGCCAGACAAGAAAAAGAGGGAATGTGCTGTGGAGTCGCAAGTGTGTTGTCAACAATTTTGCTGTTAGCATAGGCTCTCCAAAACCCCACTGCCTGCCTGTGGTTCCCCCGAAGACATCTGGGGTGGGGGCAAGAAGGCAACCTGCTCTCTCAAGCCAAGTGGAGAAACCAGCTGCAGACTTTGTAACAAATCCACTGTTCAGGTCTGTGATTGTGACTGCTGGATTTGCTCTAAAGAGGCCAGCTCACAAAATAATAATAATAATAATAATAATAATAATAATAATAATAATACATGCTCAAGCATGAGCCCAATGAGAGGGCAACGTTTTGGACCCCGACTCAAAGCGGACTCTTCCAAAGGCGCCACAGGAACTGGCCCGCTTCTCAATGGATGCACTCTCCTGTAGGTTTGTTTGGAGACAATACTGCTAGTCATAAAGCTGGCTGGTTCCCGACTTGGTCATCTCAGTGGGGCAAGTGCAAGGCCGTGCCAGGAACTCCAGATGAGTGCAGTGTGCATAAGCCCAATGCTACCCCAAGATGCCAGCACACAGCCAGGGTGCGGCTGAGCCTGGGGAACAGTGCATCCTCAAAGTGCTTCTTTATTGAAACTCTGCCCCGGGGCACTGTTTCAGAATGACCCCACACACCTAGTGCGCGCGGGCGTGCACACACACACACACACACACACACACACACACACACCAGCCTGCACACACAGCCGCCCTGTGTTCCCTGGCCTGCTTACTTTACTTTCCAGCCCTCTAGGCAACGTCCACAAATTAGCAGCCTTGTAATCCTCCCAGGACCCGGTTCTCAGGACATTCAGAAGAAAGAGGCGCTCACAGAAACAGGCACGCGCTCATCAGGAAACCAGCTTTGTAGCCCACTGGGCCACGCGGGCCATCCACACTAAAGACTTTCACCTCCCCTCGCCTCCGCGGGCTGCAGGGGCGGGGAAGCCGGCAGTAAAGAGGAGGACCAAAGAGGGGGGCCTGCTTGAATGAAACAATGTAACAATTGATGGGAGGCCTCGCCTGGCTCCCACTCCCCAGCAATCCTATAGGCGCAGTCACAGCGGCTGCCCCTCCCGATTGCTCCGTTTTCTTGTCCATTACGCGCTACCCGTCCGCCTAGCTTCTTTCTTTCCTTTCCTTTCCTTTGCTTTTTTTCCTCCCTTCTCTTCCCCCCCTCTCCCCCTCTCTGCAGCTCCGTGTCATTTCCTCCTTGCGCTCCCTCGCTCGCGGCCGGAGCTGCAGCCGGGAGAGTGGGCGGAGCGGGGCGGTGCGGGGTGGCGTAGCGCTGGAGGGCGATGGTGGCGGAGTTGCTGGGGGCGGAGGCAACGTAGCCCCTGCAGAAAAGGAGCCCGGCGGCGCCGGAGCCGAGCCCAGGATGGAGAACCGGCCGGGGTCCTTCCAGTACGTCCCGGTGCAGCTGCAAGGGGGGGCACCCTGGGGCTTCACCCTTAAAGGGGGTCTGGAGCACTGCGAGCCGCTCACGGTGTCTAAGGTAAGGACCCGCGGCTGTGTCCTAACAGGCGCCCAACTTTGAATGGGCAAAACGGGGCACAGGCTGCCGCGGGACGGGGCCTTCACACCAACTTTGCAACTTAGTCCCTGTGAGCAGCGCCAAGGGGTCTTGCCACCAGTCCGCGGGGGACACAGACACCCGCTAAGGCTGGTGGGAGCACAGGCGAGAGAGCAGGGTTTGCCCTGGGCTGGAGCCTTGCGTACAGAGGCGCAGGGCAGGGCGCGGGGTTGGGGGGGCAGCCTGTGCAGGGAGCAGCCGGGCAGCTATTCTACTCCGTTTGCGCCGCCGGAGGAAGTGACCGCTGTGGGGGGCGGGGGTGCTCCTCGGAGGCCCCTGCATCCTTGCGGGACCCTGAGGGGCTGAAGGGACCAGCAAGTCGGTTTGGCAGCTCTCTTGGCAGCGCTGGCCCCGGTATGGACCCGCCGGGCCGGCCGCCCGGGCAGGTTGCAAGACGAAGGGTCTGGTGTGGGAGGCGAGACCTAGGTGGCTTTAGGCAGCCTCACTTCCCACGGCCAGACGCGCGCACATCCATTCAGCTCGCGGGGCGTTCCTGCTGCCGGCTTGGCCCGGCCTTTCCGTCCCTGTGCAGTCCTGCCCCGTCGGCGAGATTTCCTGCACGTTGAGAAGTGTGGAGGAAACTTTTGCGCCATGGAGCGCAGCTGCGCCGGAGCCGCCGCCGGGGTTTGTTTGTTTTAGGAGGCTGTGATCCAGTGGAAGCCAAGTTGCACAGGACAGGGGAGAAGAACTCCTCCGATCCCCCAAAGCGAGCTGACCCCGGTAGGGGTGCGGTTAGGGGCTGGAGGCAGCTGGAAGTGTGCCTGGTAGGAGTGACTTGTGGGGCGACTCACCTTGAGGCGCCACATTGCCGCGGGAAGGAACTTCACCAGAAGTTTATCCCATCTGTTGTTGTTTTACTTTCTTTGAAATATTCAAAATCCGAGAGGTTTTCTTTTTCCTGATGCATTCAAATTGCAGTTGAGGATGTAGATGTGGGTTGGGCTGGACATGGAAAGATGTGGCTTCTCAGCAGGGGACACATGTCACTGTAGTTTTTGGCTCTTAATTTGGGCACTTCTCAGCAGGGGGTTGGCTAATCCTCCCTCTCCACCTCCAACCGCAGGAACCTATACTGCTTTCCCTTGCATTGGAGCTGCTGCTAGTGAAGTGTAGCAGTCCTCTAGGCCTTCGGGCCCACACTCCTAGCAACTCTGGGATGTTGCCTTGAGGCGTACCCCGCAGCCCAGCTCTCTGAGGTCCCTTAAGGCAACATCTTGATGGTGCTGGTGGTGGTGGTGGTGGGGGGGGAAGTTGCTGGCAAGGCCTCCTGGGGTCTTTAGTCTCCTCAAACCAGCCCGGATCTTTCTCCAGCACCTCTCCCCTGGCTTGTTTGCCAGCCTAAGATGTCTTTGTCCCCCATCATCACACCCCTGTGCTAATGCATTCTGTCCATTCTTCTCTGAATAAGAGAGCACTACTTTAAAGAAAGAAAATTCTCCAAGGACCCCTGGGGAGAGGGGAATCCTAGCCTTAGGAATTTTTTCTACTCCTGCTCCTAGTCTCCCTCCTCTCTCCACCAAGGTCACAGCAGGCTCCACAGCCCTCCTTGGTCTCGCAGTTCCTCCTCCAGACGCCCCCAGGACTGCGGCAGTCAGCCTAGACAACCAGCTTTGGAAAAGGTCATTTTTCAACTCTGCCTAGGGCTGACCCAGCCTAAGACGCACCCTGGAGTGTGCTGGCTGCTGTGCCATTCTATTGTGAGGAGCGTGCAAGAGCATGACAGGGGGTGTGACTGTGTATGGGGCAGCCAGCAATTTGTGGTCTGGCTGGGAGATTGTTTGAGGGTGGATGAGGGTTTGCTTGGCCTAGCTGTTGAGGAAGTGTGTCGTGAGTTGGGAGACAGGGTGCCTTTTAATGATTCCCTTTGCACTGAATATACACTTGACCCTTGCTGTATGGAGGCTCATTATTACCCACATTTGGATATGCCCCCGGGGAGGGTGGTAAAATGATTTCTCCCATCTCTTCCAAGTAGCCTGGCTCCTTCCAGTAACAGCGAGCTGTAACCTGGTGAGCCCGCACATTACACAGAGGGATCATAGTCCTTTTTTCAAGAATAATGTTTTTGCCTGTGTTTTTTCATCTTGAGAAGGCACTCTTGCCTATTTCATTTGTCTTTTTATTATTATTATTTTTTCACCATAGTTTTGTTTCCTTTTGTGCTTCAGAAAACTAGGGTTTTCTTTCAAGCAGCCTTGAGTGTGTACACACTAGTAAAGCTTCCTTGGCAAGAAGTTGAAGACGAATTGAATAAGCAGATGGAGAACTTGAGGTCAAATCATCATTCTGTCATTATCTAGTCAGGAAGACTGGGCCCTCCTTGGAGCCAGACACCCCCATGTCAGACATGGGGTTCAAGTGGCCCACTGTCCAATGATGCCACGTGAGTCTAATTCTGGTGCTAACCTTGGCCCTTGTCTCCCCAAGAGGCCTGTGGAGAAACATGAGGCTTTGTTCCACTTGTGTCTGTTTGCTAATGATAGCAATGTATTCCGCATCCCTTATTTCTGTAGCCTGTTGCAGCCATATTGTGAGGCAGTTTGAGAGAGCAGGAAGGGCATTGAGGGAAAAACTGCTGCTGTGGTGCGTTCAGTGGCTTACCCAGTCTATCATACTGTGAGTCAGTGGGAGCCTTCAAGTCCATTGCATTTGTTTACTTCTCCAAGAGCTTCTGGATTCCTCTGGTAGTATTGCAGTTTGGGAAAGGAGCATAAGACAGGGATGTGTTCAGTCTCATCTACCTTGGGCCCCAGTGACACTCCTTGTCAGCCCATGGCTCCCCAGCAGTTGAGGACTGGGTTGTAGCCCTGGACTCAGGGAGTTGGAGACGACCCTTTATGAACTCACGTCGCTTACCGTGATCTTGGATTTGGCATAGACAGGGGCAAGAATCAAGAACCATTGTGCAAAATGGCAAAAAAAAAAAAAGGGGGGGGGCAATTTCGGTCAGAGGTAATGGAGGTATCCTGTGGAGCTGGGCAGTGGAAAATTTTGAGATGAGGTGATTATCAGGAGAAGCAGGCATGGGATGTGAAAGTCTAGATCATATTTGCCATGGGAGAACTTTCTGGTTTAAAAAAAAAACCAAACAAACAAAATGATCAGTTTGAGAAAATGATCCATTCCCACTAGATCCTATAATGTCCTCAAATGTGGGATTTCAGCTGCTGCCTTACAGGGAGTCAAGTAGTCCTCTCCCGGAAATCAACTGATACGGTAAGGGATGGTTTGTAATTTCTTCCATAACATGGTGTTAGTCCACTGAGGTCATGATAACAAGTGAACAAAACAGGACCCACAAGGGAATTGGGCCCATGACCTGGACCTGGACCTTAATTCCTTTGCTTGGCATCTTTCACTACCTCGTTGACCCAGGGAACCTCTTTATGTGGAACAGGGATCCCTTCTAATCAAATGTCTCCATTTTTCTACTTGGAGGAACGCCCTCCCCTTCACTCGTCCCCCTCAACCCTCCCAGCATAGACAGCCATACATGAAATGGACTCCGTGCTTTGGAAAGTCACACTCTTTGGGAACAGGTGATCTTTCCAATGTTTTGGCCGCAGTGATTCATACAGGGACTCTCAGAGGCCCAGAGCATCAGGGTGTATCTTTGTGGGGATGTGAGGGAGAGGGGCAATGCTGAACCATAGTGTGAGCTTTCCATACTCATTTTATATTCATGAAAATATACCCTGAGTCTGAGAGAGTATGGAGAAAAAGTGTGGGGACGCAGAAAAAGGGGAAGGAGGATCGTTGGAGAGAATGGGACAGGGCAAACCTAGGCTCACCCTACACATTTACTCTTTTCCTGGCCCCACTTTCAGTGAAGCAAGTGGCCAGCAGTCCTGGAACAAAGTTGGATGGCAGAGGGGAGTGGCCTGCAGGAGAAAGAAGCTTTGCCTCCCCGCACTTAAATGTGCACTGGCGTGGCCTTATCATTTTACCGCCTCTGGACCCAAGTCACTGTAAAAGTGGAGATAGGCATACCTCCCTCGTATTTATTAGCACAGATGATGTGAAAATGGAAACTCTGAGACTGTTTGCTGTCCTTAGCCTCAGACAGTGGCCGAGCAAGCTCTTTAAGCTGATTTGAGCCCTTCTCTCATCCCCACTCTGACCTTATTTTGAGAAGTACACAAAGAAGCAGTTAAGGCTTCGACAGGAACTGGATAGAGGCAGACTGAGGCTGTCTCGTGACTGGCAGTCAATTTGGCTGCAATTTTGAGTTCTTGTTGGCTTCAGAGGTGGTGTTATATGAGCAATGATGATTCCCCGCAAGACCTTTGTAGTGGAGTTGTAACAGCTAAGCACCTGGCCTCACAAGGAGGCCTTCATGGGGTGTGTGTGAATGCGGCCTGGGGTCTGCCTCTACAATCAGCAACATTATCTGCAGCGCCCCCCTTCCAGCTGCTGCCATCTCCCCCAAAGTAGAGAGCTTTTTAGAACATGAGGCAGGCATCTATACAAAGAAAATTGCAGGGAGGGGGAGTTGCTGGTAATGTTTAGATGAGCAGTGAGGATACAGTACTTTTGGTCCTATCGGGTTGTCATAATGCATCTGCAGAGATCTACACGCATGCACACTGAAGTGCAAACTACCACGCGTGTTGTTTGGAGGGTCTTCCTTCTCCAAAACCTCAGACAATGAAAATAATTCCACTACAATTGGAAGACACATGAGCCTTGTCGCTTTGCACAGTTAAAATGATTTTACCCTGTACTTTTCCCTATCACCTCCTTGGGAATTTCTTTGGAAAAGAGAGAGAGAGAGAGAGAGAGAGAGAGAGAGACTGAGAGAGACTGAGAGAGACTGAGAGAGAGAGACTTGGAGTAGAGAGCGGTAGTTACCAAGTGATTATATGCAGAGGGAACATCATGGTTTGTTATAGTTAGGCTCCTCCAGAATCAAGGGGGTAAAAGATGCTGAGCCATCTGTGCCAAGTGAATGAAGAACAGCTGAGATTATGAGAAGCGCTGTGCTCACTGCCTGCTCCTTCACTCTCCAGACCTTAAAGGACAGACTTGATCAAGACTGTGAGAGTCATGCTGCTGATCTTGGTGGAAACCTAGAGCCATGGAATCTCAGAATGAGGAGACCATGCTGGGCTGTGGCCCTGAACTTGGGCTCCATGGATTGTGGGAGAACTCACTCCCTTCTAGGCCTCCTTTCCCATGGTGGAAAGTCTTGACCGTGCAGCTTTCCTTTATGTCGGGTTGCAGTCATTCTCGCTCTACCCAGCATCCATGGATCCCTGCTGTACTTTTTGGGACCACATAGAGCAAAGATGTTTTCTCTGTCTTAGGATGGCTGTAGGGAAGTCTAAAGATAAAGATTGTGTCTTTTAAGGTTAAAGAGCCCTAGGTCTTTTCACTGCTTTCTAGGGGTCTTGGATCCAGTCTCCTCTCATGTCCCCCCCCCACTCTAGATTCACTCCAGGTTGCCCATGTTCCTGAAATTACAGAGTCCACAGCTGAATACAGTAACTGGCAAACCTGAAGTTGGGCCATTATTTAACAAATTATAACTGAGGACCCCTTTGGCTGTTTCAGGTGGCATCTGGGGCAGCTGAATCATGGATTTGGTAGGGACCCAGCTCATCTCCTGCTGTATATTTAGAATTGCCCTAGCCCCTAGCCCACGGCAACCTTGAGGAGAGAAAAAAGTGGTCTAGAGGACATGAGAGAGGAGACATAAGCCTTGACTTCAAGGAGCATATGTGTTTATACAAAGAGCTTATTAAATTATAGAGAAGGAATTTGTATAATAGAAGAAGGAAGTGGCATTTAAGGAATAATGCCAAAGTTGGAATTCTGATTTTTTTTTTCCTTTTACCTCTTTGAGCTTAATTTTCTCCTTCAGGGGGAAAAGAAAAATCGTTGTCTCCAAGATTAGAGATGCTAACTGTATGGGACATAACAGGCGCCCTGTGACCTATGGTGCCTGTTTGTTGAGATCTACACATAACAGAATCTGTTCCCATCCTTTGTGAGGTATCTGTCACCCTCCACACTGCCATTAGCAGTGATCACAAAAATTTCTGCTGTTTCTGCCATTCTTGGGGCCTGGGGCTTCCTGTCTTACCTGGAGTATGTACAAGAGTTATTTCTCATGGAGGTCTGGGACTCACAGCTTCATGTCCCCACATTGACTAGTTGTCACCTGAGCTGGGACAGTACCTTGTCTTACTACTACATACTGATTAAGATCATTTTGAGACTTAATCCTCATTTTGACCAAATGGTGAGGGATGTAGGGGAGGGACATTTGAAGTCTAAAAAACATGTTACCAGTGATAAAATGTGTATACCAGTTAGATACAGAGCAGTTCTGTTTAATCTAAGAATGTATGACTGATATGTACAACTTCATCACATTTACAATATGTACCTGAAGGGAACAATATCTAAATCTCTAAGCTGCTTATTTGTAGATCATATTTTTGGAAAGCATTCCATCTATAGGGTAGAGAATAACTTTCTGAGTTAGCTCTAGTACACAGATCTGGGGAAGTTTGGAATTTCTACTGCCATCAGTGTCTAAGCTTTCATACCTTTGATGCTGGGACTAGATATGTGTGCAGGATTATGTTTCTCTCCAGAATGGAATGCCAGCTTTATCTGACAGTTATCTTGTAATCAGCAAGTGGCCCTTTTATACTGGCTGTATTGGTACTGAGATGACTTTCCCTCAGCTGGTGTGGTACTAATGTTTTGTCTCTCGCTGCCCCCTTCAGACACACTCTAATGAAGTTAAGAATGACCAAATTGCGATACTATTTATCCTGGTGAAGACTGCATTCCAGGGACTAAGATGGGGTAGAATTTGTTTCCTTACACCCCTTCGCCGCATCCAGTGTACATGGGCCAAGTGAAAAGGGTGTCTTGGTTATTTACTCATAATGTAGCAAAGGATGATCTGTCCTTTCTCATATCACAGTGGCATGCTTACTTGGGCACATAGCAATGTGCCCCTTAAGGGGGCAGTGATGTCGGGATCAGGGTGACTTGATTTCTCAAAGTGGGCTGTAGCCTTCGATTCCTCTCCATCCCCTCCTCTTTCAGTGTGAGTTCAGCACTGTTCCATGTGACAGAATGAGCTCTGCATGGGAGCAAGAGACGGCTGTCCTTTCATGTCCACTCTTAGCTTCCCAACCCCCACCCATCAACAAGACTTGCTGGAGGCCCCCAGTTTGGACTGTCTCATTCAAGACCATTGCCTCTTTGTTCATTCATTGGATGCCCTACCCTCTGTCCAAAACCCAACTTTTTCCCCCCCTTTGGTCACAGTGGGCTCTTCTAGTGTGCTGTACCCGCTTTGTCTCTCTTGGCTTGGCTATGCTTCCGGTGGGGGGTCGAGAAGGGAGAAGTTCAGCGAGCTGGGATGATAAGTTTGAAAACACTCAGCAAGTCATAGCCAAGTCAGAGGAAAGTTTTCTCACACTGCACCCTCCAGATCCTGTTGTGGAGCAGGGCAGGACCTTTGTCACATTCCTTATCTTCTTTTATCAACCTGCTGAGTAGTCCCAGCATGTAGCTTCGCCTCTCCCCGTGTCCTTCTGTTTCTTCTCAGGCCCTCCCCTCAGCAAGTTTCTGCTGTGTTGAGGGCTTGCTCCAGAATCCTTGCTTGGTCTAGGTTGTGGCACAGTGGGGACAGGTCTTACAGAGCATTGCTTTTGTCCACCCTGCTACTTCCTATCTTTCCAGAAGTGGCTGTTTCCCCGGTATGTTCTCAGGGATGGTATGGTCTGTTAACTTTCACTCAAGTCTTTTAATATTACATTGATGAGGAATGCAGGAGGTGGGACTAATTTGACAGGATCAAGGGTTAAGCCCAGTGGTGAACAGATCCTTTTGTGATGTCTTCTGGTCCCCACTCACATGCCACTCAACAGCTTCCTAGCTGTATGATCTCTCTGAATTGTTGGCAGGGCCACTTTTGAATGGTTCTCCTATCCTGCCTTTCAGGCTCTATCAGAAACTGATTTTACTTTTGGGAGGGGGGTTGGAAGTGAGATGAGGTAGCTAGAAGTAAAGCTGGTTTGACTAGTTATTCTGGAAAGGAGTTTGACTCTCCTGGTTGCAGGCCCATCTTTGCTTAAGAGAAGATGACAAGCTAAAGCCTCACCTTTTGTTGGGTTGCCCTGATGTTTTCTATTTCTTACTCTTTGTGTTTCATGTCAGTAAAAGCCCTCCCTCTCACCCTTCATACCTCCCTCCTGCACCCCCACCTTTCTCTCCTCACCCCCCCAAAAAGTTCTGCAGGTAGGAGGCTTTTGATGGCCTCTTATCTCTGACTGACAATGTGAGTGCTGACATCTGGCAGCCCCAGGGGGTGAGTAAGTATCAGGCCTAACTCTTGTATTCCTTTGAGGACTTGACTGAGAGTTTGGGGTTCTGGGAGGTTCCTTTTAATTGGCAATCAGGAAGGATGCAGGGCCTGGATCCTCTGCTTGGGTGGCTGTACCTCCCTGACTGCAGGCAGTGTTGTTTCAGGTTGGATCACTGAAACCTCTTGGACTGAAAGGGTAAAGACCTAGACCAGGTGGGGTCAGAGAGGTTAACAGGCCTACTGTGCGGTCAACACTGCTGGGTCTACAGGTATTCCCATTTAATCTAGGGTAGATCGTGATGGCTCCATTGTGCAGATGAATGTACCGAGGCTTAGGCAAACATGCAAACAACAGATTGCATGTTGCACAGTAAGTGAGAGACTTGTTCAGACTTACTTGGATTCCAAATTCCAGGTTCTTTCTATCATACCATGTTTATACAGGTTAAAAAAAAAAGAGGTGAGGAGAGAGAGAGAATGAAATTTAATGGACAAATTAGTAATATTACCAACATTTGCACTTCAGGGTTAGGATCAAAGGAGGATTTGTTGTTGATGATAATGATGATGTTGTTGTTATAAATATCAAGTCAGGGTAAAGGTCCTGCGCAAGGATTCAGAAAGCCTAAAGTTGGGCCTTAACTCTGTTGCCTGGGCCCAGTGTGGTAGCATAGTGGTTAAAGTCCTCGCGTTGCACGCACCAGCATCCCACATGGGCACTCATTTGTGTCCCAGCTTCTCTACTTCCCATCCAGCTCCCTGCTTGTGGCCTGGGAAAGCAGTCGAGGACGGCCCAAAGCCTTGGGACCCTGCACCTGTGTGGGAGACCCCGAAGAGGCTCCGGGCTCCTGGCTTCAGATTGGCTCAGCTCCAGCCATTTTGGCCGCTTAGGGAGTGAATCATCGGATGGAAGATCTTCTTCTCTGTCTCTCCTTTTCTGTATATCTGACTTTCCAATAAAAATAAATAAATCTTAAAAAAAAAGATTCTTGATTTTCTTAAAAAAAAAAACAAAACAAAACTCTGTTGCCCAGTGTTTGGGTAAGTCATTTTATCTCTCTTTTCTTATCTGCAAAGTGAAATATGAAAGTTTGCACTGTTCTGGGTTCAAATGTGACTCCTGCTTAGGTTTCTGCCAATGTAGAACCTAGAAGTTAGCAGGTGATGGCTCCAGTAATTGGCTTCCTGATACCCACATGCGAGACCTGGACAAAAGTTTCAGCTCCCAAGTTCAAATGGGTCCAGGTCTGGCTGTTGCAGGCATCTGAAGAGTGAACCAATTGATAGGAGCTACCCCCTCTGTCTCTCAAATGTGTTTATAAAATATTTAAGCTTGCAGTGTTGTCTCATAGGGAGGGAGATTGATTTGACCCTATATCTCAAGTAAATACTTAGTAAACGAAGGTTCAAAAGTTCACAGAAAATGAAATCAAGAGGTAAGCTTATTGTAGTGTAAAAAAAATGTGCCTGTGAAGGAGCTCCACAAAGCTTCCAAAACTGCATTCTGTGAAACAACTGTGCATGAGTTTTAAGCAGTTGTGATTTTAAGAGTCATTCCACAGGTGTCCCTTATTAAACAAATTCTCTGAAGAGCATTTTAAACTTAAAACGCAGTGTCTGATGTTACTGATTCATTGGCAATGGTGTGAAATGGCAGATTACTTTTAGTGTGATGTCTGCTGTTGCCAGAAGTTGAAAGATTGGACGTGATTTCTGGCTAATGTCTGAACCAGCACTTTGAAAGGCTATGCTAAACCTTGCTTGGCTGTCCTTGGGCTCTCAATTAAGCCTCCAATCAATCAATCAACCAACCAGCTAGTCAACACGGATTTGTTGAACACTTTGTAGAATAGCTGATCCTACACTAAAGGACATGAGATGACAACCACAGTAAACCTGGTCGGTATTACTGCAAGCCCAGGGAACAAAAAGCTTTAAGTGATTAGAGCGTGGGGTTGAGTCTAATAGCAACATTGATTCAGTGGGAAGAAATTTCATCTGTGGATTGATGTGGTCAAGAGCCTTGTGGCAGAAGGAAGAATTGGAGCCAGGCCTTGAGGGATACATAGGATTTAGGTAGCCTGAGGGACAAAGAGGCATTCATTCCAGTTAGTGTAGCACTGCATGTCCTAAGGGCACAGAAGACTAACACACAGTGACCTGATGGACCAAGGGCAGAGCAGGTGTTGTTTATCCGTTTATTTAGTAATGAATTCATTCATTGCACTTTATTGAATGCCTATAGAGAGATGAGCTATTTCTTTTTTAAAGATTTATTTATTTTTATCGGAAAGTCAGATATACAGAGAGGAGGAGAGACAGAGAGGAAGATCTTCCATCCGATGATTCACTCCCCAAGTGAGCTGCAATGGCTGGGGCTGCAGCGATCCGAAGCCAGGAGCCTGGAGCCCCTTTGGGGTCTCCCACGTGGGTGTAGGGTCCCAAGGCTTTGGACCGTCCTCAACTGATTTCCCAGGCCACAAGCAGGGAGCTGGATGGGAAGCGGGGCTGCTGGGATTAGAACCGGCATCCATGTGGAATCCTGGTGCGTGCAAGGTGAATACTTTAGCCATTAGGCTACCGCATTGGGCCCGAGCTATTCTTTCTGTGGTCTGTGAAACTATATGTGTTGCTTTTATTTGCGTTCTAACAAATATTCTCATCATGCATACCATCAGTCAGGCACTGGTTATCTCTTAAAAAAAAAAAAAACAAAGACTTGTTTTATTTGAAAGACCGACTTACAGAGAGAAAGGGAGAAACATCGTTTGGCCCTTGGCTCACTGCCCTCCACATGACTGCGGTATCCAGGTTGAATCCAGGAGACAGGAACTGCCTCCCGGTCTCCCATATGGATACCAGGGGCCCAGGACCTTGG
Organism: Ochotona princeps; assembly: GCF_030435755.1. NCBI lineage: Eukaryota > Metazoa > Chordata > Mammalia > Lagomorpha > Ochotonidae > Ochotona > Ochotona princeps. Next base: position 7,631,458 of record NC_080865.1, read on the forward strand.
ACCATCCTCTGCTGCTTTTCCCAGGCCATAAGCAGTGTGCTAGATCAGAAGTGGAGTAGCCAGGAATCGAACCGGTGCACATATGGGATGGTGATGTTGCTGGTGCCAGATCCCAGACATTGATTTTTCTAACTTAACGTGTACTATCTCATCTATTAATTCCATTTCATAAATGAGAAAAAGGAAACAACTATATTAGATAACAGTCTCTTTCTGTGGCTGGGTTAATAAGTGAGGCAGTGAAGGCCTCGTTCATTCTAGCAGAGGAATTGGATGTAAAGGTGAATGGATTTCATTTTTTTAAAATTAATTTATTTTTAAAAATTTTTAATTTGAAAGGTCCAGGGAGGAAGAGTGGGTGAGAAAGAATCTTTCATTGGCAGAGGGTAGGGTCAGGTCAAAGCCAGGAACCCAGGACTCCAGCTGGCTCCCAGGAAGTTGATTAGCCTGAAGCTAGAAATAGGAAGTGGAGCAGGTTCTCATTTAGCACTCCGATATGAAACATGAGCACCCTAAACCAATCGTACACCCCTCGGGGAATGGATTTGCCTAGATAGCCTGTAGAACCCAGAATAGGTGAAGGTTGCAAATAGGTAGCCATTTTGTTGAGTATTAATCCATATTAGAAAAATAAAGCACCGATCACAGTGCTTGCCAGCCATGGACCTGCTACCTTGGGGGCAGTGCCTAACTAAACAGTAGACAGGAAAGTGACATTTGCAGGGAATTGATCATCCTGGCAAGGTGCTGACTTACACCCTTGTGAGTTAGCAGAGGTTGCAGTAATACCACTGAAGAAATGAGTGAGCGGTCCGAGATGGAAATGGATCCCATCTTGCTAATGTAGAAGCTGTGTTGGCAGGCATTGGGAAGGGGAATCAGTCTTGGTTCACATCTGCATTTTCTGAGACAGAGGTGTCTCTGAGACTATCCAAAAGGCAGCTTTTGGGTGTGTGTGGGGGTGGATGGCAGGAGGGAGGAGATGGTTTGTTTATTTAACACCAGGAATCAGTTAAAACAACAAATCGTTATTTTAGGAACATAATGGCCAACACAGACAATCTACTAATCTATTGATTGTTGTGGAAATGAGTTAATTGCCAGACAATCTCATGCCCCAGAGACACTGGAACAAGTCTGTATTGTTACTTAATGATCCTTTCTGGCCGTGGCTGTGTCTTGTTTTCTCCTCCCACATTTGCACAAGGGTCTTGCTGGCTGAAGTTTTGGTCCTGTAAACTTTAAACTTCGAATGGAAGTCCAAAAAATGAAAACAAAACAATACAAGAACCGGTCAGAAAAACAAAACTTCAGACCTAAATATTAAAACAGTTTGAGGCTGTTAAAGAAAAAAAAAAGCATCAGTTCACGTGCCAAGATTGGTGTATATATGAAAACCAAAATGTGGTGGCTTGGTAAGGCAAACCTCAAACCACTGGCGTTTCAAGCCTGGATTGCATTTTCCTTGTTAGTACTTTCATATGCTCCACAGAGAGTAGGGCTATTAGTCTGTGGAGATCATTGTTAACCTGCCTAAAATTACTTCTTCAATGTGACCTCTTAAGCATTGTTAAACTTGCAAAGCATTGTTTATTGCCTTCACTGGTGTCATCGCCACAATGAAGTAAGCAGCAAATCAGGGTTTACTCCACACATGCATTTGTTTTAAATCTGGCTAGAAAACATTGCTTTATTCATTAAGAGAGTTTTGGAAAATTCCAAGTGATTCTTCTGGTGCAACCTCTCACCTTGCTGCGCTTGACGCTGAACATGGAATTCCCAGGAAAGGTTAAGCGATGTGCACACAGACTTGCCAATGTAATTAGTCCCTCCCCAACCCCACGCCGCGTGGATTGGCTTCCTTTATCCTTTTATTACCCCGGTGCAGGCACCATCACCTGCCCTTCCACCTAGTGCACAAGTTAAATTCAGCATGTTGTAAAGATGATTGTGCCCTGGAACTTGGTCACCATTCTCTCCCTCCCTATCTCCTTGTAGACAAAACTCACTTCTTCCTAAGATGCTAATATCCCTCTTCTTGGGTTCCTCTCTGGCAGAGGGAAATACCTTGTAATTTATATACAAGCTATTTAAAATGGACTCGAGTAGCTAGCTGCTGGGGAGAGAGTTTTGAGAGGAAGATTGCCCCAGCGCTCTGGCTTTTACAAGAATGAGCTTGCTAACTTCTCTCTGCTGGGTGGGAGAGTGATACTTTTCCCCCCTCTGGGATGTAAAGGGCTCAGTATGTAATTTTCATGTTTTCCCCTTGCCTTTGGCTGGAGAAGTGTGTGCAGTGTTCTGAAACCTGCCCAGGCCCTGCACATACTGTATCTGCTTAAGGAAGGTTTTGGCTCTTAGCCCTTCTCAGCTGCATTAGGGTTCGGGTTACATCCCTCTCCCCTTCCAGCCACTAATAAAAGCCAAAAGAATTAAGGATCAGGGAGAGTTAATTCCCACTGCTAAGACCCAGGTGGGGCCCTTCCATCTCCCATCCCCTAGGTTGGAGCCCTAATTTAGGGCTGAGCTCTAACCTAAGCCAGTGAGTGACAGTGATCTGGAACAGGCCCCAGAAAAGCACTTGACAATCAGATTTTGCCCTATGCTGGCACTTCTCCTGCTCTCTGCCTCTGTCTCTATTTCTCTCTCTTTCTCTCTCACGCTTTCTCTCTGCCCTCCCACCCCTTCCCGGCTTCCCACTCCTCCTGTTAGGATCTTAGAGAAGACCAGTGACCCCAGGGACCAAAGCAACCAGTGCCATCATAGCAACGGAAATGATGTGTCACAGTTCCTTTTCATCTAAACTGGGAGATTCAGATGAAGCTTGTCCTTTTCTTAAGTTCCTGACCCATCTTCCATCCAGTTCAGAATAAGAGACATCATTGATATCTCTCCAACTCAAAAGAGATGCATACTAATGAGCTCTGAGCTAGTGGGCTCAGCTGGGAAAGGGCAGCTTTGAAGGAGGATCTTGCAAGAGCCGAGACAGGCAGGAAGAAACCTCCTCCTGGAACAACTACACTACTGTAGTCGCCTCCTCAAGGGTTTCCCTCCCTTTGATCGGCCCCTCCTCCCCTGAAATTATTTAATGGTTCCCTGCTGCTTGTCGAATGGAGCCCAAACTGCTTTAGCCTGGTGCTACAGGCCTTTCTCCCTCTTGCTCCAAGTCTGAGTTTTTAACACTCCTCCCAGGTCCTAGGTTTTCAGGCAGAATGGTTTCCTCTCCACAACCCAGATCCACCTGGGAAATTCTGGTCTCCCGTCTTGCCATCCTGATGTTTCCTTTCAATGGCTGGGCTTCACACTACATCTGCAAAAGACCTTCTCCTCTCCTCTTCACCCCACTGCATTTAGGCTTAAGTTTCAACCCCCTGGTTCAGTGCCTCCAGGGCATCCTCTCCTATGACTCCTGGTAGAAGCAATCTTTGGAATGCTGGAGTTCTGCTTTCCTAGGGATTGTCCTTGAGTCCTTTGGCCCAGCATGTGTTTGTTGGATCAGGATCTCCCAGAAGACCACGGCTGTGTCTTCTCTATGGTTAGCATCCTCAGGATGCCAAACAATGTCGCTTCCATAGATAGGTTTGCTGCTTCAGATCATATGTGGTAAGACTGAAACACAATCTCAGATTCAAGAACGGAGAGTTCACTCCTAACCTCAAACCAGAAAGAGGCAATGATTTCAAGAGCTGGATAGTAGACTAGCCAAGTGTCCCTGTCTTTGTATGATACCTGGTAAGGGAGGCGAGCCTTGGCTAACACAGATGTGTGAGGTACAGGCAGAGGCAACCCTTAGAAGAAAAAGGAGGTGACTTGGGGATTTTGAAGGTCTCCCGGTGCAGTCCTGGAGAAGGGGAATGGCAGCAGTGGGAGAACAGGGGTAGTCACCTACATGTCCCCATGCCACTTGGCTGCTGCGGCTCTTGGATGCACCCTCGGTTCCTGACATTTGCCTGCTGCCTGATGATGACAGCATTCCCCTGCTTTTGGGAAGTGTCGCTGTGAGATTCTTTAAACAACAGCTGCTCCACTAGTTGTGTGTACAGGGCATAGTGGGAGTCAAATATTTCATGGCTTCAGCGGAAAGGTGGTAGTTTTCAGTGAACATGGGGTGTATGTGTGTGTTTCCACCGTTGCTTGAGCAAGCTCTAACGTGTTCTGTCTGACTGGCCTTGGAGGTGAGTCACTGTCTGGTATTTATACCCAGTGCCTTAAGTGTCCTCATTATTTGACCATGACATTCCTTTTCTCACCATTTTACACAAAGCTGAGAACACTGAAAGAACTGAGCCTGTCATCCTTCCTAATGAAGTCCAGTCTCATTGGGGGTTAATTGTCTCTATGGTAGTTAAGGTATGTCATGACACTAAAAGGAATGAGTTGAAAATCACAGTGGAGGTAACTATAGGGATTTCTTTTAGTTTAGTAGTCCAAACTACTGCTGGGGGTGAGTGGGGGGAGGGTGACTCATTGGATGCAATTTAGGAGTCAGCCTGCAAGAGGACCCCAGGAGATGCCTGTCCTTATCAAGATCACGTAGCAGGTATGAAAGGAGACCAAGAATCTGGGAAAGTCTGCAGGAGGAGATGATTCAGCCTGTGCAGGCACTGAGGGGAGATGAAGAGAATGTTCGCTGGCCCCTCACTGCTGTGCCTATTAAATTCCTTCCAATGTCAAAAATGTTGTCTTAGAAGCATGCTCCTAGGGGGTGGGAGTGGTAAACCCCATCAGGGGCACTGTGGTTATCAAAGGGACAGAGCCCCAGATAGGAAGGACATGGCTGCTAGCATGGTCATTTGGAGGCCAGGCAGCCAGTAAATCATTTGAGAAGGAATTAAAGGTTCAAAGGGCAGGAGAGAATTCTTTGGGTGACCTCATAGGTGCTTGAAAAATCAAAGGGATAGCTGATGTGCTTTTATGTTTTCAAGGCTGATTCGAAGAGGGGATGGAAATGCATGCAAGGAAATTGGCATTGCTGTTTTAGTGTGCTTGGGAGTCTTCACTCCAGGCTGGGGAAGATCAAAGTTACCATTAATCAGATGCAGATTATGCTGTGGGAATTTCATATGCATACCCTCTAATCTTCTCATCGCTTATGTAAATTAAGTATTAGTATTCTTATGTGGGAGATTTAAAAAAAATGAGGTTCAGAGACAGGGTGCTGTGCTTGAAGTAGCAGAGCCACGGGATGGTAGACTGTGATGTGTACTTAGCTCCGTTCTCAAATCCTGTGCTTGTCCCACAATCCCTTGGACTTTTGTTTCAGAAACCCCCTTTTGGTGCCTTACGTTCTATTTCTAAGCCTTTCTGTGGCCGTGTGCTGTGTGTCTGTGTAAATGGGCAAAGAAGGGCCAACAAGACCCTTCCAACTATACCTGGAAGCATGTGAAAGACACGGTTTAGACTCTGAGGATAAAATAAATGCACGAGAGGTACTCGGTAGTAACCCTCTTCTAAGGTGCAGAGATTGGGGGTGACAGGATAAGACACTTTCCAAAATTAATTTGACAAATATCTGGCAGAGCTGGTATAAAAAAAAATCAGTTTATCTGATTATGGAGTGCCTCGTCCCTCCCCCGTTTGCTCCTATTGCTTCTCTAACTGGGAGACAAGTAAGTGATAAGCAACCAAACAAAACAGACTTGACCTTCTTGCCCCTGTGAACCTGTCTTTCTTACCTGTCTTCTCCTGGCCAACAAATTTTGTTACGTGAAGAATGGCCTCGCCATTCTTCTCCTTCCGCCTCTTCCTAGCACTGTTTATTGATTTAAATTGTTATTTGGGAGAATAGGTGATGAATGTTCATGAAAGAGAATGTAATCTATACATACACACATACATGTTTATGCACATATATATACAGATGCTACTGTACATACATAAATGTATTGCACCCACAGACTCTCTTAAGAGTAATAATAAGATCTCATGACTTCTGATTCTCTAGTATGCGTTTTGACAACAGGCTGATGGACAGTGTCTACTTGAATAATTTTTGCTTTTTTTCTCCTTTTACTTCAAGTCCTGATATGTCTAAAATGGAACGTGTTAGCTCCTCTTCGCAAAATAGGCTCTCTTCTTGGCTTTCCTACCTCCCACTCAGCCGGCAGTGAAGCCTTGGCGTCAATGCTACTCACGCTCCGTGTCCATCAATCAGCGCATCCTGTCCGTCTTTCCTCTCTTCAAAAATCACCCTCATATCCACCCCCTTCATCTCACTTCTTGCTGCCATCGCCCTCTTCTTAAGCCCTTATTACTTTATTGCTGTATTTCTGGATTCCTGGCTAGCCTCCCTCACTCTTGACTTACTTTTTTAAAATTTGTCTTATAAATCGCTTCCTGTATCATCTGAGAATTTTAGCTTTCCTGTCAGCATAATGAGGAAGTCCGATTGACTTTTTCTCCCCTTTATTTATTTATTTATTTATTTATTTATTTATTTATTTATTTATTTATTTGAAAGGCGAAGGGAGAGAGAGAGAGAGAGGGAGAAGGAGATCATTCCTGAAATGACTGCAACAGCTAGGTCTGTGCCAGGCTGAAGCCAGGAGCTGGTAACTTTATATCTGGGTTTCCGATATGGGTGACAGGGACCCAAGTATTTAAGCCATCTTCTGTTGCCCTCCCCAAGTGCTTTAGTCAGAAGTTGAATTGGCATTGGAGCAGAAAGGACTTGAACTAGCGAGTGTTGGTAGTGTTGTAACCTGCTTTGCCAGAACACTGGCTGCTGACTGGTTCATTGCTGATATCCTTTCTATCTCTGACATTACAGTCGGAAATGTCCAACAGTGAGTATATTCCCATCTCCAGTCATTGGCCCTGCCTGTGCTGCCCTGTCTCATGTAAATGGTTGCCATGGCTCCTTGATCCTAGCAGCACCTTGCATGCATCTTTCCTCCATACTATTCTTAGATTCTCTTCTCTTCAATCAATTAACAGTGAAAGGAACTTAGAGGCAGACCATCCAAGCTTACCAGCATTGAGTCCCTGCTTGAATATAATTTACAGCACCCTTGAGTTTGATTGACTGGGTCGTACTGTGCTGGGACCTTTCCGTTGATGGGAGACTCTGTCACAAGTCAGCCCTTTTCACTCCAGTTGGTACCTAGCTCCTTACATCAATTCATCTACCTTTGTGATAGGCTGTGATTTCAAATCAACTGTCTCTTGATTTAAATTCCAATTCCTCAAGTTTGGCATTCCAAGTTCACTGTAATATGCCTCCAGCCTTCCCCTTCAGCCTCAGATCTTGGATATTTTCTTTGAAAATTACCCAAATAAAAAAAATAACACTTATTTGAAGTTTTGGGATGTCAGACACCAAACCAAATGTGTTATTGAATCCACATAGTCACCATGTATGTTTTTTATTATTCTTCCCCATTTCTCAGAGAGAAAACAAGGCATGTGGAAATCCAAATGATGTACCCAGCATGTGACAGTTGGTAACTGACCGAGTCTGGGTTTTAATCCAGAATCCATGCCCATAATAGCTGCCATTGACCATCAGTCCTAAATGTGACATCTCACCGTTTCAGGAACATTCCCATACTTGATTCATTAAGGTCTCCCCAGATATTCTTTGAGGTCCAAGATAAATAATACCTCTTTTTGGTCTTAGATTACCCTGTACTTTGCCCCTCTGTCGTTCCTGCCATCCCAAAGTCAAGAGAATCCACCTGTCTTCCGGTGCTCACCATATTCTTTCAAATGAGGTGTATGTGCTTTTCCCAATGCTTCATGGGATATGCCAGCCCCCTGAGGGCAGGGCCCAGAGATAGGAACTACTGCATCAGAATTCTTATCCCAAATGTGTTCCATAGAATATATAACATAGAGAGTTAGGCTTTTAAGAAGTTTCATAAAATTTGAGATCACTTATTTTCATCCTTTAAATTTGTGAAGCCCCTCTTTCTAATTCTGGTTTCTTTCTCAGGCTGTAAATTGGTTTATGACATTACTTGTACTTTCCACATTTGTTCTCAGGTACCATCAGTGACAGAACTAGAAAACACACAGTTTGGATCCAGGCCCATGGTACAGTAGGCTAGGCCTCTGCCTGTGGTACCAGCATCCGAAGTGAATTCTGGTTTGTGTCCAGGCTATCCCACTTCCAATCCAGCTTGCTGCTTCTGGCCTGCGAAAGCAGTGGAGGTGTGGCCCAAGTCCTTGGACCTCTGTATCCATGTGGGAGACCCAGTAAGAGCTCTGGCTTCTGGCTTCAGATCGGCTCAGCTCTGGCCATTGAGGCCATTTGGAGTGTAAATCTGTGGATGGAAGAGTTCTCTCTCTGTTCCTCTGTCTCTCCTTGACTCTGTAAATCTTTCAAACAAAAATAAAACAAATCTTAAGGAGAAGATAAACAGTTCAAAGTGTTGTTATTGGTGATCGTATCATTTATATATGAGTTCAGAATAATGTGGAGCAACATAAAAAAGGAGAAATTTTTATTATATTCTCTATCTACAGTCTGACTTCCTTAATATTTATTGCATCTTATCTTTCCTCTCCCTTGCCCTTAACATTTATTACTATATTATATACAAGCTGATAGATTCTGCTTTGTTGCGTAGATAGATAGATAGATAGAAACTTGGCCACTCCATCCAGAGACTGCATTTCAGTGTGTGTAGGGGGGGAGGAGAGTGAGAGACAGAAGAAAGAAAGGAGGGGGATGAGAAAGAGGGAGGCAGAGAGGGAGGTGTGGTTGATGAGTGATTGGGAGGATAGTAGATTGAGAGTAGACAGCTTGCTTATCTTCTGGGCTACAAAAACCCCTTTGAAATGCTGTACGCTTCACAACTTCCTCCTCTCCTACTTTCGCCTCTTTTTGTCTGCTGTTACACCTTCCTTCTTTTTTGTAGTGATTGCAGTTTCCTATTTGTATTTTGAAAATGATTTCTATCTGAAGTTTGCTAGGCTCTCTGGTTGAGTGAGATATGCTTATCCAGCAGGTTAGACAAGGGTATGATTTACTGCCCAGACAGGCTAATTCAATGGCTAACACATCATTCTCCAAGGGCTCATGATACTGTTGTTCATTCTGTGTGTGTGTCCCAATTTAATTACATTCCAGAAGTCAGAGAATCTAAGCAGTTGCAGTTGCAGTGTTCTAGTTTGCTAAGAATGAACTACAAATCAGCAGTGGGCACTTAAAAATATTCTGTTGATGGATTGGCTGGTATTCTCCACGAGTGCAAGTCACCTGCCTCAGGGTCTCAAAGTTGGTTTTGGAAAGCAGAACTGTGCTCTTCATTTTTCTCTCTAGCCCCGTAATATCTTTATCAACTCCACCCTGCGCAGTGTTCGGAGGGCCCCGTTTTCTTCTCGCCTCACATATTTCATCAGGCTCTCTGAGACAGTCACAGACTGGTTGTGGTTGTTACTGAACCATATGGGAAGCACACATCTTGCTCTTCCTTCTTCTACTCTCTTGCAGAGTAGCTATGATGTCTTAAATGAATTTAAAAAGCCCCAAGGTTAGTTTTTGGCTACTGGAAGACCTAGGCCTGGGTATCCCTGTTTTAATTTCAGCATCCATGGGAGCCCAATTAGTGACCCCTCTTCTTTCTTTTCTGTCAGCTAACACCTGAAATCTGTTCTGCGGAGGAGTGATGCTAGTTACTTGAAGGCAGCCTTCAAGGGCTCTTCTTGTTTTTATTAACAATCTTTGGATTGGAAGGGCCTGGGAGTGATTATACAGTCTTCTTTTCCAGAATGGATTGTACCTACTGGGTAAAACTTGACTATAAATAAGGATACTGTTTTTTTCTAACCACTTCAATTTTAAAATTTAGAAAATATATTCATTTTTATGATTTCTTAAGCTTTTATGTTGATCTAACTTAACTTTGATTCTTGTAAGAACGTTACCATGAGATCTACACTTTTAATGAAATTCTAAGTGTAAACTACAGTGCTGTTAGTTCACAGGAGGCACAGTCTTTTATAACAGATTTCTAGAATTTATTCTTTTCACATAACTGATGTTTCATACTTGGGGGCCAACAGCTCCCTGTTACTGTCTCCTCCCAGGCCCCGGCAGCTGCCAGTTTTCACCTTATCCACATACTGAAAGGAGTTGAACTGTTTCAGATATTTCATGTTGTTCTGTGACTGCCTTGTTTCATTTAGCATAAAGATTCATCTTTGCTGGGCCTGGCGTGGAGGCCTAGTGGCTAAAGACCTCACCTTGCACGCCCAGGATCCCATGTGGGTGCAGGTTCTAATCCCGTGACTCTGCTTCCCATCCGGCTCCCTGCTTGTGGCCTGGGAAAGCAGTTGAGGACAGTCCAAAGACTTGGGACCCTGTACCTGCCTGTGGGAGACCCAGAAGAAGCTCCAGGCTTCTGGCTTTGGATTGGCTCAGCTCAGGCCATTGTGACCTCTTGGGGAGTGAATCATTGGACAGAAGATCTTCCTCTCTGTCTCTCCTCCTCTCTGTGTATCTGACTTTGCGAGAAAAAGAAATAAATCTTTTTTTTTTTTTTTTTTAATCAAGATACTGATTCCAGAGGCTGGAGTTGTATAGTATGTAAAGCCTCCACCTGCAGTGTTGGCATCGCATATGGGCACTGGCTTGTGTCCCTGCCGCTCCACTTCTGTTCCAGCTCCCTGCTTGATGGCCTGGAAAAAGCAGCCGAAGGTGGCCCAAGTACTATGGCCCTACATTCAAATTGGAAACATAGACTAAACTCCTGGCTTCTCTCTTTGACCTGGCGCAGTACTGGCCGTGGGCAGCTATCTGGGAAGTGAACCAACAGATGGAAGATTTCTCTCGTTCTCTCTGTAACTCTTTGAAATAAAGAAGTAAAAATCTAAGGATCCTGATTTGAATGTTTTTAGATAAATCTCAGCAGTAGGATTTCTGCAGTTCTTGTTTGGATTTTTGAGGCGTCTCCATACTGTCGGCTGTAGCAGCTGCATCATTTGACATTGCCACACACAGTGTGCAAGTCTCTCCACATCTACAGCAACATTTAGCTTTTTGTTTTGTTTTTAGTAACAGCCATTCTGACAGATGTGAGGCAGTATCTCAATGTGGTTTTCAGTTGCTTTTCCCTAATGATTAGTCATGCTGGGTGTCTTATTCCTATTGACTATTCATATGTGGTTTTTCAGAAATGTCTATTCAAGTTCACAGGCAATTTTTAAATTAGTTATTTTTTTGCTAGTGATTTGCATAAATCTCATTTGGATATTAATTCCTTGTTAGATAAATAGTTTGCAGATATTTTCTCCTATTCCATAGGCTGCCAGTACCACACTGTTTTGATTACTGTAGGATTGTAGTAGGATTTTATATCAGGGTTCGAATATGGTAACTCTAGCTTTGTTTTTCTTTCTCAAGATTCGTTTGTCTATTCAGGGTTCTCTGTGTTTCCCTATGAATTTTGGAGGTTTTTTTTTTCCTATTATTTCTGTAAAATCAATATCCCTAGGATTTTAATAGGTATTGCATTAACTTTGCAGGTTACTTTGAATAGTGTTGATGTTATGACAATATTAAGCCAGCCACCTCCATTACTAGGCTGAATAGAAGTGGTTGAAGTGTGCATTCTTAATCTGAATTTTAGAGGAAAAGCTTTTTTGTAATGATTTAATGTGATATAAATGCTGTCCTTTTCTCATACGCCCTTTCTTTTGTTAAAGTCAGTTCCTTCTATTCCTCTCTTGTTGAGAGTTTTTCTCATGACAGTCTGGTAAAGTTTCTCAATTATTTTCTTTTTGCATTTATTGAGATAATCATATGATTTTTGTCCTTGAGTCTATGAATGTAGCAAAACACACTGATTTGCATAGGTTGAGCCATGCTTACATCCCAGGGATAAATCCCACTGGATATTAGGGTATTGTCATTTTATATGCTGTGGATTTCAGTTTGTTGATGTTCTGTTGAGGATTTTTGTATCTGTCTTCATAATGACCCCTCGTTTTCTTTCCTTGGATTGTCATTGTCTGGGTGGGTTTCAGGGTAATGCTCCCAGTAAAATTATTTCAGACATATTCCCTCCTTTTTAATATCTTGTAAGAGTTTGAGAAAGGTTGGCATTCATTCTAATGTAAATGTTTGGTAGTATGTACCAACAAGGTCATCTGATCCTGAGCTATTCTTGGTCATGATATGTTTGCTTACTAATCCAGTTGCCTTACTGTGTGGCCTTTTCAAATTTTCTGCTTATTCCAGATTCAGTTTTAGTAAGTTTTACATTTCTAGAAATTTATTTTTTTTCTAGGCTATCTAATGTATTGATATGTAATTCTTATAATGGTCTTTCATATTTTGCAGTGTGTGTTGGAATATTGCTTTCCATTCCCTATTTTATTTGGGTCAGTCTCTTTTCCTGTAGATTAGTGAAAGGATAATTGTTTATGTTTTCAAAAAGCTAATTATCCATTTTATTGATCTTTTCTGTTGTTTTTCTACTTTTTTTCTGGTAGTTTTGCTTTATTCTTTATTATTTTCTTTCTAGAAATTTTGGGCTTATTTATTTATTTTTTTAATGTACTTGAAAGGACTCGAACTTGCGCTCATGTGGGAAGCTGGTGTAACAAGTGGTGCAGCATACAATGCCAGCCCCCAGGCTTAGTTTCTTCTTATTTCTTTAGACCATTCAGTTGTAAATATAGGCTGTTTTAGATATCTTTTCTTTCTCTTTTTAGATTTTTAAAAAGGATTTATTTTATTTATTTGAAAGGCAGAATTGGAGAGAGAAAAAAAGAGAGAAAGAGAAATTTTCCATCTGCTGATTTTTCCCCAAATGTCTACAGTGGTTGGAGCAGGACCAAGAGAAAGCCAGATGCCTGGCATTCCTGTTCATGTCTCCCACGTGGGTGCAGAGGACCAAGGACTTGGGCCATACTCTGCTGCTTTCCCAGGCACATTAGCAGGGAGCAGGATTAGAAGCGGCGTAGCTGGAACTCAAACTGACTCCCATATGGAATGTCCATTTTGCAGTCAGTGATTTAACCTACTGCACCACAATGTCAGCATCCAAACAAAAAGTTTTTTAATGTGGGCATTGATCACCAAACTTGCCTCTTAATACTGCTTTTGTTGCATGCCATAAGTTTTGGTGTGTTCCATTTATTCTTGATTCATCCCAAGATATTTTCTAATTTCACTTTTTATTTCTTTCTTGACCTGTTGGTTGTTCATGAGTGTATTTTTTTAAAATATTTTTTTTTAAATATGAGAGGCAAAGAGTAAGTGGGCAAGCAAGAACAAGTTATCACCTTTCTGCCTCTAGTCCACTGATTCACTCTTCCAAATGCCCACAACAGCCAACGAATTGGCCCGGCCAAATGAGGGAGTCAGGAATTCCACCCACTCCTCTCACAAGAGTGACAAGGACCCCAACTACTTGACATGTCACCTGCTGCCTGCCAGGTTATGTATTATAAGGAAGTTTTAATTGGGAGTAGCTCTGAGACTCAAACCCAGGAACTCCGACATGAAATGTTAGCATACCAAATGCCATCTTACCTGCTGGGCCAAGTGATCACCATGGAAGTATATTGTTTGATTTCTATGTATTTGTCAATTCTTCAGGTTTATTTCTGTTATTGATTTCTAGTTTCATTTCATTGTTCTCTCAAAATCTACTTGATAAGATTTCCATCTGTTTATTAATACTGGTTGTGTGACCTGTGCTTTAGCCTTAGGGAATGTTCTGTGTGCGTTTGATCAGAATATGTATTGTGCAGAATATATAGTGTCTGGCAGGTCCATTTATCCTACAGGTCTGCTGTCGACTTGTTGATCACCTGGCTGGATACTCTATCAGTTATTGAAAGTGGGGTTTTGCAGTCCCCTAGTGTTAAAAGGGACCCAAAAAGTCACTTCGTTTTTTGTGATTTTTTTTGGTAAGGCAGGACTGGTAGTGATAAACTCTGAACTTTCTTCATTTTTTAAATTTCCTTTATGTGAAGGGACATCAAAAAGTTCATAGAAGTATGAAATTATGGAATTATGGAATTAGCACCTTTGTGAGTTTAGGTAGTGTGTGTGTGTGTGTGTGTGTGTGTGTGTGTGTTGTAGTAGTAGTAGTAGTGGTGGTGAATTAAGTATTTCATCACTATATAATATCCTTGTCTCTATTTATTTATTTATTTTTGAAAGATAGATTTCCAGAGAGAAGGAGAGACAGAAAGGAGGGAGACAAGGGTGGGAGATGAGATGATGTGAAACCAGGAGCCAGGAGCTTCTGGTTTTTCCACATGGGTGCAGGGTCCCAAGGCTTTGGGCCATCCTCGACTGCTTTCTCAGGCCACAAGCAGGGAGCTGGATGGGAAGTGGAGCTGCCAGGACACGAATTCTCAACTTTGATCTGGTAACATCAGTAATGTCTATTTTAGAAGGATAAGTTCTTTAGGTTGTTTTTTCTTCAACTAATTTTAAATATCATCCCATCCTGGCCTGTAAGATTTTTGCTGAAAAGTTCAATGTTGATTTTGTGGCGGTTATCTTAGATGTGACAAGTTGTTTTTTCTTTGACTACTTTCCATGTTCTGCTTGTTTTTGCCTTTGGACAATTTTACATAAAATTGTCTCAATATTGTTTTTTTAATATTGTGTCTAAGTCGTTTATTTTTTTATATTACCTTCTTCAGCGTCTATTGATCCTGCTGAATGTTTATTTTTCCCCTATTTTTGGAGTTTTTAGCCAATATTTCTTTCATTGAACTTTCTGAAACCCTTTTTATCCTTCCATCGTTTGGAACTTTTCTAATCATATGTTGATCTGCTTGATAGTACTTAATAAGTTTGTGCTGCTTGACTCTTTTCATGTTTTCTTTTTCGTTTCTTTTTTTAAAAAAGTTGTTGCTCCTCAGACTCGATCATTTCCAATGACCTGGCTTTGAGTTCACTGATCCTACCTTCTGCGTGATCTCATTTGTCATCAAACTCCCTACTGAATTTGTAATTTTAGCGCCCGTGAGCTCCAGGTTTTCTGTTTGTTGTTAGTTTTCTAACTCCTCATGGAATTGAATGTCCCTGCATTGTTTTCCTGAGCTCATTGAGCATCTTTGTGATGGTTATTGGGACTGTTTCAGGTCAACCAGATGTCTCCATTGCATGAATGCTGGTTTCAGGCGATTTATTTTGTTCTGTTGTTGGAGGTACATGACCCTGTTTCTTCATTTTGTTTGACTGTGTTGGTATCTGTTTATTAGACACACAGCTATTTCTCCCAATCTTCAAGGACAGATGCTGACCAGCCAGACCAGCCACCGAGCTGGGGAACCTTTCAGTCCTTTGTGCTGCTCCAGCCTGCTGCCTTGTCTTTGGCAGCACCTGAGTATCAAGCATATGCTAAGTCTCACCGGAACTCCAAGGCAAGCAAGATTGAAATTAGTCCTTTGGGCAGTTTCTGAAACACTTCACTTATTTAGACTCTGTTCAACTGTCTTTCTGCAAAGAGAAGCTGATAACTAGGCTTTCTGCTGATTGGTTCTGTAAGCCTCTTGGATGGCTATGGCAAAAGGAAGCCTAAATTGACATTTCTGATCACACTGGACTTACGGTAATTAGAGTATGTTGAGTCTTGCCAATCTTTCACGACATATTTCTAAGTCAGCTTTGTCCATTCCTGGAAGAACCTGGGGTATTGGACATTCTATTCAATTCCTTCCTTCCCCAGGGAGAATGAGATAGGGTTTTCAATTGCTGACTCTGTGCTCAGGAAGGAGTGTATGGAGCAGAGGTATATGGTAGTTGTCAGATTTCACTGGTCCTGCACTTTGAGACAAGTAAGAAATATGTCGGTGTCCTAGACAGTCCCTGAAAGTGTGGATCTGCTCCTTCCCTTCTCACAGAGAAACTTAAACCTGGGAAGTTTCAATGGTGTGATCCTATGCTGGAAGCAGGGGTTATTGTGCATGTCTCAAATCCCCCGACAAGCATTGATGGCGTTGTTATACTTACCCATTGCATAGGCATCTCTCAGCTAGCTTCTGGATTTCTCACAGAGGGAATGTTTTATTGTTGTTTTCTTTTTGTATTTCTAAAGATTTATTTATTTATTTTTATTGCAAAATCAAATATACAGAGAGGAGGAGAGACAGAGAGGAAGATCTTCTGTCTGATGATTCACTCCCTGAGTGATTGCAACAGCTGGAACTGGGCGGATTTGAAGCCAGGAGCCAGGAGCTTCCTCCAAGTGTCCCACCCTGGTGCAGGGTCCCAAGGCTTTGGGCTGTCCTCGACTGCTTTCCCAGGCCACAAGCAGGAGGCTGGATGGGAAGTGGAGCTGCAAGGATTAGAACTGGCGCCCATATGGGATGCCTGGCATGCAAGGCAAGCACTTTAGCCACTAGGCTACTGTGTCAGGCCCAATATGTTCTTTTTATTTTATTTTTTTTAAAGATTTATTCATTTTATTACAGCCAGATATACACAGAGGAGGAGAGACAGAGAGGAAGATCTTCCGTCCGATGATTCACTCCCCAAGTGAGCCGCAATGGGCCGGTGTGCACCGATCCGAAGCCGGGAACCTGGAACCTCCTCCGGGTCTCCCACGTGGGCGCAGGATCCCAAAGCCTTGGGCCATCCTTGACTGCTTTCCCAGGCCACAAGCAGGGAGCTGGATGGGAAGTGGAGCTGCTGGGACTAGAACCGGCGCCCATATGGGATCCCAGGGCTTTTAAGGTGAGGACTTTAGCCGCTAGGCCATGCCGCCCGACCCAATATGTTCTTTTTAAAAGTGTTTTGGCTATTCCGTGTTGTTTGAATTTCCATATAAAGTTTAAAATCATTTTCTAAATTCCATTATGAGACTGTTGGCATTTTTGGTTGGAATGTAAATGAGTACAGCCATTATGCAGAACAGTATAGAAGTTCCTCGAAAAATTAATACTGGATCTGTTACATGATTCAGCTATCCCATTCTCAAGTACATATCTGAAAAACTTGAAATCAACATATCAAAGAGACATCTGCACTCCCATATTTATTACAGTACTATTTACAGGAGCCAAGATCTGTAATTAACCTAGGTGTCCATGAATATGAATGAACTAACAAGGAAAATATAATCTAGATACACAATAGAATATTATCTGGCCATGAAAAATAATGTAATCCCATCATTCACAACACAGAGGAAAGGGAGGACCTTATGGTAAGTGAAATAAACCAGGTACAGAAGTGCAAATGTTTCATGATCTTATTCCGATGTGAACGCTAAATGTGGATCTCATAGCAAAAAAAAGGGCAAAACATTGATTGCTAGAGGCTAGCAAGGGGAGAGGATGAAGGGAGGTTGGATAACAGATACCAAAGCACAGATAGGAAGAATAGATTCTAACATTCTACAGAACTCTGGGGTCGCTGCACCTTACAATTCATTCTGTTTTGTAAAGAACTAGAAGAGAGGAGTTGGGAAGCTCCAAATACAAGGAAATGGTAAAAGTTTATGGAAATGTGAATTACCCTAGTTGATCATTAACCATTATATGTGTGTGTGTGTGTGTATAATTATCACATTCTATGCCATAAATATGTACAATTGTTAGGTATTAGTTAAAATAAATTTTAAAAATCAAGTGTAATGTATTTTCATATACAAAAATTGTCAGCATGATGGTTGGGATTGTCCTTTGTAGTTCAATTTGGGAGATAATTAACACCTTAAAATACAAAGTTGTCTAATCTAGGGACATTTAGTTTATCTCAGTCATGTTCTATGACTTTGTTTTATTGGCATTGGATATATTTTGCTGAATATCCTTAAGTATGTTAGTATTTTGTGTTATTACGATAAGTGGTTTATGTTGTAAAATGTTATTTCTGATTGCTTATTGCTATAATATGTAGCTATGATAGATTTATGCATGTTGGTTTTGTGTCCTCCAACCTTACTAATCTCACTTACTGGTTCTAGTAACATTGTGGTGTATTCCTTAATGCTGGCAATGTGAATTATTCCAGAATCTACAAATAAGGAATATTTCACTTGCATTCCAGTATGTATCTAAACCTGATTTTAACCAGCAGCCCATGACTTGGATGTTAGATAACTAAACATTGTGTTATTTAAAAAATTCTTATTATAACATGAAATCTACACAGTCATTAGGTCTATAAGTGGACAATATTGCATTGTTCTCTGTGGCCATGGTACTCTCAGCAATGTCTCCAGAACTTAATCACCTTGGATGACTAAAATGTTACACCTGTTAATTAGCAATTTCCCTTTCTCCCTCTTGCTCCCTAAGAATTACTGTTCCAGTCTTTGCTTCTTTAAATTTCACTATTTTAGATGTTTCAGTGGAGTCATACATCCCTCTGTGACTGGTTCATTGCATTCAGCAGAATCTCTTGATGACTTTATCCAAGTGTTAAAATAAGGTCAACAAGTTTTGCGTGTGATGTATCCTCTAAGTTTACTAATTGTGGGCTTCGTTTTACTTTATTAAGCCTTTCTTACTTTGCTTTTCTAGCTTGGAATTCTAGTGCCTGAGATGTTCTATACAGATCTGCGTGTAAATATCTCATGTATAGGCAAGCCATAAAGAAAAAATTGGGAGCATGGTGACTTAGTGAAGGGAGAGACCGTCTTCTTTTTTCTTTTCTTGACCTAACCATATCAGTAAGTATTTTGGCTGAAACAGCGCATTTGGCCAGTGTCTTCAGGACGCTGTCTACAGTGTCTTCCAGATCCTTTTCCTTGCTTATAGCTGATAACTTGGGAGTACATATTCCCAGAGGCAGACTTCGCCCCCAAGTAGCCTAAACAAAAGTTATTAGTTATCTTCTGCTTATCCTTGTTAAGCCTCTGTGAATATACCTGGTGCCGCTGGGTGGTCTCCTGGTTTCTCTACATTGCAAGCGGAAGTAGCCAAGGTCATATGGTGCTTCCAGGGAAGTGATCACTGTCTCTAACCATTGCATTTCCATCTCTGGTTCTCTGACTGGAATCACTCACTGGAAATATATCTTTAGAGTTACCTGACAGTGAGCTGCCATTCTATTTACATGTTCAGTGTTTTCTTAGTCCCCACGCCCTTTTTTGGTGTGGCTACAACAGAATATTTGAGACTGGATGAATTATTAGGAAATGAGATGCATTCCTCACAGTTCTGGAGGCTAGGAAGTCTGAGGTCAAACGTCTACATATAATGAGATGCTTCCTGCTGCATCATAACATGGCAAGGAAGCAGGAGGTGTACACTGGAAGCTCTCTTTTCTGAAGAAGCCACTCATGGCATCATGGGGCACCATGGGGGCACCATGCTTGTGACCACAGCTGGCCCTCAGTGGCCCTCAGTGCTTCCCAAAGAACCTATTTCCGAATTCTGGTAACACATGATTTTGTTGATTAAATTTCTAACACATGAACTTCTAGGCAACACATTCAAACTATAGCGCACAAGAGTATAGCAAAACAATAGTTCTGATTTAGAAAAATGGAATTAGGATATTTATGCCAGGCTGTCCTTCTGTGTTAGGCTTGTGCTATCATCCTAGGCTATTTCAGACCTTCAATGTGTCATTTAAGTTGGCCTTGTATCAGAGAAGAGTGATTGATTAACTCTGATAGTTGAGAGATGAGGGAGACAGGGTTGTGAACATAAGGGAAGAGGCTTGTGTCTAGACCTAAGGTTTTATTGCGGGTGAACAAAAGAGATCTCAGTTGCCTGGCTGTTTAAATTCCTGCTGGTGCTCTGCCCCCTGAATTATGTGTGCATTCAGTAAGTATAGTTGAGATCTGTCAGGTGTAAGGGTCTCATTTCTGTCACAAAATTTTATTACTGGTTATTCGGTTCTCAAGCCCAGGGTTGAAAATGGAAATGAATGGATGGTCCCTGATGTTAGAGAACTCTTACCCTCTTCCAATTCTCCAATCTTATCCTCTTTCAATTTTCAGTTCATATAAAGAAAGTCACCCTGCAGTTTACAATTGAACTGGTTATTTTCGTGATTTGTTTCCTTGAACAAGTTACTGTCCTTCTCTAGATTTCCTTTTCTCCATCTGTAAAGACATTTAACTGAGGACCCTTTCACCCTTAAAAATTCTGATCCTAACATTTGCTTTCCTTCTGTGAATATAATATAGAGCTTAAAAATTAAGATGGCTGATAGCTGTGATGTCAGCTTGCTTGGGCTAAGGGATGTCCAGGTAGTCGGTAAAACATGATTTCTGGTATACCTGAGGGTGTTTCTGGAAGAGACAAAGCATTTGAGTCAGTGGACTACAAGATCTGCGCTACATTGGATTACCTGGATTCAAGTGTCAGCTTTGGTTTCTGATCCAGCCTCCTGATGATGCAAATCCTTGGCAGGCTGCAGTGATGGATTGAGTTATGGGTCCCTGCAACCCAAGTGGGAGACCTAGATTATTTCATCCTCAGTGCCAGCTGGACTATTGTAAACATTTTGGGAGTAGAGCAGTAGACCAATGGATGAGATTCTCTCTCTCACTCCCTTTCCTTCTCTTTCAAGTAAATAATAATTGCTTAAAAAGTCAGCCTTCCCCAGTATAGGCAGATACCATTCCATTCTTAGGTCATCTACCCAAATGGAACAAAAGGATGGAGGGAGGATGGATGGATTATCTCTGTCCCTCTCTTCCTGAACTGGGACATTCGTCTTCTCTTACTCCTTACGTTGGTGCTCTCAGTTCTTGGTCTTTTAGATTCAGATTGGGTCTTACAACATAGAGTTGCATAATTCTCAGAATTTCAGAGTTGACCTTCAGCCACATCATCCTGGACCTATAACTTGCAGAAGGAAAGCAATGGGATTTGTTAGCCTCCATAACCATGTAAACTGATCCTTTGTAATTAATCTCTGTATACCTGTAACTGTAGTTGCATCTATATATTTGTAATCTCTGTCTATATCATTATCTTACAGCCTTATTGTTCTGTTTTTCTGAAGAACTCTAACCAGATAACTCTGTTGGGAGTTTTGGATTTTTAGGCAATCAAGTAGAATTCTCACAATATCTAGCTATATATTCCTGAAGGGAGATCACAGTAGTTGGCATTGCAATATCTGGATGTATTTAACAACAAGGTAAGATTTGTCTCTATTGTCCTGTTTCTTTATCAATATGATTACAGGACTGCCATTAGCCCGTATGATGTTTGTGTGTCAGTTACAGAGACTCCTTTGTTCAGGTGGGTTCCACCTTGTGTGCCTCAGATTCTCCTTCACTCCCTCAGCGTGAGGAACCCATGCAGTGACTGGATGCTCTGTGACTTCATTCATGGGATTTTTTTTTTCATGATGTCCTTTTCATGTGACACTCAACTTGGTTTCTCTACTCCCTGATATTTGAGTTTTCCTATTGAACCTTTCCATGCTCTTGTGGTCATCATGATTCAGTTACAACATCCTTTGAGTTTGCAATGCAATCTTTGTCTTCTTATTTTTTTTAAGATTTATTTATTTTATTGGAAAGTCAGATTTACAGAGAGAAGGAGAGACAAAGATCTTCCATCTGCTGGTTTACTCCCCTAGTGGCCGCTACAGCTAGAGTTGAGCTGATCCAAAGTCAGGAGCCAGGAGCTTCTTCCTGCTCTCCCATGTGGGTGCTGGGTGCCAGGGCTTTGGCCCATCCTCTGTTTCTTTCCCAGGCTACAAGCAGGGAGCTGAAAGGGAAGTTGAGTACCCAGGATACGAACCAGTGCCCAGTTGTCCATATGGGATCCTGGTGCATCCAAGGCGAGGACCTCAGCTACTAGGCTACCATGCTGGGCCCTGTCCTACTTTCTTATTTTTGCTTTGTATATTATGTTGTTGATTTTAGGCTCCATGATCACTACCTACTTTTTGCTTGACTTTTTATTTAATTTTTAAAGATGTATTTATTTTGCTTGAAAATCAAAATTGTAGACAGGGTGAGATGGAGACAAAGATAAGTCTTCCATTCGCTCCCCAAATGGCTGCAAAAGCCAGAATTAGGCTGATCCAAAACCAAGAGCCAGGATCTTCTTCCAGGTCTCCCATGTGGTTGCAGAGGTCCATGAACTTGGATCATGCTTTACTGCTTTCTCATGCCGTAAACAGGGAGCTGGATAGGAGGTGGAGCAGCTGGAACACAAACCAGTCACCGTATAGGGTGCGATGCCAGCACCTCAGGCTAAGGATTAATGTGCTGTGCCACTGCATCAGCCCCTTTGGTTGACTCTTTAAAATTACATGATTCTTTTTAGTGAATAAGAAATCTTTCACCTATATGCACAGAGAAGTCAGTGTCTAGCTCCCATGCCCATGGTTTAATATACAGGGCTGCCTCTAGACTCTTGCTACTTGGGCCAGGCTCAGTAGCCTAGTGGCTAAAGTCATCGCCTTGAACGCGCCTGGATCCCATATGGGCACCGGTCCTAATCCCGGTAGCTCCACTTCCTATCCAGGTCCCTGCTTGTGGCCTGGGAAAGCAGTTGAGCACGGCCCAAAGCCTTAGGACTCTGCACCCGTGTGGGAGACCTGGAAGAAGTTCCTGGCTCCTGGCTTCGGATTGGCATAGTATCAGCCGTTGCACTCACTTGGGGAGTGAATCATCAGATGGAAGATGTTTCTCACTGTCTCTCCTCCTCTCTGTATATCTGACTTTGCAATAAAAATAAATAAATCTTTAAAAAAAAAAGACTCTTGCTACTTCTCTTCCCAAGGAATTTATTACGTTAAACCCTGGAGAAGAGATGCACACCCATGTGTGCAGGGACGCTGTGCTGTGAGCTCCAGCAGCAGGGCTCCTGTTCCCTGGCCAGGGTGGCGGGGGCTTTTCTCCTCATTAAATGTGGTCCTATTACTTTGCCCTTTCTCTTCAGTTTATATTCTCCGCCCCTCTACCTCCCCAGTATTTGGGGACTGTTATGCTACTTTCCTATCTTTAAGCCCTAATCCTGGGTGTTAGCCCCCTCTGGCTTTCCCTAAGTGAAATGTGTGATTGCGTTAACTGATGGTGATGGTGATACTAGCCACTGTGAATCCCCAGGGCAGGAAGGAAGAACCAGCGATAGCAATGGCCATAAGAGGAGCATGGCAGGCACATTATGGCACCCTCTCCTCCTCCTTCCTGTGTGTGACTTCCTGATCCCAGCATAGAAATATCTGTGCCTGCTTCCTGCCCAGGGGCAGTCTAGATAGCTGGGAAAGCAAACAAGTTTTTGTTAACCATTTCCTGGCCTAAAATATTGAAGGAGAAAATCCTGGAGGCCCAGATGGTTACCCTTGATTTACTCTCTGTGAACTGTTCACTTTATGGTTACATCAGCTGAGTTCAATACCAATGCTATCGTTTTGATTATTTGTATCAGTGAGCTTTTGAGCTCTTCCAAACCTAGATTCTGTTTTTCCAAAATCTGGGCACCTCAGGTAATGAAATAGTCAACTTGCAGCGCATTCTGGGTTTTGTCTCAAAGCGTGGACTCTTTCTTTCTCTTCTCTACCAAGTCCTCTGAAGTTGTTCTGATCTGAGTTTGAGTTCTGTAGAATAAGGCTGCCATCAATCTTGCTAAGGATCCATGGGCGTTTTAGTAACACTTCTGTGTGTTATGTTTTCTGCACAGTCTGTTATAGAAACCATTCTGTAGTCATGTTTACTAATGGCTTAAATTCTGAAATACAGATTATAATTATCTTCTAAAAGGACATTTATAATACCTAAAACTTACATAGTTTTAGCTGTGCCAGAGGCTATTCCAAGAGTTTTCATGAGTTACTGCATTTTAGCAATCTTGCTGTCTGATAGAGAAGTTGGACAAACATATGAGAGATCTAAGAACAGCTTGGAAAGAGTAAATAAGTCTGTGAGTTGTAGCTGGGAAGCTTCAGCTTCGTAGGCCCATTTAGGGCCTCGTGGGCCAGTGCATCTCAAACTTGACTGTGCATAGAAAGCACCTGGAGAATACTTTTTACCTACAGGCTTCGATTACATAGGCTGGGTGGAGTCAGTGTTCTGATGAATGAACTTCCTAATGAGGGTGATGATACTGAGTCAGGGGCCACACTGAGGAGGAAGCCACCACGCTGCCATTTAGCAATAGGTACCACACACAGCGCGCCTGCTATCATGTAATGTAATGTTTGCAGGTGAATAAGCACAAGGTGAAGACTTTTAATCTGAGTTTGTGGGAATTGGGATGGTTGTTGGAGAACGTCATAGAAGAAATGGTGGAAAAAATTAGTGTGGCATGGCATGGAGGGCTGCTTGGATGTCTCTAAAGGAGTCTGAGCAGAGAATTAATACATTCAGAAAGGTAATTCTTGATGTGCTGTGGATGGTGGCGAGAAAGAACCAGAATCCAGAGAAGATCCGATTCAGGGACAGGTGTGGAAATTGAGACAACAAAGGGATAAAGTCCTTCCCTCCATGCATCCTTCCCTCCAATTCTCCTGGCATTTATTGGCTCTCTGTCAGCATTGTCTTGATAATGTAATTTTAAATTACTGCATGATAATAGCCTACTATATGAAAACATTTTAATTTAATTTACTAATTCAACACAATTGACAACTTAGATTTGCATTTTGTTTTTTTTTTGCTGTTATAAATAACATTGTGGAGAACATCCGTGTGTGTGTGTGTATGTGTGTGTGTGTGTGGTATACACACATATACTTGTCTGAG
This sequence comes from Ochotona princeps, assembly GCF_030435755.1. Lineage (NCBI taxonomy): Eukaryota > Metazoa > Chordata > Mammalia > Lagomorpha > Ochotonidae > Ochotona > Ochotona princeps. Next base: position 7,656,036 of record NC_080865.1, read on the forward strand.
CAACCGCTAATTTACTTAAAGTCTTACCCGCTAAACAGTCTCCTTTCTGATTTACAGATGACTGATTGAATGCTTGATAAAGGGTGAGGTCAGCCAAGGGCTTGAGGCAGTTACCCAAGTATCTCTCAGTGTCTCAGATTACATGGCAGACTCTCCCTTGAGCCCCCAGGTCAGACAGTCATGTTTTGGAAAATTCTGCAGCCTTGTGTTGTCATCGCTCGTCTTGGGTTTCCTTCTGCTGGTCCAACAACAACAGGTACAACCACCCCTTTGGACTCTGGATTGGGTCAGGGAGAAATAATGAGGAGGAACAAAACAGAAGATAGTTCCTACCTGCAAGGGGCTTATTTGGGGAAAGAAGCAGGACACATACGGGCTAGTTAAGGGATATGTAAATCAAAGCACCGGTCTGGAGAGTAGCAGATATGCTACCGATACAATGGGATGTTCTCCTTTGCTAACCCGTGGCTTCTGCAGTTATCTATACAGAAGAGGTAGAAAGGCAGTGTAGTACAGATCTGGAGGCAAAAAGTTGACCTAAAAGTCTGCCACTTACTTCCCGTGTGACTTTGGGCAAGTTATTTAACCACTCTGAGATAAATTCCTCATCTGAGAATTGTGGACAGTAATATAATTTATATATAGCTTTTCTGATGGACAGAAGTGATTTAAAGCCACTATGTGCTTAGTGCCATGTCAGCCACACAGTTATGCTTTAATAAATATGACCTAGTGTTATTATGCATGTTATTAGATACTGTTTAAAGAAAAGCCTGAAACAATATATAGTTATATGTGTGTAACTCTGTGTGTGTGTGTGTGTGTGTGTGTGTGTGTGTGTGTATATATAACATATTCTAAATATCTTTTTCTCTCAAGGTAAAGTTAGAAAAGAGTAGGTGGGGATGTAACAAAACACAGAAATACAGTTTTTATTTCCTCTTTCTCCGGTGTTAGGTCGCCAAGGGACAGGTGCCACTGCCCCCACTCCAACCCAGCACAGAGGCCTGGCTCCTCAGCCGGGCATTTCTGCTCAGCAGTCACTAAGTTAAAAGACTACACATTTTGGAGTCATGGGTTCAAAGACAGGAAGGCATTTCTCTCATTTGTTTTCTATGTTTTTTAAAGAGTTATTTATTTTATTAGAAAGTTAGATATACAGAGAGCAGGAGAGACAGAGAGGAAGATCTTCCATCCGATGATTCACTCCTCAAGTGGCCTCAACGACCTGAGCTGAGCTGATCTGAAGCCAGGAGCCAGGAGCTCTTCCGGGTCTGCCACGTGGGTTCCGGGTCCCAAGGCTTTGGGCCATCCTCGACTGCTTTCCCAGGCCACAAGCAGGGAGCTGGATGGGAAGCAGGGCCGCTGGGATTAGAACCAGTGCCCATATGGGCTCCTGGTGCTTGCAAAGTGAGGACTTTGGCTACTAGGCTACCACACCAGGCCCATTTTCTCTCTCTTTTTTTAACCAGGTGCCTCTGCACGATTGCTGTGAAGCAATTCCTAGTAGCTCAGTTTCCTTGCTTGTCAAGAGGCAATCATAGTTAGGTCATGAGATTGTTCTAAAGGCCATTAAAGGAGCAGTTACAGGCCAAAAGGGAGCAGTCAATGATACAGTAATGCCAATACGATTATATTTGGCTGCTGGCTAAGTGCGAATCTGCCTTCCTTTCCTTTCTGACTGGAAGTCCCATTTGATTTCTGGTGTGCCGTAGACTCCACTTGTTCTCCTTAGCGACGCGAGGGACCTTCCCACACACTTTGATGATAGTTTCTCTCTTTCCAATATTCCCTTTCACTTGTCTGCTGAGTTAGATGCTGGCCTCTTAACGCAGTAAGTACAAGTGGCCTCTGCACCTGGCTCTTGGAGATGCTTCCCAGACTGTTCCCTCAACCTTCCTCGTCCCTTCTGCTGTGAGCATGCCATTTCTTTGTCTTATCTCACACCTGTGCCACCTTGTTGGGGTAAAGTTGGGGACTGTTCATATCTTCCTGTCTTGAGAGATCTTCAGCATTCCCCTCTCCACCTTTTTTTAAAAAGAGTCCTTATCCTCTCTGTTTATTTTAACAAAGTCTGCTGTTTTAAAATTTGACAAGCAGACAGAGAAAGATCTCCTGTTTTCTGGCTCACTGTCGAAGTGCCCGCAGCATTCGGGGCTGGGCTAAGCCAGAGCTTGTGGGAGGTAAAAATTCAATCTGAGTTGCCCAGGTGGGTTAAAAGGGACCCAACTGCTCTAGCTGTTGCCTGCTGCCTCCCAGGGTGCACATTGACAGAAAACTGGATTTAGGAGAGGAAACAAGTTTCAAACCCAGAGCCTCCAATATGGGATGTGGGCATCACAAGCTGTGTGTTGATCTCTATGCCAGAAGCCCATTGCAGACTTCGTGTGGTGAGTCAGCAAGTGCAAAATCCTTCTGTTACCCTGCCTTTCAAATAAAAGAAATCTTTAAAAAGTTATGTGAAAGGGTGGCCTAGTGGCTAAAGTCTTTGCCTTTAATGCGCCGGGATCCCATATGGGCGCCAGTTCTAATTCCAGCAGCCCCGCTTCCCAACCAGCTCCCTGCTTGTGGCCTGGGAAAGCAGTCGAGGACAGCCCAAACAAAGCCTTGGGACCCGGAACCCATGTGGCAGACCCGGAAGAGCTCCTGGCTCCTGACTTTGGATTGGCTCAGCTCAGGCTGTTGTGGTCACTTAGGGAGTGAATCATCGGATGGAAGATCTTCCTCTCTGTCTCTCCTGCTCTCTGTATATCTAACTTTCTAATAAAAAAATAAATCTTTACAAAAACGTTGTGTGAAAGAGATCAGTCTGAGTGTTTTGGAATCTCAATATGAGGTTCTTAATTTTTCAGCCTTTAAAAAATTGTGCCTTGTATAATTTGCATGTACAATTCAGTATCTATAGTTTTCCAGTTAGCATGCTTCCTTTTATCAAAATAAAGATTTGAAATCTACAGCATTTACCTTTGTGTTTTGGCTGCTATGAAGGTCAGAGCACACTTAAACATTCAACCGAAGCAAATAGCAACAAATAATTTTTCTTTTAAAATAAAATAATCTCTGTTCAAGCATTACTTTTCATTTTATGATCCTATGATGTCAAAATTTTTATTGTAAGGTAATTCAGAGCTTGTTAGCAATCTGGTAGGTTAAGATTATCATTTTTATTTTTTGGCCATTTTGGGAGAAGTAAGAAGCAGAGGTATAAAGGTGCTTCCAAAAGTTTGTAGAAATTTGTAATTAAAAATAAGTTCATTTTGTTGCAAAAAATTTTGGAAGTCATATGTAGTTTTATTATGTACACTTTTCATGAACTCTTTTTAAAAGATTTGTTTTGAAAGGGTTATAGAAAAAGAGGGAGATGTACATAAAGACACACAGAGACACACACACACACACACACACACACACACACACACACAGAATGAGAAAGAGAGAGAGAGCACAATACCTTCCTCAAATGATCACAATAGCCAGTTTGACCGAAGCCTGGAGCCAGGAGCTTCATCTGGGTCTCTCGTGTGGGTAACGGGGGTGCAAGCACTTGGAGGGTCCCCTGTTGCTTCCCCGTGTGCATTAGCAGGGAGCTCGCTTGGAAGTGGAGTGGCTGGGACCAAACCAGCACATATGGGATACCCGTGTTGCAGGTGGTGCCCTGGTCTGCTGTGCTCAATTTTATGATCACCAAGAATGTAGTTCTAAATCCTAAGGTTGAGAATTCAAGGAGACAAGTGATCTTAGGTTGGGTCCCTTAGCACCTGAAGATCTCCATCACCACAAGGGGCTAGACTTTTTTGACTGTATTGAAATCCAAAAGAGAGAGGAGAGGTGGCCATTTGGCCTAGCCACTAAGACACTGCTTGGGTGTCTGCATCTCCTGTTGGAGTGCAAGGGTTTAAGTCCCAACATGGCTCCCAATTCCAGCTTCATGTTAATGTGCACCCTGGGAGATGGCAGGTGACAGTCCAGCAGTTGGCTCCCTGCCACCCATGTGCAGACCCAAATTGAATTTCTCCTTCCTGGCTGCAGCCTGGCTGGGCTCCAGGTGTTGCAGGCATTGATCTGGGAGAGTGAGCCAGCTAATGGGAGCTTTGTCCATTTCTGTCTCTGTCCTTCTGCCTTTTACATAAATAATAAATAGCAAGAAAATTAAAGATGACAGTGACATTATCTCAGTGGACAGATGTTACCACCATCAGGTTAGTCTTCCTAAAGTTCAACTTTGGATAATGTTGCTTATCTAATCACCCTGGATCTGCCCTCCATGCTCATCCCGCCTAATCTATCTTGCTCATTGTGCCATGGCCATTGCTTTTCCCTAAAAACAGAATTCCTTTATCAGAGAGAAAGGCCCGTTTATGGGGCTGTGCAAGGAGCATGGGCTTCTGTGTCAGTCACATCTGGATTTAAACTTTGGCTTTGTCACCCTGAAAAAGTGGGAGCCAAGCTCTCTGAATCCTATAGGATATGTAAAGTTTATAAAATAGCTACTTCCCTGATAGGGTCATGGTGAAGCTTAGTATTTTAAGGCAGAATCTATCATTTTTGGGACATACGCTATTTACAGCATTATGACATTACCTTTATGTCAAGTACTAAAATTGGCCTGTAAAACAAAAATGATCAGTTATTAAAATCCCCCTGATCATTCCCTGTGCTACAATAGATTACTACATTGCTATATACAGCCTTAAACAGGAATTCTCTCAGCTTGTGAACTGGACACATAAAAGGAATAAATGGAAAGTGTTTCTGTAGGTATCTGAGTATTCAAACCCCCCCATCTTAAAGATTCATCATTAAAATCTTAGCTGTGGGAAGGAAATGTATGGAGAGTTCTATCAGCTCTGGTTGGATTTGTTCTGTTTTGTTTCCTTGTTGTTTTTCTTGTTATACTTTTTATCAACTTATTTATATAAAGTGAACAAATCCCATCTATTTCACAATACAGAGTGAGGAGCACAGTGATATTTCGCACCCACCATCCTTCCTGTCTGAGTTAACCACTTAGTTTCCTCCTTCTGTCTTTTTCTTAGGTTTTACAATGGCGTGCTTTCAGTTCTCTTTGCAATTACAGGCTTAACACTCCATTAGGTAAAGAATTCAGCAACCAGCAAGCAGAGAAATAAAACACTGCTCCTCAAGAACATAGACAAAACCCATAAACAATAATCACATCTCAGTGTGGCAGTCTTGTTCATATAGATGACATTTCTATTTACTCTGTATGTTTCTTGTATTTTATTACCCCAGATCAGGGGCAAAGTATGCCATTTATCTTTTTGGGACTGGCTTATGTCACTAAGCATAGTGGTTTTCAGTTGCATCCACTTTGTTGCAAAAGATAAGATTTCATTCTTTTTTTTTTGCTGAGGAGTATTCTATAGCATATATGTATGTATGTATGTACACACATACACACACACACACACACACACACCTATATTTTCTTTATCCAGTCATTAGTGGATGGGCATCTGGGTTGCTTCCGTATCTTAACTACTGTAAATTGAGCTGCAATAAACATGGGGATACAGATAACCCTCTCATGCTGATTTCATTTGTTTGGGTAAATTCCCGAGAGTGGGATGGCTGGGTTATATGGTAGATCTACTTTCAGATCTCCGTGGAATCTCCAGACTATCCTCCATAAGGGTTATACTAACTCCCGTTCCCACCAACAGTGGATGGGGGTACTTTTTCCCCCCTCATACTCTCCAGATATGCTGTTTTCTTGTTAAGTTTTTCTTTTAGTGCATGTCAATATATTTGTAGTTCTTTAAGTCAATGCCAGGGAGGATTTATGAATAAATTAGCTGTTCTTTTTAGTGGTAGTAGAGACAGTAGTAGTAATACTGGCATGAGTAAGATCTGAAGAGTCTTTAAATGTTCATGAAAAATACATATTAGGAACAAACTATGCATGGATTCCAATTTTTTGAACACAAACTTTCATTTTGATTATGTTTATCAATTAACTTTTGACCTACACTCATATGTGACAGTACTTAACCCAGAGCCTGGTATATAATTACTGCTCAGTATTATTTGCTGGATTTGATTCATTAGGGCCATGTGCATGCTGGTTTTTTTTAAATTTTTTAATATAGGAAAGTGAAGCTGTCATTGTTGCTCAGCATTTGCAATGCTGGCATCCCATATCAGAGTGCTAGTTCAAGTCCTGGACACTGCTCCGCTTCTGATCCAGCTCCATGTTAATGGGCCTGGGATGTCATCAGATGATAGCCCAAGACTTACTTGGGCCCCTACAACAAACCTGAGAGACCCAGATGGAGTTTCAAATTCCTGGCTTCAGCCTGAATCAGCCCCAGCAGTTGCAGCCATTGAGGGAATGAACTAGCAGATGGAAGATCTCTTTGTCTCTACCTTCTAAGTACATACATAATACAAACATATACCTGCTTCCTGTCCTTCAAGTTTCTTGCTGTGGCCCTCTTGGTCATTGGTCACACTTCTCAGGTTAACCTCCCGGGTGAACGAGCCTCCCCACTGAGGCAACGTTGTACACTGTCTGCAGAAAAACGGCCTTATTTGTCCTTTTCCTCCATGGCTCCTGGTACATGCTCAGAACCACATGGAAGCATGGATGGATGGAGAAATGAAAGGCTTCAACCAAGCCTATATGTGGTTTAAGGGACAAAGGGTTCGTTTGAGCTTATGCCATTTGGGTTGGTGGCATCAGGTCTTGATGGTGCTGCACATTCCTTAATGCCCTGCCCCAAGCTGGGTACAGCTCTGCTCTTAATGAAACCTCCTTGGCATAAGTAACATAGTTCTGACCACTTCAAGGGAAAAACATTGGCTCTCAGAAGGAATGAGGTAGAGCAGCAGATAAGAACAGGAGATGTTAGCATCAACAGAAACTCTAGAGCTCCAAATACTGCCTTTGTCACTTTCTAGTTGTGTGTCCTTTGCCAGTCCTTTACGTTCTCTGAGGCTTAGTTTCACTCCATCGCCTGTAAGATGGAGACAATATTAATATCTTACAGTGTCATGAGATTAAAATTTAAGTGTACTGAGAGCTGTGGTACATGGTGGTTACTCAACAAATGTTAGCTGTTTTTATCATTGTTGTTAGCATACCACATCTCCTCTTTTCCAAAATGAATACAGCGTTGTTTCCATGTCACCCAAAGCAATAATGTTTGTTGCTTTAATGTTAACTTAGGAAAAAAGTAATATTTAAAGAATGAAGTGAAAATTGGCCACATTCCTATTACAGAGAGATAACAGGGACTGATATTTAGTTGTGTGAATGTCACACTTCATTCCTTTGTGTTTCTACACATGCACACAACACCTTGGGGGGGGAAAGGGGTCATTTGAAATGTGTTCATGGTATTAAACCTGACAATACATAGTATAAATATTTTCAGATCAACATAGTTGGTTCATAGTATCACACTTTATGACTGTATAAGTACTACAAACATTTTAATGAATACCATATTAATTTACATTTAGTTTGCATCCAATTATTGGTTTTATATTCAATATAGCAGTGGCTATTTGTGTACATGTACCTTCTCACACTTATCTGATTAGTTTACAAGGAGGTTTCTGTAAGAAGCTGCATTAATTGCTAGATCTAAAGTGCATGTAGGGTCTGGCATAATGGTTCAATGGCAAATCTTCCTTAAAGGGCCAGAATCCCATATGGGCATTAGTTCATGTCCTGGCTGCTCCACTTTGCATCTAGCCCCCTACCTCTGGCATGGGAAAGGGAGAACTGGAAGAAGCTCCTGGTTGCTGGCTTTGGATTAGCTCAGCTCTGGCCATTGCGGCCATTTGGGGAGGGAACCAGCGGGTGGAAGATATTTCTTTCTATCTCTCTTTCTCTCTGTAAATCTGGTCTCCCCTTCCAATAAAAATGAATAAATCTTTTAAAGTAGTACACTTAGAAAAGTATCCCTCTAGACAATTATTCCCTTCATTAATAAGAGCATATACTCTATTAATCTTGATTAAATGTGATAATTAATGAGAGGATGGTTTATAAACTGTCAAGTACCAGGTAAGTTTGAATTTGCATTGCAATGATTATTTCTAAATCATGGCCTTGCAATGACCTTAAGGATTTAGGAAGGACAGATGACTTGCTTTCTTGAGGATCCCATGAACTATACCTAAGTGAACATGTATGCATGAGTGGGTAGTTACAGTTTATTCTAAGGGATCTTCATCTCCACTCCCTCCCCCAAACCACTAAGAGCAAACAGAATTATTATAGTCTGGAGTTGAAACATTGCTGTTATTTATTTATTTTTGAAACATTGCTTTTAAACGTGGCTGTTTCAACCAGATGTTTAGACCTGTTGTTGTTTTACCAAATTCAGATACGAGGGAAACACTTGAGAGAAAACACAGGATCACCTCAATTATTTCTGCCGTAGTTGTTCTGTTACATTCTGGAGAACCAAGGCCTGGTTCCTGTGTGTGCGTGTGTGTGTGTGTGTGTGTGTGCGTGTGTGCGTGTGTGTGTGTACATGGTAGAAGGTAGTGAGAATAGGTTTAGGATGAAACACTTTTTGTACAAGAATGGTTGATCAGTGCTCAGCTTAGGGATCCCTTGGTCATGCTTTCAGTGAAAGATTCAGTTTTTCAGTAAGCCTGGCATTCCACAGAACTCAGTCCAGGCTAGAGCCACCAACTCACCCACCCACTCCTCTGGCTTCCTGTTTTTCTAGCAGCCAGAGGGCCTCTTGAGTATAACTTTATTGTAAGCATTGTTGAGGAGGGGGAAGTGTGTATGGAGAAGTCTTGAATCTGGATCTCCTCATCTAATAGCCTGCATTCTCTCTGACTTCAAAGGCTGGGCACTCATCCAGGAATGATGCTCTTGGCCCCTGCTAGAAGGTGGGGCCAGGTGTGGGAATGCAAACAGACTGTGGGGGCCTGGATGAGGGTGGAGGCAGCAGGAGGACGTGTGCCCATGGAGAGGAACAGATGCCTGTGTGCTTGGCCAGGCTCCACCTTCCCAAGGGTGTTCCTTGCAGGAGTGTTTTCAATGATGTCTGTCAGGGAGCTAGGACTGTTTGAACCTCTAGGTCTGAATTGGGTGATGTTTGCCATAAACAGTAATGAGCATGGAAGTGATTTTACTCAGGGACCTTGACTGCATTACTGTTCAATCACTGGCATACTGATGGGGCCTATTGATAGTCAAACTGTTTCCTGAGTTCTCTCTACAGATCCCTTCTCTCAAATCCCATCAAGTCAGTAGTCACTGCTGTTTGTGGATAGGCTGCTGTCTTTAAAAAATCAACAATCACCAACCCCCCCACAAAAACAAACAAACAAACAATAAACAATCCACACTGCTCCCTGTGCTATCTCGTACTTATTCATGTTCTTATTCATTATATCCAGGTTTTCCCCTCACCAAGCTGTGAAATTTCACCACCCTTTCCCAGTCTGCTTACTTTCTCTTCTGCGCTGTTTGTAAGCAAAGCTGTGCGCACATTCCTTTTCGTGTGTTTACATGCATTTCTGGGTATGCATGCTTGGCTCCCTGGGGCTATCTGGAAGTCTGCAGCTACGTGAGTATGTGTGTATAAAGGGATATGTCTCATTTGTGTGGGCCTTGTTAGGAACCTTGCTTGTAAGTGTAGTGGGGCAGGCCTGGGGGCAGAGGAAGTGATTGCTTCTTCCCTTGGACAGGCAGGCTTTAGCAGGCCTGTGGTTCTTTCATGGCTCTGGGAAAAAGACGGAATATGGCTGATTCTGGAAGAAACATTTACATACATACATAAGCCTGTATTTGTGGGAGCTGAAATTGTGGCACAGTGAAATAAGCCATGGCCTATGACTCTGACATCTGATAGGAGTACCAGTTTGAGTCCCAGCTGTTTTCCTTCCAATCCAGCTCTCTGCTAATGTACCTGGGATGGCAGCAGAAAATAGCTTGTGTATTTGGGCCCCTGCCATGCATATGGGAGACCTTGTTGGAGTTCCAGGCTCTTGGCTTTGGCTTGGTCTAGTCCTAGATTGTTGGGGCCATTTGGAGAATGAACTGGTGGATAGAAGATTACTCTTTCTCTGTTTCCTGCTCCACCCCCAAACCTCTTGTAACTCTGCATTTCAAATAAATAAATCTTACAAAACACACCCCTGGAATAAAGACCACACTATCCATACCTGATGTGGTAAAAAATGAAGATAACAACATTTATTTGTTTGGGAGAGAGATCCCATCTGCTGCTTTACTCCCCGAATCCCTACAATTAGGGCCAAAGCTGACAGCTGGGAACTTAACCTAGGCATCTTTTGCTGGTGGAATTCAACTACTTTAGTCATCATCACTGCCTCCCAGGTTCCATATTGGTAGGAAGGCGGAGTCAGGAGCTGTTGCTTCAGATCAAGCTCACATAATGTAATGTGAGATTCAGGCAAACCATCCTGTGCCTTCAGCACTAATCCAAATGTTTGCCCCATGAGTCTATATTTTCTTCCCCCAAAGATGTATCTCTTTCAGAGTTATACTCAGTTGGCTAATGTGGTGCCCAGATTCAAAAAGATCCTTCTGTTCAGTAAAGTTTGTGATTGGAGATATGCATGCAACCCATGTGAGGATTTTGAAGTATCTTTAGGTTGACTAACCCTCTAGACTCCCAGTCCTTTGAGCATACTTTCTTCCATATGTTTGCATTTCCTCCATGCATTTTGTCCAACCCAGAAAATTAATGGTGACCACCCTATCGGACAGGCAGGAGGCTTTCCGAGACTGTTGATGATTCTGCAGACTCCCACATAACTCCGCAGGAAGGAAGGCTTAAGCCAGGGAGGTCTTGTTTCCAGTGCTGGCTTTAGACAAGGGTCTCGCCCTCCCTACTCATGAAGTAATTGGCAGAATGGCTAGAACAAGTGAATGATTGTGCCATAATTAGTTTATGACCTGAGGGCATGCCAGTTTGTAGCCCTGCCAGTCTGCTAGCTGCCACCAGCACAGATATGCCTCATAAAAGCGCAAGCAGCAGCCTTATGGTACTTCCCTGGGCCTGCTGAGCCTCATGACTCAGGCCTATGAACTGAGAGTAACTGAGTTGGTGTGTTAACTTTTCCTGAAGTGACCTTTTCTGTTTTCATTTTATGCGAAAGTAACCTTTATAATTGTTGCACTTGTTAATCCTTGCTTTGACTTAATTGTAATGTCTTTCTTTCCCTCTCTCGGTCCCTCTCTCCCCTCTGGCCCTGTGCTTCCCCTTTCCTCTCCCTCCTTTCTTCTTTGTTTTGGGAGAACACTTAGGCTAGGGCAAAGGGAGTATCTGGCCCATTGTGGCAATAATTGAAATCATTCCCTTCTGATCTGCTCAGGAAATGGCTCAGCCAACATCCCTTTCAGGTTTCACCCTCCTGGCACGGTGCTGCTATGATGATTCTCCAAATATTATCTTCCAGTTTCCTGAGAGTTTAAGAAACTCGACATCGGTAATGAGCAATCTAGCCACGTGCCAGCCTAGTTCGCATGAATGTGTACTAGACTGTCAGTGCCAGGCCTCAGCAGATCTGGCCTCTGTTTGCCTCTGAGGTTGCATGAGTTCTTTCATGCCCATCAACATGAATTGCGTTTCTTATTTCAGATGCTTAGCAAATGGGGATCTTTGGCTCTGTTTAATTTGAATGAATAGTATTGACACTGTTTGTTGCTGACCAAAGCACTAAACAGCTCATGTTCCTAGATGGAAAAATAAATGGACAGAGTCACAATTATTATTTTTACATATAAGAAATAAAGCAATTTGCAGAGTGACCAACCTCAAGGACTGGTCCCATTAGCCTTTTCTTTCAGAACTATTAGGATTATTGTTCCCAACATCCTACAAGCAGGCTTAACACCGCTAGCCCTATCCAGGAAACACGCCCAAAGTGGGAAATTCTTCACGTTTTTTTTTTTTTTTTTTTTGGTCCTCTTGTCATTACAGCCAAGTTTTCACAGCTTAAATTTCTTCTGAGTGTTTTGTTTTGTTGGTTGTGTCACTTTGCTTTAAGAGTGCCGGCGATCCCTTTCCCCACCTAGAATGTTCCTATTTCTGTTTGTTTTGAATTGTCTGTAATGTGTGTGCTGACTTCAGGGAGACTGGTGTCCAGGTCTTTTACAAAAAGAATCCAGTATGTTTATATTAGGGCCTGTATCTGGGCCTCTGCTTTGATTTCAGTTTTGAGGGCTAATCATGATGGGCCTTAAGTAAAAACATCCAGTTTGAAAAGAGAACTGACACTTTGTTTTAAAAAAGAAAAAGTTTGAGATTGAGTCCTTGATGAAAATTATGATGGTGTAATTTTCATGTATTTGAGAAATTCAGGCACATTCTTGTTTTGAAGCAGTAATAAGCTGTAATAAACCAAAGAGAACTCAGATTTAATAAATGTGTTTTAGCTAATAGGTATATGAGTCTAATAAATGAATTTGTTGTCACTTGTCCCCAGATTTTTCTTTTATTGAAACATGGCAACATCGAGTCTCAAAACTGATGATTTATACAGTTGAAAAGTTTCTTTTCTGATCAGAGATGCTACCGCATGAAAATATTTCCAGAAGGGACTGGAAAAATTTTGTTCAAATATATAGTGTTCATGAAATGCAAACAGTTTTACTAGGAGCCCATAATTGAGGCAAAGCTATTTTCAGTAATGTCCCACTTCTCCTGAGGCCAAAAACACGACCTGGACCCCAGTAATGAGTTTATAAGAAGTTAAAGCAAACATGGGGATTCTGAAACAGTTGCCACAGAGCCCAAGGCGAGGAAGGAGAAGCCCTCCTTTCTTGTCTAGAGACAGACTCACCGAATCTGTTACTTCTCCCATAACAGCAGAATAAAAGCAACACAGGAGAATTGGGCAAGAGCAGGTTGGATGGGGTATAAGGGATAGTTTACCCTAGAAATAGGCCCAGTGATAGTTTAGTACCAGACAACCAGTATATTGACCCCCGGAAAGAAACATCTGGCCATATGGAATCGGTAGAGAACTTTGCACACAAAATAGAGGATTCTGAGATTGATGAGCCAGATTTTGCTTGTCTGTTAGTATTGGGGCTTTAAGTTATTTAAAACTTTTTGCTGCTGTAAAAAGTTATGCTATGAATGGTTGCTGTCCAGGCTGCATTTCGTGTTTTAGAGTATTGCCTTCTGGGATCTTGCCAAAAGTGTAATAAGCAAGCCAAAAGGCATGAGCTGTTTTACAGCTCATGTTACGTGTTGCCAGATTGGACTCCCCTAAGAGTCAACTGTGTGACTGCGCCTATTTTCACACAGCCCTATAACACTCAATGTTATCATTTTTTCAATTTCTGCTAATTTAGTAGAGATGTAAGCGTAGGAACCATGTGTTGCATTTTTGTTTATTCAGCGAACCTTTCCAATTTCTAACGGGGTAATTTACTGTGTCCTCATTAATTTTCTTTCACCTTCTGTCACACAAAATCTGTGCATTGACCTCATTGTTTTTTTTATCCATTCTTTATATTTTTTTGATGCTCCACATTATCGTTTGTCACATATTTTTCTAATTTTGTTTCTTTCATTGTCATGTGAGCTTTATCACATTTTACTGTACAAAAGTGTTCTTTTTTACATTTATATATTCAAATCCATCCATCCTATCTGATGTTTCTTTCTTTTTTCAATATTCAGAAATTTACCACTCCTCCACAGCTGGGACAAATATGTGATTCTGTCTTCCCCACTCCCCCGGGGTGTTTTTCTTTTTTGTGTTTAATTCTTGGGCCCATCTGGAATTTATTGAAGTGTATGGTATAAGGTATGGATCTAAAGTAAAATCTCCATACTGATATCCAAATGTTTTAGCAATTCAATTTGGCAAATATTTCTTGAACTCCTCCTATGTGCTAAGCGCTATGCTAAGTACCACAAGACAGATTTTTTTTCTTAAAATGAAGCAAACTATATTATTTCCAAGACTGTGATCGTGTGTGTGCGTGTGTCTTTTTCTTTCTGTCTCTCTTCTCCATTTTTCTCTAAAGAATGGAAAGGTGGTAGTAGCAGTAGTAGCACATGGATATTTAAATAATTATAACAATGCACAGGGAAAACTACCATTGATATCATGGGGGAGATTGAAAGGAAAAATGCCATGGAAATAGATAAGGGTGAGAGGTTGCACTTAAATTGAGAAGAGGAGAGGCTTCAGGCAGGAGATGATGGTTAAGAGGCATTTAAATGGTAAAATTTCATTTATTGATAAGAACATGTACAGAATATCTAGTCTGCCAGGTTTTGTTCTGAGCGCTATTTGTAGAGGTGGAGCAAGTATAAACTCTGCCCTGAGGAACATCTCAGACTTTCAAGACAAAATGTAGTTGGAGAACATTACACATTGGGGAAGAGCTGGGCCAGCTTTAAGTGGAGTTTAAGTGTCAGGAAAAGACATTGAATCTTTGGGTACACAGAAGATCAAGGAATATGATAGTATTGTCATCAGAGTGGGTTTTCTATGCTGGTCTGGTTTATGTGCAAGGCTATTTATTTTACATTTGCCAGTCTTTCTCTGAAATATGAGTGAAGTGGATATGCGTACCACTAATATTTAGACTTGTTGACAGTATCAGTTATGCGCTCTCCACTGTCTGTCTGTCTTATCCCTCTTTATAATTGAAAAACTGTGATGTATTTCATATATTGCAGTTGTTTTCTTTCTAGCGATCTTCCATTTTCCCTTTCAAGAAGTTAGTGCCACCTTGTTTCATATAAATTACAGAGGAGACATTTTAGAATGAGCCCATGAAGATGACTAAAATGAAGTATTTGATGCTTGAAGGAATTAAGTGAATCAACAATGTGAGGTGGTGGAAGTAATCAAATGAGCCATTAAAGTTTCTGGAAATTGACTTCAGGTAATTCACAGTGAGAAGAATTTTTTCGAGAAAGTGCTAAGTTGCAGTAAGAACAGCAAAAGTCTGGCCAGCTAACGTTACCTATTGCTATGGCTTGGATGTTTGTCTCTCTAAAGTTTTACATTTGGGGACCTTGGTTCCCAAGAATGCTGACATTGGGAAGAGCTGTCTAATGTTTAAAAGGTAGTGGGGGTGGTTCTCAGGTCAAATGGTCTCATGCCCTTGAAAGCTACAAAGGTGTTTCTTGTGGGATTCTTGTTGGTTCACAGAAGAAGATTGTTTACCAAACCCAGAACCCAGCTTCACCCAGTGTCTTTGCTTTCCTCTGTTAAGATGAAAACTTCTACCATGTGCATTTCTGACATCGACTATGAGATGATACAAAGTTCCCTCCTTAGGGAACTTTGTCAGAGCTATTCTACCTTGGATTTTCGGTCTCTAAAGCTTTAGTTTACTACATCTGTTTTTCTGCATTGGTAGTCTGCTTTCAGGTATTTCATTATAGTAACACAAAAGTAACCATTTCCCCATCCCTGACTCTGAGTGGTGAAAGCTTTACTACAGCCAAGTGTCGTCAAGAATATGGGGCTCCTTTATCATCAGCTCTCTCAATGGGGTTGCAGTTTTACCCTGGGATAGTTATACCCCCAAAGTTTCTTCTCCCGTTTCCAGCTTCATGTGTTGGAAGCTCCATTTTGGGATGTTATAGTCAAGAATGGGGTGCCTTCTCTGCCCTAGATCCCTCTTTTGGGACAGAAATTCCATATCAAGAATACACCAACAAGATGGGATTCCCACTGCCACCCTCCAGTTCCTGCTTATAGAGTGGAAATGTTCCTCAGGGAGACTCAAACTACCAGCATAGCCTCATTCCACTCAGCGAACTAAAGGAGACTGGAAAATCAACAAGTCACAAGTTCTTTGGAGTGCACTAGCATTTGGAACTTAGCATGGAGGAATTCATTTTTGAAGATATTGTTACATGATAGAACTCATGTTGAGTGACTAGAAGAAAACTGCTAGTTTCATTATATACAAATATAATGGCAGATTAGCCAAAGGTTTAATAGGGAGAACTAAGGAGAAAGGCAACAACAACAACAACAACAAAATCCCTGTTAATATCATATGTATCCTGGGGGGTTCAAGGAGGTGTGCACATGGGAAGGGCTGAATTGACTTAAAAAGCAACCAGAGTGGGCACTTCAGAGCCACTAGTTACTGTCTGAGTCTGGAGCCAGTTTGAAAGCATTCCCTAAGCCACCGAGAGATCCATCATCAGTGTTCTCAAGCCTTACGGCTTAAAGGGCATGGACAGAATGTCTGACCTGAGAATGAAGCTATGCTGACCCAACAGCTAATCTGAGCTAGAGAAAAACAAAAAACAAAAACAAGAAGTAAAAGCTGAGTAATAAACATGAAAGATTGCACAACGCAGAAGAATTAGGCTTTAAAAGTATAGTCCAGGAAATCTACAAAACAACAATTTCTAAGGTGGCAGTAGTTGTAGGGCTAATTGAATCTAGAGCACCAACAGCGTATCATCTAAAATGCCCACTTTGGCACAGATAATTGTAACACATGCAAAGAATCAGGACAGTGTGACTATTTTATAGGAAAAATGCAGGCAATACACACTACTTTTGGGGAGAGCAAATGACTTACTTATTAAGCATACATAAACACTTCAAAATGAGTATTTGAAGTGTGCTCATGGGGTTGGCATTTTTGTGCAGTTAAATTGCTGCTTGGGAGTGCCAAGTCCTGGCTACTCTGCTTTTTTTTTCCCCATCTAGCTTCCTTATTATGTACCCTGGAGGCAATGGATGATGTCACAAGTGCTTGGGTCCTGCCTCCCACGTGAGAGGCCCAGGTGGAGTTATGGGCTTCACCCTGGACCAGCTCTGGTTGTTGTGAGCATTTGAGAAATGAACCAGCAAATGGAAGATCTCTCCTATCAACCCCTGCCTTTCAAGTAGATGAATATATAGAAATAAATATTTAAAATGAATATTTCCATTAAAATATTAAAAATGAATGTTTTAAGTCTTAAAGAAAATGTAGAATAATGATTAGAGAATATAAATTCAAAGAGAAAATTCCAATAAGGAAATAGAAATTATAAAAGAACAACCATGGGCCCGGCGTCCATATGGAATCCTGCCACTCACGTGGGAGTGAGTGATGAAGCTCCTGGCTGCTGCCATTGGCCTGGTTTAGCTCTGGCCTTTTCGGCCCCTTGGGAATGAAAGATTCCCCCCCCCCCCCCCCGCACACACACACACACCATTGCTGTTTCTCTTCCCATATCTCTTTGTAACTTTGGCTTTCACATAACTAAATGAATAAATCTTTTAAAAGCAATAATAAAGCAGGTACAATGTTGTAACTGGGTAGAAGCAATAAGTCCTGTGTTCTTTTACACAATAGGATGTCTATAGTTGATATTTTTTATGTAAGGGTACTTCACAAGATTCATGGAAATTGAATTAAATTTAATATTTGGAAGATCATTAGCATATTTCAAAATAGCTAGAAGAGTGAATGTTTAAAACACAAAGTTATAAAGATGGGGAGACAGGAAGAGGGATATCTTCCATCCACTGATTCACTCCCCAGATGTCCACAGTAGCTTAGGCTAGACCAGGCCAAAGCCATGAGCTAGGAGCTGTGAGCATCTTCCAGGGCTGCCACATTGGTGGCAGGGATGCAGAGACCTGGAGCATTTTCTGCTGTTTTCCCAGGTGCATTATCAGGGATCTGGACTGGAAATGGAGCCGCTGGGATGTTGCCATATGGGCACCCATATGGGATGTTGCCACAATGCTGGCCTCAGAGAATGAATTTTGATTGTTGTCATTACAAAGGAAATGATAAATGTTTAAAAAATGAAAACTATGCTAGTTAGTTTTTTACTCATTACACAATGGATACATGTATTAAAATCTTATTTTACTTGACAAACATAAAAATATCATGTCAATTAAAATTAATGTTTAAAACATAGTAATATTTGAATGCTTCAATTTTTACTTTCAAAAATGGATAAAATAGGGCCAGTACAATGGCTCAATTATCTAATCCTCCCCCTACAAGTGTCAGTGTCCCACATGGGTGCAAGTTTGTGTCCTGGCTGTTGCACTTCCCATCCAGCTCCCTGCTTGTGGCCTGGGAAAGCAATAGAGGACGGCCCAAAGCCTTGGGACCCTGCACCCATGTGGGAGAACTAAAAGAGGCTCCTGGCTTCAGATCAGCTCAGCTCTGTCCACTGCAACCATTTTGGAGAATAAATCAGCAGACAGAATATATTTTTTCTGTCTTCCCTTCTCCCTGTAAATATGCCTTTCCAATAAAAATAAGTAAATCTTTAAAAATTCAATTATAAGGAAGAGCAACAATAGAGGACTTGAACAACATAATAAACCAAGTAGACCTAACAGGTATCTGCAGACCACTGTGCACAAGAGCAGCAGAATGTGCATCTTTCTCAAGTGTTTATGGAACATTTTCCAAGATGACCTATGTACTAGACTGTAAAACAAGTGTCAATAATCTTAAAAGAACAGAAATCATATGAAATGTATTTGAAGATCACAGTTGGATGAAATTAGAAATTAATAACAGGTGGAAATTGGGAAATTCACAGATTTATAGAAATTAAACAACAACCTCCTAAATAACCAATGGGTCAAAGAAAAAGTCACAAGAGACATTATAAAATAATTTAATATGAATTAAAATTAAAACACAATATGTCAAAATGTATGTGATGCCGCAAAATTAGTGCAGAAAAATTTACTATAAAATGTAGGGTCAGTGTGGTATTGCAGCTTATGATGCTCAATTTCCTATCTGAGTTCTGGCTAGTCCACTTCAGACCCAGCTCCCTGTTAATACATCTGAGAAGATAGTAGAAGATGGCTCAAGAACTTTGGTCCTGATACCCACATTGGAAACCTAGATGGACTTCCATCCTCCTGCTTCAGCCTGGACCAACCCTGACTGTTGGAACCATTTAGGGAGGAAACCAGCAGATGAAAGGTTTTCCTTCTCCCTGCACTCTGCCTTTCAAATAAGTAAACACCTAAACCAAAAAGAAAAATGTAAAGTCAATAAGCTAATGCTCTCCCATGAGCAACTCGGAAATGAAGAGAAGAATAAATGCAATGAAAACATAAGGAAAACAATGAAGTTTGAAATAGAAATAAATGAGATAGAAAGTAGAAAAGCAGCACAAATCGAGAGCAAATGTTGACTCTGAATCTGGAGACGGGAAGTATGAGATCAAGAATTCATAGTCTGGAGTTCTTCCAAGGCCTCTCTGTAGTTTGCCAGTGGTCGTCTTTCCTTTGTGTCCTCATCTGGTCTTCCCACTCTGCATGCCATGTCTCTAGTGCTACTTTTTTTAAATTTTAATTTATTTATTTATTTATTAATTTCATTGCATTATGTGACACATTTTTTTTTTATGCACTGGAATTCCCCCAGCCCCTCCCAGAACCCTCCCCCAACCCGCAGTGGATTGCTCCACCTTGTTGCATTTCCATAGTTCAAATTCAGTTGACATTCTTTCATTGGAGGTTTTGACCAGTCATAAAGTCCAGCATCTTATTGTCCTGGTAAGTTCAGTGGCTTCTTGGTGAGACCATCTCTGGTCTGAAGGTAGAACCAGCAGAGTATCATCCCAATCAAGTAAAAAACCCAACATAATAGTTGCAACCATTTACAACATTATGGCATTAATTGACGTGGTATTGATTAACCAATATGTTACTAGGGAAATGCAGGTTCTTGACCAAAACCTGTGACTTCCTCATAGACATTTCAATTTTGGTTTATATTCAACCATGTTCCATATACCTTAAAATGGATATAGATTGCTATTCAGCTGTCTCTTGTCTATTTTAATGTTAGTATTTAGCATTTTATAGCATTGAAGCATGATTTTGCTAAACCTGGTTGTTATTTGGGTAGTCTAACTCTATAACTTTAACAGGACCAATGTCAACAGTTTAGGTGAACGTTTTTGGGAGGGGTGTGCAGAGAAATCCTCAACACCCCAGAGAGGAGTAACTGATCTTTGTGTCCCACCCAGTGAGTTATAAGTGCATCCCGGCTGGCCGCTTTCTGTCTGTTTCTAAGCATTCCTAGTTGTTCTCTGTCTATTCTAGTTTGTTTGTTCATATGTTTGTTTGTTATGAGGGGTTTCTGGAGCAATCCTGATGGTCCTTACAAAAGAGGGTGGGGACCCAAAGTTGGAAGCAGGCAAGGGCCAGAGAAAGTTCCTCTCCCTAGTTCCGAAGGAAGTTTACTGTTCTTCTGTTTCTGCGGACCGCTCAGGGATCCTGGTTGTCGTTCCGATGACCCTGGATCCTGCAAGGCAGGAATTGGGCTTCTTCCATCCCACATTGTAGATCCAAATGGGGGTGGGTGACCTCAGAGTTCTTGGCCTCTGAAGGCACTCCTTTTCCCCCGTGGTCTCCTTGGCAGTAGGGATGTAGTCCTTGGTGGTCGCACTGAAAGTCCTTGGAGAGGGTCCGGGAGTCTTCAGGGTTGGGATACAAGCCTCCTCCTGTCCCCCTGCTCCACTCTGGGGTCCCCCACTGCTCTATGCGTATGACCTCCTGTTAAGAGGTTGTTAGGATTGCTCCTGATTCCCCCCACATATCTTTGTAGTTTTGCTATTGTCTAATGCTGACTCGAGTCTGCTGTCCATGAGTTACCAGTTATGATCCTGCTGGGTTATCCTTCTCCCGTCTTCCTCACACCTACTGGGGTGGTGTAAGATTTCTCTGCTCTCCCTCCCCATTTCCAAGTATCATAGGGCCTTACAAGTTTATTAGGTTTTACATTTCTAAATGTAGATCATAAGCAATCTGACTCATATCGATTGTTGGTTCATTGGTTACTTCACAATGTCTTATTGCATGAGATACAGGCTGTTTGGGGTTGAAATAATATTACTGTTTTCTGGATTGACATCAGTTCATAACAGCCACATCAATCACAACAACAACAACAACATCAACAACAGAGTATAGCACCCTGATAAAATAATGCACCTCTGAGTAACTAACACATGCTTAATTAAAAGGAAACACAGAAGTCTTTTGGGAAAAATGATGCCATCGTCTGCTTCATGAGCACGTGAATTCTACCGGAGGGAGGCGATAGCACTTGAGCCTGGGAAATAGCTAGGGACCCCTCACTGCCTTGTGGCGGTGGTCTTGGCATGCTGGTTCCTTGTTCTCGGGTCGGCCTGCCTGGGCCGCTCCCCCAGGGCTGCCCCTAGCCCTGGGGGACAGCCAGCCGTCCCCAGGCCAGCAAGGTTCCGGTCCCTCCCCCACTCGCCCCACCTCTAGCTTATGGCCAAGGGGCGGAGCTAGCCCTGTAGCCAGGGTCCGGAGATTCCCTCATGGCGGGCTTACCTGGAGGGAGGTGGTAGCACTTGTGCCTGGGAAATAGCTAGGGACCCCTCACTGCCTTGTGGCGGTGGTCTTGGCATGCTGGGTCCTCGTTCTTGGGTCCGGCCTGGCTGGGCCGCTCCCCCAGGGCTGCCCCTAGCCCTGGGGGGCAGCCAGCCATCCCCAGGCCAACAAGGTTCCCTCTAGTGCTACTTTAGTATGTCCGAATGTCCTCTCCTTTTAAGGACAGAATCACATTGGGTTAGAGCCCACTCTAATAGCCTAATTAAAAAAAAATGTGTTTATTTGAAGGGCAAAGTGACTGAGAGATAGGAGAGACAGCGAGAGATTGTCCATGTACCATTTTTTCCCCACAAAGGGCCACAATAGTTGGAACAGGGTCTCATTTTTAACTTACTTACCTCTTTAAAGACTTTATCTACAAATATTAACTATTTGAAGTAAGGAGAGTTGGAGTTGCAACACTGAAAGTTTGGATAGACATAATTCAGCCCATAAGAATGAGAAAACCTTTAGGAATAACACGGTGGAGGAGATAGAAGACTCAAATTACACATATTAAAATGCTAAGGTGAGATATATTCTGAATTTGCAAAATTAAATATAGGAACTTAAAGGACTGTTTTGGTAATTTGTATTTAAAGAAGAGCTAACACCTTCACAAACTCTTTTAGAATGTTAAGGATGAAACAAGTTTTAACTCATTCTGTAAGTATTGGCTGAATACCAAAGACAGAGTTTTCACAGGAAAGGAAAACTATAGAGCAACATCCCTTATGAATAAAGATGTAAAAATCACAAGCAAAATATTTGCAGACTGCATCCAACAATAAATGAAACGAATCATACACAACAACCATGTGGGATTTAACCTAGGAATGCAAAACTAGTTTAACATCCAAAAAGCAATCAGTATAAACATGTATTAATAAAATACAAAAACAACCTAATTCACTTCATGGATGCAGAAAAAACATTTGACAAAACCCAATACCCATTCTTGCTTTAAAAAAAAAAGCATTGAATAAACTAGGAAAATAAGGGAGTTTCCCAAAGCTGATAAAAGGCATGTACAAAAATCCTACAGTTAACATCACACTTCATAGTGAATGACTAAATTCTCTCTCTGATACCTACCTATTAAACACTGTGCCAGGACAACTAAATGAAAATTATTTGTCTTCATTCACTCATATGATCTTGTGTATGTATAAACACCATAGGGAATCTCTGAAAAAAAATTACTAGAATAAAAAAGTTCATCATGCTTTTAGGATACATCATCAACATAAACGTAAATTTTATTTTAGTAACAATGAACAATGTGAAAACAAAATAAATATTTTTACTTGTAAAAACAGAAAAAGAAAATTAAGGCTACATTTGGCAACAAGTTTAAGATACGTACACTAAAAAGTGATAAAACATTCATAAAGAATTTGAAGATCTGTACAAATAGGTAGACATCCCATGTTCATGAATTACATGACTTAATATTATTAAAAGGAAAGAATTCCTTCATGAGTCTACAGAGTCATATAATCCTTATCAAAATCCAGGAACATTTTACTTGTAGAAAAGTAAAAGATGTATTTCTTCTTTCAAAAATGATGATTCAGGTTCTTTGACTATTTTCTTAATTTTATTATTTGCTTTGTGGTTTTAATTTTTTGAGCTCCTTATATATCCTGGATATCAGTTGACACATATTTTCTCCCATTCTATCAGTTGGCTCTTCAGGCTGTTGTTTTCTCTATTGAACAATCTTCTTAATTTTATATAATCCCTTTTTCTAGTTTTGCTTTTATTGCCTCTGTTTCAGGATCTTATCCGAAAAATGTTGTCTCTGCTAATATCTTGGAGTATTTTCCTTACGTTTTCCTCTAGTAGTTTTCTGATGTCAGGCCTTATATTTAGATCTTCAAACTATGTTCAGCTGATTTTTATGTGGTGTATTATTTATTATTTCAAATTGCTGCAGATGGAAATACAGTTTATTTATTTACTTATTTATTTATTTTTTAAAGACACCACCTTGAATCTCTTGAGCTCTATCTGTGAATTCAGATGCTGCAGAGGCCCAAGAAGCAGTACCCACTTACAGCATTTGTTTAATGTGTAATTATTGAACGAAAATGGTGAAGCTTTTTTAAAAATATATTTATTTTTATTGTACAATCAGATATACAAAGAGGAGAGACAGCGAGGAAGAGCTTCCATCCGATAGTTCACTCCCCAAGTGGCCACAACGGCTGGAGCTAAGCCAGTCCAAAGCCAGGAGCCAGTAGCCTCTTCCAGGTCTCCCACATTCTATCAAATGTGTACCAAATGAACATCAGTCCTTCTGTAACTTTTCTAATAAAGGATGGAACATTTCTTTTTAAAAAGATTTTATTTTTATTTTATTACAAAATCAGATATTTAGAGAGGAGGAGAGATAGAGAGGAAGATCTTCCGTCCAATGATTCACTCCCTAAGTGACTACAGTGGCCAGTGCTATGCTGATCCGGAGCCAGGAGCCAGGAACTTCCTCCAGGTCTTCTACACGGGTGCAGGGTCCCAAAGCATTGGGCCGTCCTCGACTGCTTTCCCAGGCCACAAGCAGGGAGCTGGATGGGAAGTGGAGCTGCCAGGACCAGAACTGGCGCCCACATGGGATCCTGGGGCGTTCAAGGCAAGGACTCTAGCTGCTAGGCTACCACACCAGGTCCGGAAATACAGTTTAAATCTATATGTACTTGATGAATCTTCTTTGTGCCCCTCTATGTTTGAAATATTAAATGAAACAGACAAAAAAACAGAAAGTTACAAGATAATCAAAAATTCATATGAAAATTCAAGGCACCCAGAAGAACTAAAATAATCTTGAAAAAGAAAGTCAAACTTGGAAGATCTACTCTTGCCAATTTAAAAATTTGTGACAAAGCTACCTTATTCAGGTCACTGTGGTACTGGCATAAAGATACATGGACAATAAGTATCAGTTGAGACTCCAGAAATAAGTTCTTAAATTTATAATCAGTTTAGTTTTTGAAAGTTACTAAGAAAATTTGAAGGGAGAGAAACAGACTTTTCCGAAAAATTATGTTTAGCCAGTAGAGTATCCACAGGCAAAAGAATGAATTTTGAACTTGATTTCACATCACACACACAAAAATAATTCAACATGTGTCATAGACTCATGTGTAAGAGCTTAAACTAAAAAAAAAAAAACAGAAATAAATGTTTGTGATCAGTGTTAACACAGAGGTTTCTTAGACATAACAACAAAAGCACAAATGATTAAAATTTTAAATTATATGTAAAATGTAAAACTTTTATTCTTTAAAAGATGTCTTTGGGGCCCATGAAGTTGTGCACTGAATTGGAGTGCTAATTCAGATCCTTGGCGTTTCACTTGTGGTACAGCTTGGATGATGGCTTAAGTTCTTGCATTGCTGCCACCCACCTGTGAGCCCAGAACGGCGTTACAGGCTCCTGACCTCTCCTGGCCCAGTCCTGATTTTTGTGGGCATCAGGGGAGTCAACCAGGGATTGGAAAATGTTTCTCTCTCCCCCAACACTTTCTCACTCTGCCCTTTAAATAAAGTAAGTCTTTAAAAATAAATGAGAGCTCCGGCAGCGTGGCTTAGTGGCTAAGGTCCTCGCCTTGATCCCATATGGCTGCTGGTTCTAATCCCAGCAGCTCCACTTCCTCCCTATCTCTCCTCCTCTCAGTATATCTGACTTTGTAATAAAAATAAAATAAATCTTTAAAAAATAAATAAATAAATGAGAGCTCAGAGCCATAGCCTAGTGGCTAAATCCTCGCCTTGCCATGTGGGTGCCAGTTCGTATCCCGACTTCTCCACTTCCCATCCAGCTCCCTGCTTGTGGCCTGGGAAAGCAGTTGAGGATGGTGCAAAGCCTTGGTTCCCTGCACCCGCGTGGGAGACCTGGAAGAAGTTCCTGGCTCCTGGCTTCGGATTAGCTCAGCTCTGGCCATTTGGGGCCATTTGGGGACAACCAGCGGGTGGAAGATCTTCCTCTCTATCTTTATTTCTGTAAATCTGTCTTTCCAATAAAAACATCTGAATAAACAAACAAACAAATAAATAAGTGAAAGCTTCAAAGAAATAAAATGTAACTCCAAAGACTAGAAGATTATATCCATAAATCATGTATCTTATAAAATATTTGGATTGAGAAAATTTAAAGACCTTTTACAGCTCAGTAATAAAAACAGGGTATTTGAATAGGTAAAAATGTTCAATAAGCACATGAAGAGAAACTCATCATTCAGTAGTGATGATCAGAATAAAAGTCAGAACCACAGTGACATTTCCATCCACCAGAGTAGCTGTAATAACAAGATAGTAACAAATGTTGCCAAGAGTGTGGAGTGTTAAAATGTTCATGCAAAAAAACAAAAACAAAACCCCCCTGTCTCATGCCTTGCTAATAGGAATGCAAAATGGTGCAGTTTTTGAAAAGCAGTTTGGCATTTCTTCAAAATGTTAAACACAGAGTTACTATAATGACTCAGCAAATCCTAGGCGTCTACCCAAGGGAAGTGAAAACATGTCTACATATAAAGTTGTATATGAATGTTCAAGGTGTCATGAATTATACTGGTTTAAAAAAATGTAAACACTCCAAGTGTCCATCAACTGATGAATTTATAAATACATGTGGTATATGGGTGCGATGAATATTCTTCAGCAGTCAGAAGAAATAAAACACTGTTAAGTATTACTTACTATATGAATGAACCTCAAAAGAATTATTTTCAGTGAAAGAAACCAGACAGGTATAGCCACATAGTATATAATTCCACTTACAAGAAATATTCAAAAAAGAAAAATATACACACTTAAAAAGTGATTGATCAGTGGTTGCTTAGGGCTGGATGTTGGGAATGGGGACTGATTATGCATTGCAGAGCTTTCATTTTAGAATGATGATTATGTTCTGAAATTAGTTTGTGGTGATGGTTATAGAGTTATTAATTTAAGCAGTTTAAACGAGCGCATTTTATCATATGCAAATTATATATCAAAACGGGTAAAAAGTAGTGGTTCAAGAAAATAATAGTTGTGATGCTTTTGTAAAGAATATTGCCACCAAAACAAATCATAAGGCCCAGTGTGGTAGCCTAGTGGCTAAACTCCTCACCTTGAACGTGTTGGGATCACATATGGGTGCTGGTTTTAATCCCGGCAGCTCCACTTCCCATCCAGCTCCCTGCTTGTGGCCTGGGAAAGCAGTCGAGGATGGCCCAAAGCCTTGGGACCCTGCACCCGCATGGGAGACCTGGAAGAGCTCCAGGTTCCCTGGCTTCAGACTCAGCTTCAGCCACTGTGGTCACCTGGGGAGTGAATCATTGGATGGAGGATTTTCCTCTCTGTCTCTTCTCCCACCTGTATATCTGACTTTCCAGCAAAAATAAAATAAGTCTTTTTGAAAAAATCATAAAATTCCTTCCCAGGTAACGTGTAACTCCCAAATTTCTATTCCTATTGTTTTCAGGTCAATTTCACCATGTACCCCTACTGTACCCTTTCGTGGAGATCATCCTTGCGATTTTTATCTTGGACATATTGACCCTTCCAGAAATTCTTTCTCTTCCAGCATTTTGCCTTGTGTTTTCATCTTTGTCCCAAATCCCATTACTCTTGAAAGTTCATTTCATTTCCACATCTAGGCTGTTTTTCTCCAACTAATGCTTCTATTTCTTCATGAAAAGTGACAAATTATTTTTCCTGGGTCCATGTATGCATCTGAGTGATGTTTTCTGTGCACCTACAGTGGCCCTACGATGACACTTGTGGTGGCTTATTGCTGCTGATCTTTCTGTTGGGGGAGCAATAAAAAATGTTAACTTGCCACATAGTGAAAATCTGGGATGTACTGAACAGCTCTATTTGTGGTACTTTTTGCTTGTACTCACTGGAAGTTCTTTATTTCAAAATGACAAGTAAGTAATTGTTTTCTGTTTGTCTCAGAGTTGCCCATGTGCCTCTGGGTTTAAGCCAGTGGTGTGCTGGTAAACCAGCTCTCCAAGAAGCAATAAATAAGTAAAACCTGACTTGCATCTTGTGTGGTTTCTTTAGTGGATATACTTTCACCATAACCGGTTTCAGGATCCCATATGGGCACCGGTTCTAATCCCAGCAGCCCCACTTCCCATCCAGCTCCCTGCTTGTGGCTTGGGAAAGCAGTAGAGGATGGCTTAAAGCCTTGGGACCCTGCACCTGTGTGGGAGACCCAGAAGGAACTCCAGCGTGCTGGCTTCAGATCGGCTCAGCTCCGGCTGTTGCAGCTGCTCAGGGAGTAAGTCATCGGATGGAAGATCTTCCTGTCTTCCTCCTCTTTGTGTATCTGACTCTGCAATAAAACCAAATTATTAGCATCATATTATTGAAAATAAATTTGTGAATTTAGCCAGTGTGAGCCCTGTACTAAGAGATGATTCTGCAACACCACTCAATTTGGCACTAAGGAACTTCGGGAGGAGACAGGGCATTGTATCCTTCCGGGACTTTCATCTTTGTGTACTGCTTCACTTAACCCTGTCATGAAGATACCATTTCACAGGTGAGGGGATGGAGGCTCATGGAGTTCGACTGCTGTGCTTGCGCTCACAGTATACTGTAGAGCTATGGTTTCATTCCTGGTCATTTTGATGCCAGAGCCCATGCATTTTACTTTTGTTACACCATGGCATCTCCTGGGGCAAAGCTAGCCATGGAGATAGTGAGAGAATGTCTTTTTCAGGTGGTAGTGGTCTGAACATTGTTCACCCTTTGAGAAGTTGGCATAAACACATCACTTGCAGGCCATGTAACATGCTGCAGGGTACGAGGGCAGTCCCTGCGGGAAGCACGCAGGAAGGCCGGGAGACCGATGCCATGCCTGGTGTGCGAAGGCAACTTCCAAACCCTTTTACTAATTTAGGCCTAAGGAGCTACTGTATTGATTGGATAAAAACTCGTGAATGTTCTGCCTCGGCCAGAACCTAGCAATGAATCCCAGCTGTTCCTGATGTATAGTCAGTCAGTAGATCCTTAGCTGATATTCTTTTGCCCTGGTGACACACCTCTTTTTGGCAAGGTTAGGTCCGAGTTCCACTGGTACATGAAGAAATACTGCTTCTCTTTTGTTTCACCAGGAGATAGGAGTATGGTGGTGGCAAGGAGGCCTTATAGGCATCAGCCAGGCTTAGAATTGTCCATTTGCTGGATAAATGCCATCTCTAGAGATAGTTTCTTTAGCAAGTCAAGAAATAATGATTTAAGCAAGCTTCTGCGAACAATTCTCAGACACCTTCAGGATGGAAAGAAAGGCAGGATGGTAAAGTAACATTTTTTTTGGAGAGACCATTCTCAGCTGCCTTTAAAACCACATCAAGCATATGGTCAGGCTATTTGTGATGACAAGGTGGCTAATGGGCCACGTCATCTGGGAAGCAAGGCAGGTGGCCATCTTGCTGAAACAGACACCATCCCAGATTGTCTGCTCTCTGCTTTCCCCAGGGAGAAGACCTGGCTCTAAGCCAACATGTCAGAAACAAAGAGAAAAGCACATTCCTCAGGATTAAGGTGTGGGTGAGACTCACCCTGTGTGCTCTATCAGAAAAGGAAGTGCTTGCAGACCGCATTTCCCAGAGGGCTTAGTCTGCTATGGAAGAACTGTGTGCAGACTGGAATGACTAAACCTGGCTTTAAAGCTAAGGGGAGGTAAGCACAGGGAATTTTGGCAAGAAGGGGCACAAAGAGCATGATATAAAATGTTTCTCCTTTGTGTTTAGCCATGATTTAGTGAACATCCAGCCTTAGCTTACAGTTGTAGGAACAGAAGAAAAGGAAATGTGGTTTTTCCTCAAGGAAATGTGCCATCAAGTCCTTTGCATATTTCTTAGGGCCATCTTGTGGGCCAGGCAGCATCTTACTACGTTAGAGATGTGCCCAAGCCTCAGGACCTTGGTGTTTTACAGAGCTAATTAGAGCAGGCGGCAAGTGGCATTCAAATGTGGATACGCCTTATTTCAAAGCGCATTCGGCCCACTTCTCTGCACAGCTGCCTTAAATCTTTGCGTTTAGCCATGGATACTGACTTTGGTTCTCAGGACAGTACCAGAGAGAAGGAAAGGCTATGTTAATTGTAATTTAACGCTGATACTGTGAAGTCGAAATAGCATACATTTGGTATGATCGGAGACAGTGGCAAGGTCAGAGCGGACTCTGCATTTTTCCTTCTGGTGCTGCTTGGTGTCATGGTAGGTAGCAGGGAAAGTGGACAAGGAATTGCCAACAGTGCAGTCCAATGTTGCTAAAGCAAGGGACTAGAGTCAGTCTTCCTCAAACTGCTGTGAAAACAAGCCTCGGCCAGAACCTAGCAATGAATCCCAGCTGTTCCTGATGTATAGTCAGTCAGCAGATCCTTAGCTGATATTCTTTTGCCCTGGTGACACACCCCTTTTTGGCAAGGTTAGGTCCGAGTTCCACTGGTACATGAAGAAATACTGCTTCTCTTTTGTTTCACCAGGAGATAGGAGTATGGCTGTGGATTCAATGCCTGGCAGTTGTAGAAAAGTTTCATCATTCTGTTCTTTTATTGCCACATCAGCTAGGAGTAATAATTTCATAGTTGGCCAAATTATTTCTATTACAGTAGCAGGATTCTGTCCAATTTGAAACTGAATAAGACAAATCCCCACTTAAAAATACGGAGTGACATATTAAGTGATCTATTTTCCATAATACGGTTTTATAGGTGTAGGTATAGGTATTCATTCTTCCACCTCCCCTCCTATCCTCCCCATTCTCCCTACACATACAGTCCCCCCTCCCACTATTACAATAGAGTAGTCCTTCAGCATCAGTCTCAAGTTCATCATTCTGCTGTTTAACTGTATCATACATTGTAGGTATAGGCAATGGTAGAAAATCTGGTATCATATTGTCAAGGTACATTTAGTAGTTGCATTGGGAGTTCTCCTTTTATTCAGGAGTAGAAATGCATACTGCGATCTATCTTCACTTCCTGCCATGCTAGTTTCTATTGTATAGTTCCTTTAGATGTTTTCTTGTTTATCTACTGATCTTGTATTTTGCATGAAGGTTGCCTTATATCAGAGAGAACATATATTTGTCCTTTGGGATTGGCTCATTTCCCATAATGGGCTCCAGTTAGGACGACTTCTACATTGGTAGAATTTCATTCTTTTCGATGGCTGAGTAGTATTCTATAGAGTAGTCATACTACAGTTTCTTTATCCATTCCTCTTTCTGAGGAATCTGAGTTGTTTCTGTGTCTTCACTATTGTGGATTTTGCTGCTGTAAGTATAGGCTTATAGGTTACTTTCTCCTATGCAGATTATCGCTTCCTTTAGATATATTGCCAACAGTGGGGATAGCTAGGTCCCAGGAGTGGAATATGGTAGGTCAATTTTCAGTTATCTTAACACTCTGTACTTATTTTCGTAATAGCTGTACTAGCCTACACTCCTACCAACAGTAGAGTAGAGTACCTTTCTTCCTACATCCACGCCAACAGATGTAATATAGACCAATCTCACTGAAGTTAGGTGGAACCTCAGTGCGATTTTTACTTGTATTTCCCTCATAGCTAGAGAACCTGAGCATTTTTCTATATGTCTGTTGGCCACTGGAATTTGTTCTTTTGAAAAATGCCACATGTTTTGATATATTGTGTTGAAGCCTTGATTTGTTTCAAGCAATTTTTCTTTCCTATTTGATTTCTTCTATAACCTATTGTTCATTTACTCGCATTTTATCAATTTCTAAGTATTTCAATATCTTCTGTAGATTTTGACTTGTTGTTCTCCCATTTCATTCCATGATGTTCCTAGAAGATGCGTGGTATGATTTCGATTTTTAAAATTTTCTGAGGTTTATTTTGTGACCTATAATGTAATCAATCCTGGAGGAGTTTATTCTGTGTCTGTAGCATGAAAGATTCTGTAGATATCAATTAAGTCCATTTGTTCTGTTGGCTGGGTGTGTTCTGTTATTTCCTTGCTGAGTTTCTGTCTTGTCTGTCCACTGAGATTAGTGGAGTGTGAAGATCCCACACTATCATTGTATTGGAATCTATTTCTCCTTTTTAAATCTATTAATATTTGTTTCACAAAGCTAGGTGTCCTGGCACTTGGTGAGTATGCATTTATTATTATTTCTTCTTGCTGAATGGATCCTTTAATCATTATGTGGTGTGCTTCTTCATCAGTTTTAATGTGTTCCATGTTGAAGTCTGTATTATCTGATATAACAATGGCTACATCAACTTACTTTTCATTTCCATTAGCCTGGAATATCATTTTTCACCATTTCACTTTCAGTTTCTGAGTATCTTTGTTGGTGAGATGTGTCTCCTGGAAGCAAAGGATAGATTGGCCCAGTTTTTTTCATTCAGCCCACTAATCTATTATTTTTTGACTAATGCGTTTAAGCCATTTTACTTGGGGTTAATATGGACAGGTAGTGATTTGGTCCTGTAATTTAGCATTGGTTTTCTCATTGTTTGATTTAGGTTTCTTTTGTGGTTTTATTGAGATATTCTCCATGTCTGCCTTTAGATGTGGTGTTATTCTTTTTCTCAGTCTATAGAACATCTTTAAGCAATAGAACTAGAAGTCTATAGCACTTCTTTTGTTTGGAAGGTCTAGTAGATGCAGTCTTTCAGTTTTTGTTTGCTTTAGAAGTATTTTCTTTCATTTTCAAAGACAAAAGGAAGATTTTCTGAGTATGTTATTCTGGGCTGACAATTTTTTCTTATAGGATCTGGAATATTTCACTCCATTCTCTTCTGGATTGTAATTCTTTCCTGGATTGTAGGGTTTTCCTCGGAGAGGTCAGATGTGGGTCTGATTGGGGTTCCTATATGAGTTAGTTGACTTTCGTCACAGGCATATTTAAGTGTCTTTTCTCTATGCTCATCCAAAGAGAGTTTGATTGTGATGTGTTGTAGTGAAGATTGCTTCTGGTCAAGTCTATTCAAGGTTCTCTGCCCTTCCTGTATTTTTTTGCCCAATTCTTTCTCCATGTTAGCGAAGCTCTTTTTTATTATTTCATCGAATACATCTGTTAACCCAGCTTTTCTTTCCATGCCTTCAGGAACTTCCATAATTTTTATGTTTGGCCCTTTGATAATAACCCTTAATTCTTGGCTGCTTTTCTTAGCTTTACTCAGTTCTTTCTCCAGCTTTCTGATTATTTTGCTGTATTACAGAAGATGTCTTTCAATTCTGAAATTCTTTCTTTTGCCTCACACATTCTGTTACTGAGGTTTTCCCTTGAATCTTTAATTTACTGTATTGTATTCTTCATTCCTATAATTCAGTTCAATTTTATTTCAATGTTACTATTTCCTGGGCAACATATTTCTTAAATTCCCTGAACTGTTATATGTACTTCTCATTGTTTTTAAGGAGCTTTATATCGATGAAAAAAAATCTTTATCTGCCAGTTCCTCCACGTTTTCCTCCGTTAATTCTGAAGTTGAAATGGTCTTCTGCTCCTTTGTGGGAGAGGTGTCAGTACCTTCATTCATTGTGCCTGTGCCTCTTCCTTTGCTGTTGGCCGTTGCAATTCTGATTAGGAGATTCTTCTCTTTGGGCTGATATTTTTTAAAATAAAATTTTATTTATTTTTATTGGAAAATCAGATTTACAGAGAGAAGGAGAGACAGAGAGGAAGATCTTTATCTGCTGATTCACTCCCCAAGTGGCTGCAATGACCTCAGAGCTGAGCCGCTCTGAAGTTAGGAGGTTCTTCCAAGTCTCCCATGTGGGTGCAGTGTCCCAAGTCTTTGGGGCATCCTCCACTGCTCTCCCAGGCCACAAGCAGGGAGCTAGGTGGGAAGTGGAGCAGCCAGGACATGAACCGGTATCCATAAGGGATCCTGGCACATGCAAAGTGAGAACTTTAGTCACTAGGCTACTGCGCCGGGTCCTTTGGGGCTGATTTTTAAGCTGTGGTATTTACAGGTCTACAGGTCAATAGTACTGATCCCGTTCATTGCCTGGTTCTCTATTTGCATCACTTTTGCCACTCCCTCCAGTAAGTGTCAATCGCAGGCTCCTGTGGATATGCTTCTGCCATGGCTTTCTTAGCCATGGCTCCTATGATCCCATTTGTGACCATACCATTGTCTGCTCAGCCTTTCTCCCGCTCATGGTTCCAGCAGTACCTGGAATTAGGGAGATAAAAGCTGTGGCTTTAACCTAGATCACAGGCTTGTCAGTGGGGCTCAATCAATGGATTTTTTTTCTTTCCTCTTCTTGCCAGAACCTGCTAGCAGCTAGGTCTGGTGGCAACCTGGACCTATTTTGGATGGAACCTGTGGGATGCCAAGTTAATACTATTTTCCCTGTGGGTGCAATGCAATGTGTTGTGCCAGAAGCAAGTTCCCCTCTGACTTAGTGTATGTGCAGCTCACTTTTCCCCACCCCCTCCAGGGGCTTTGCCGTGGAAGACAAAATGGCACCCAAGGTGGCACTGGTAAGGGTCTGTGCTTTGAAATCCACCTGTACTCAAACTGATCAAATAGGGTCCCTCCACTCTGCTTCCGCTCTTGATAAGATTAAAAATCATCTGGACCCACAGTTCTGGCTGCATTCATCTCCCATGTTCCCTGTGATCTGCTCCTTCCCACCTGCTCACTAGTGGAGCACCAATTACTGATGGAGCAGCTGCTCACTATGGTACCATTCTGCTGTCTCTGCTGCTTTCCCATATCCACAGGTGTCCAGGTCCCTCTGCACTGGCCTGTCCTTTCCTATTTCTCAGGACCATGTTCTCTCTGTGTTCATGTGTCCTCACCCTATGCTGCCATCTTGCTCTCCCTCCAAGCTCTGGGCTTCTGCCTAGTTAATAATGTCACAGCTCTCTCCTTCCAGCCACCATTAAGATGATCTACCAGGACCACCTCCGCCTCCAGGAGATATTTTCTGACACCGACACGATCCAGGAGATCTAAGTGATATCTTCATGGCTTGACAATCCCAATGGCAAGCCTCTTCTAGTAGCCTGCTTCGGGATAACTTTAACCACAATGTGATTAGGGAGCTTTTTTTAAAAAAAGTATTTATTTGAGAGATAATTAGATAGAATATGGAGACAGAGGGAAAAAGAGAGAGAGCTCCTATATGGATGATTTCCCAAATGCCTGCAACGGATGGGTTGTTTTAGGGCAAGGGACAGAGTTAAGAGCCAAGATAACAACCCAGGACTCCCAGGTAGCTGACAGGAACCCAGTTAGTTGAGTCATCACTCTGTCTTCCTTGGTCAGCATTAGCAGGAAGCTAGAAAGAGGAGCCAGAGCTAAAATGTGGGACATCAGTGCCTTAGCCAGTGTCTTAATTGCCAGGTCAAATGTCCACTCCTAGAGAGATACACTAAATGTCAAGCTCTGTATTATTGTTTACTATTTTCCAACCTGATTGCTTGCATCTGATAAAGGATAGGGACTGTTACAAAGATGCTTCTCTTATCGCCTCTGAAATCAGCTGAGATCCAATGTAGAGCAATAATTCACAGTTCTGATCGTTTCTGAAGCAGTAGAAACAACAGCTCTTTGAACAATTTTAAAAGGAGGCAGGATCAGTGCCAAGATGTACTATGCTAAACCTCTGCCCTGTGGCACTGTCATCACATGTGGGTGCTGATTCTAGTCTTGGCTGCTCCACTTCCCTTGCCTATGGCCTTGAAAATCACCAGAGGATGGCTCAAGTTCTTGTACCTCTGCATCAAAGTGGGAGACCCGGAAGAAGCACCTGGCACCTGGCTTCAGATTGGCCCAGCTCTGGCCATTGTGGCCATGTGGGGAATGAACCACAGGATGAGAGGGTGGAAGATTTCTCTTTCTCGCTCTGCAACTCTAACTTTCCAGTAAAAATAAGACCTTTCCTTAAAAGGCTACTCAAAAATTCAGAAGTTCATCCCTTGAGATAGCTCTGTAATAGGAGCTCTAAGGATCCTTGACTGTAACCCTTCGGATAGTCACAGCTACAAATGCTTGAGGATTTTGTTGTTGACACTGGCTAAGGCAGGATGGCACTTGTGGTACTCCTCTCTGGTCTTTCAGTATTAGGATCTCATGGCAGATTCATCTGGGCATAGATTCTAGCAAAGATCTTCATACAAGTCATTCCATTTCTGGAATGACTGCCTGGAAGAGGCCAAGGAAATGAGCTGTCTGTCCTCTTGTGTTGGTTGATGCTGTCAGTTTGAAACCCTCAGGAAACTTTCCTGTCGTCCAGCTCCTGTTCGCTATGTCTTTGAAAACTCTCAAGAGGTAGAAAAATGGAGGTCTCCCAACAACTGGAGGTCCAGTGGCAAGGGCACAGCCCAGTCTGGGGTCACCTGTGGAAGCCAGTTTCAGATCAGCTTATGGAAAGTCTAGTTTTAGAATCTCCTTATAGCAAAAATATCAAAATATTTCTTCACTACTTTTTTAAACATCAGCTCTTCTTGGAATATGCCAAGATTTCCCCCCATTATTTTGCCCTTTGTTAGAACTCCCTCTTCTCCTTTTCTGTATAGTCAACCCCCAACCATTCTTCAAGTTTCAGTCAAATGTTTTATTACATATAATAACTTTTATGTCAGCCAGACTCTTCTGTGATCCCAAAGCCTGTTGTACTTGTGCATGTCTCTACTATTTCAGCTTATACCGAAGAGTGAATTATGTGTGAGGCTAGATCACTACTAAATTATGGTTCTCTTAAAGGTGAAGGTTCTAACTTATCTCTGGTATTAGGTAAAATTGTTCAAATATTTATTCAGATATGGCTAAGGGTCTGTTCCTAGATTCTGTCATCATTAGGCTTTATTTTATAGCATACCCTGCACTTGTGTATTTCAGTGACCTGTTCTTTAATCAGATTATTCAACTTTTGAAAAAAAAATTTTAATAAAAGGTACATCTTCACATCAGCTGGTTACTTGTCACATGTTCGCAGCAGTCAGTGCTGAACGAAGGTGATTCCAGGATCCTAGAACTTCACCCAGGCCCTCCATGTGAGTGGTAGGGTCCCCAAGAGTTGGAGCATCTTCTGCTGCCTTTTCACGCACATTACCATGAAACTGGACCAAAAGTGGAGCAGCTGGGACTTGAACCAGCACTGATAGGGTATATCAGTATTGCAAAATGTGGGTTTAACGCACTGTGCCACAATACTGAACCTTCCTGTAATTTGTTTTTCTTTCTTTTTAGAAGAGCTTTATTTATTTGAAAGGCAGAGTGGCAAAGATACACACACACACACACACACACATTCACACACCCATATATATGTATGTATAGACAGAAAGAGAAAGAGAGAGAACGAGAGAGAATGTTACAACTGCTGGTTCATTCTATAAATGTCAGAGCCAGGATCCTGAAACTGCATTCAGATCTCCCATCTAGGTGGGAGAGTTTAAGTCCTCAGGGCATCTCCTGATGCTGTTTCGGTACATTAGCAGGGCGCTACATTGGAATTGTAACAGCTGGGATTCAAACCATCACTCTGATTATGGGGTGCCTGCAATGCACACTGGCTTTTACTCACTGTGTCACATCACTGGCCAATTCCTGTAATTTCTTAGGAGATCTGTGGATGAGTTCTTTTTAGGAGAGTTGTTCTTATAGCCAGAATGTATTGGATCCAAGGTGTTCAGAATTAGCTCATTCTTCCTTGGAAAACTTTTTTTTAAAAGATTTATTCATTTTTATTGGAAAGCCGGATATACAGAGAGGAGGAAAGACAGAGAGGAAGATCTTCCATCCGATGATTCACTCCCCAAGTGAGCCGCAACGGCTGGTGCTGCACCGATCCAAAAACCTCTTCTAGGTTTCCCACGCGGGTGCAGGGTCCCAAGGCTTTGGGCTCTCCTCGACTGCTTTCCCAGGCCACAAGCAGGGAGCTGGATGGGAAGTGGAGCTACCGGGATTAGAACCGGTGCCCATATGGGATCCAGGCGCGTTCAAGGCGAGGACTTTAGCCACTAGGCCACGCCACCGGGCCCCTCTTCCTTGGAAAACTTTTAAGACTTTCACTTGACAGTAGTAAAGAAGGCCTTTTGGGAATCCTGATCAGCTCAAAATCTGAGCTTTCTAGAGTTCCAGGGTTCCTTGAAATCATTGTTCCAACCAAATGAAGCAAGTCATGTTAGTTTTGAGTTGGTCACATTTCTAGAGGTTTCTGTGCCTTTCAGAAGATTATTCTTTTCAGGGTTGTCTCCAACTTGTCTAGCCTTAGAATTTACACAAGTGTACATTGTCTCGATAATGGACTTCACTTTAGGTCATTAAAGACCATGGTAGGTTCCTCACGATCCGTTTTTAACACTGAGTTTTTTCAACATGCATGGACAGTTTCTTAATGCTGGCCACTGGAGTCTAATCTTCTCCAGACCCTGCAACTGTTGACCATATGTCCGAATTCCAGTCATCTAAGCTACTTTTTCCAGATAATTTCCACCTTGTCATTGGTTCTGAAGTTTATAACTTTAACATGTTACCTTTGTTAAATGTTTCCCATTGTTCTGCCCAGCTCAAATCATTTAAGATTCCATTATATAGAGGTTTGCCTTTTTCCGGGTGAGCCTTGTCTTCTGGTTCATCTGTATAAGCATGAGGTTATGGGACTTGGGAATAAAATGGTGTTTTTTAAGAAAGAGCTTGATATTGAATCAGAGGAATCCGGTCTTATCAGTATTCAACTCATTTAACCTCTTTAAAATTAAAATGGTGCTAACTGTTGCCTTGAGGGCCTTTGTCAACATTCATGAGATTCTGAATGTATAGATTTATGTTATCTTTAAAACATCAAGCATTGTGCCTGACAGCTTAGTGGGTGCACACTACAAGTTAATGTCCCTCTCTTGCTTGCATCTTTGCCCTGCCCACCACTGCCCTCTACTGAGAAGAATCAGTAATTGCTTTGAACTTGAATTCCTTGTGGCTTTGTTCCATTGAATTTCCTTTCAGTCCTTCGGAGGATGCACATCTTGCGTGAGATGCAGGACAAGCTGGAAGATGGCATATTGACCTTGATTTTGTTAAGTAACACTTGTTAAAATATTTTAGTAGGTATCTTTGCCAATTTCTGACACAGCATAACTGAATAAGAATTGTTATTTTAAGGATAGTTATTTACGAGAAGAAATATTTACAAGATCCCAAGATGCTAGTCATGAGTTCTTGGAATATAATCCAGCTTCTGTAGTTCATTGTCATGTAAACAGTGAAAATCACAGCCTGAAACTGGTCTCATTCCTAGGTTTTCCTGTTCTGAGGAAGGGAATATATGAATTGACACTTCTGATTTCTATGATGGGATGATGTGCGTTTACATAAAAATACAAGAATCCAAGTGGCATTCAGGTACACTCCAATGAAAGGTATTGCTGCTGGAATTCTCCTTTCTGAGGGAGCTTTGGGAGAAGTAGGGAAATTCCTAGGCCCTACAACCAAACATTACAGTAGGTTACATATAGTCTTAGTGTCAGATCCGAGCTTCACTTTTTCCTCGGCCCTTCACTTGGCAGTTGATCTAAAACAGGTCCTTTGAGGTCACTTTCCCCAAACTTTGTCCTGTACAAAATGAGAAACAATGATTCCAACTTTGTGAACTTCTTGTGTTATAAGTGTGGTTAACAAGTCACCTAGCCCAATCCATGTAACCCAGTGTTTGGTACATGGTACGTAAACAATACAGCATTGCTTGTAATATCAGTTCCAGGTGACAGCAAGCAAGCCCCTTGGAGTGACAGACTCATTTCCCTCCCTACTGAAGAGTGAATGGACTAAGAACATGTACATTAGGGATGGGACTCAGTTCCTGGGGCTCTATAAAGGCTAGGCCATCCTGGGCTTCCCCAGTCTCTGCTGGAAGATGTTGAGGATGGTGAGAAAACCCTGGGTTGCTTAACAGCCCTTCGTGGCATGTAAGCAAAGACAGTGAAATGATCCCTGGGGACTTTCAGCCCTTTTTCATGCATGTGCGAAGAGCCTTTGTGGATACACTTGTGCTCTGCTCACAACTCCTTGAATGCAAGGACCTGGATATACCAACCCATATAAGAATGAAATGTTGATGCATTGTTTTTTCTCATGTCTATCATGAATCTGGTGAGGTGATCACTCTGTTTCCCGTTGTGTGGAAACAGAGAGCTGCAATCTTGGTTCCTCCTGAGGAATCTTGTCTTAGAGGCAAAAAGAAAATCCCTAAGATGTTCTGCTCCTACGAAAAGAATAATCTGGCTGAGGTGGGACTTTTGGTAGAAGGTAAACATTGTCACCAGCCAGCTTTATAAATTAGGGACAGATGCAGAAACCAAGCTATACTGACAGAAAGGTGATCAGAGTGATAAAAAGTGGGGCAGACACTGGTGATTGGCCTTACAACAAAAGGCACAAAGAGATTGGATGTTGATGGGTATATTCACCATCTTGATTATGATGATAGAACATACATAGGTTAAAGGTAATCACACTGAATGCTTTAAATATGTGCAGTTTAATGTATAACAGCTATGAATTTATAAATCTTTCACTTAAATCCACTTCATATAACAGCCA
This sequence comes from Ochotona princeps, assembly GCF_030435755.1. NCBI lineage: Eukaryota > Metazoa > Chordata > Mammalia > Lagomorpha > Ochotonidae > Ochotona > Ochotona princeps. Next base: position 7,695,904 of record NC_080865.1, read on the forward strand.
GTGCATTGTATGTGCATGCTAAATGTTCATTGGATTAACATAATTCATCACAACAGACCATTTTTTGGTGTAAAGAGCTCAATAGATTCTCTCACCAATGAAGTAACCATTAAACTAGGCTTAAAAAAATGATCAAAACCAATCATTCTGCGTGTCTGAAACTTGCTTCAAGGTCATGGAACAAATCTAAAATCACTTATTTTTTTAAGAAAATATTTATTCTTATTGGAAAGTCAGATATACGTAGAGAAGGAGAGACAGAGAGAAAGATCTTTTGTTCACTGGTTCACTCCCTAATTGACTGCAACAGCCAAAGCTGCGCCAACCCGAAGCCAAGAGCCAGGAACTTTCTTCAGGTCTCCCACATGGGTGCAGGGTTCCCAAGGCCTTGGACCATCCTCTACTGTTTTCCCAGGCCAAAAGCAAGAAGCTGGATGGAAAGTGGTGCAGTTGGGATATGAACTGGTGTCCATATGGGATCCCAGTGCATTGCAAGGCAAAGATTCAGCACCGGACTCTTGGTGAGAGTAGCTGGCATCTTTGGCATTTAAGCCAAAATCTGCTTCCACTTCTACCAGCTTTATGTTGCAGAAGATTTTGGGGGGTAGTAGGGTGTAGCCAAGAAAACAGATTTTATCTCTCATTAGCTCCTGGTTGTATACCTGTGGTTTTATTTTAGGATGAGTAGGCTGCTAATGACTCTGGGTTGCGGATGTATTCTGATTGGATGTGGCCAAGAAGACTGATAGCTCCCATCTCCTGCCTGGTTCTCACTCCTGATACTGAGAATCTAATTTAGGCAGGTGCAACAAACTGTAAGGGGCTGTAATTTGTCACCTTCACAATGCAGGACCTATTTGTGGCCTTTTGGGACATACAGGATTTCAGAAGCTTGTGGGGCAGAGATGTCCCTCTGTATGAAGTAGGCTTCCGTATCATGCTCTCCTCAATCAGTTCCAGCCTAGCACAGCGTAGTTTATGGGGGTTGACTTCATTTACACTAGACCAGGAGGAACTCATGCCTATAGGTGTTGGTGAAAACAACAAACAGTATAAAAAATGAATAGTATAAAATTATTCACAGTAGCACAAAATATTTTGAAAACATAGTAAATTTAACAAGAATTCTAGGCTTATACATTGAAAAACTAAAAATTTTTATTTTGGTGGCAAAAATATTAAAAATGGAGGCATAACTCCAATATTTTTCATTTTCTTTCTTGTGCTTTTGTGTCATATCTAAGAATCCATTGCTAAATCCAACCTTTTTAAAGATTTATTTTTATTTTTATTTTAAAGGCAGAGTTACAGAAGGAGAAAAAGAGAGAGAGGTCTTCCATCCTTTGCAAAATCTGTGATTTGCAACAATGGGGATTAACCCAAAGGACATTATGCCAAAAGGCCTCAACAATACGCCAGAGCTTAACTGAACCAAAGCCAAGAGTCAGGTGCCAGGAGGATTCCCTGTGTCTCCCACATGGGTACAAGGGCTCAAGAACTTGAGCAATCCTCTGCTTCTTTCCCAGGCCATTAGCAGAGAACTGGATTCTAAGGGATGCATCCAGAACATGAACTGGTGCTCATATGGGATGCAGGTACTGTAGGCGGAGGCTTAGACCACTGAACCACAACACTAGACCCCATAGCCCACTTTTTAATGTTGGTTTGGTATCCTTTTTATCTTTACTGTTTATAACATTTTTTTTATTCCTTAGAATTTTCAGTATGTACAAATATATAATTTATGAATCAATACCTTTTATTATTTTTTCCTTGTCTAACTGCCTTCCTAGAACTTCTAGAACGTTGTTAAAAGGAAGTGATAAGAGACGTTATCCTTGTCTTGTTCCCAAATAAGGAGAAAACTTTCAGTCTTACGCTATTTTTAAAGATTTATTTATTTATTTGAAAGGCAGAGTGACAGAGTGAGAACAAGAAAGAGAGATCTGCTGGTTCACTCCTTAAACGGCTCAAAGATTATAGAGCTGGACTGGGCTGAAGGCAAGACCCTGGAAGACCCATCTAAGACTCCCTTGTGTGGCAGGGACCCAGACACTTGGGGCATCCTCTGCTGCTTTCCCAGGTGTATTATTAGCAGGGAGTTGTACTGGAAGTGAAGCAGCTGGGACTCAAACGGGTGCTCCTTTAGGATGGCAGCATCGCAGGTGCCAAGTAAAACCACTGTGCCAGCCTTGTCTATGTCTTCCACCATTAAGTATGGTGTTAGGTTTTTCTTTTTTCTTTAATAGATGTCCATGATCAGGTTGGGGAAATTCCTTTTTGATACTTAGTTTATTGTTTTTAATATGACAATTTGTCTTTTTTAAAGCAAATCTTTATGCAACAACAGAGTTAATGTGGCTGTTTCCTTTCATATTTCATGTACCATATGGTCAAAAAATAAATGGGAGACCCGGAGGAGGATCCTGGCTCCTGGCTTTGGATTGGCTCAGCTCTGGCCGTTGCAGTCATTTGGGGAGTGAACCATCAGATGGAAGATCTTCTACTCTGCCTCTCCTCCTCTCTCTATATATCTGACTTTGCAATAAAAATAAATAAATCTTTAAAACTCAAAAAAGCAAAATAGTCACCATGTAGTGTTTGATAAATACAACATTTACATTCTTTAAAGATAGTTTCTTTTGCCTCCTTGTTTTCCTATGGATGGCTAACACTTTCCTGTTTCTTTCACATCTTAGTTTTTTGTAAAAAGTGCAATTTTTAATTTGAAACATTTTAATTTTAAATAATGTTTAACAGATTAGATACAATTTTAAAACGATTTTCCATGCTGTCATTTTGTAGGTGTAGGGATTTCTCCCTCCCTGCTTCCCCCACCCATCATTTTCCTTCTGTATTATCGCTGTAGTGTAGTCCGTTAGTAACAGATGCAGGTTTAACTTTGGGCTATTTAAATGTATCCTGACATGGTAGGGATAGGCAAAGGTAGAAAATCTAGTATCGTACTGTAAAGGTGTATTTAAATGTTTCATTGGGAGTTCTTTTATTTGGGAAGAACTGGACATTTTAAATATAGAAGTTTCCCAACCTACAAAGATGTAATGCCCCAGTAAACCCATCATAAATTGAAAATGTCAAAAGTCAGATATGCATTTGGTGTCTCTAACTTACCAAAATTAATAGGTTAGCCAAGCCTGCCTTAAATGTGAGCAAAACATTTACATTAGCCTATATTTTGGTAAAATAATTGAACACAAAGCCTGTCTTACAGTAAAGTATTGAATAGCTCACACAATTTATTGAATACTGTACTGAGAGAGAAATAGAATGGTTTAAAATAGGTTTGCTTTTGTAGCATCATAGAGCCAAAAACTCAGAAGTTGAATTGTCATAATTCCAGACAAATTTGCAATATCTGTATTATCTTCTAGATCAAGGATTTGTGTGGTGGCTTTGGATAGTTAGCATGTGCCCCTCTCTCCCTGTTTCTGCGAATATCTTGTTATTGTTGGACCATGTGTTTTTGGATGACTTGACTGTGGATTTTAGTTCCACTGCAGAATGCAACTATATATCCACCCTCAGTTTTTATTTGTTCGTATCTATTAGCCTGACTTCTTAGGGGTGAGCCTGGGGCCCACATGAATCATTTCTTCATCAAAGCTTGCACTTAACCAGTTACCTTTTAACTCTACTTTTGTGTGTGTAGCTTGGAGTTTGTTTTCACAGTTTCCGAGTGTTTATGATTTGTCTTACATTTATCCAGATGTTCCATCTCTCTGGTGTCTAATGTGAGTATGTAACCTTGGCCATGCACACAGTATTTCAGACCACTTGGGATGAATATAACCTTATTTTTAGGTCTGGACACATAGGAACACCCCTGGGCTGAATGGCCTATGTTCAGCCCGTGTTTTATCAGCATTCGTGTCTAATAGCCTTGATCTGGTGGATCTGTGTGTGGCCATAGAATACTTTCATGTCTACCTTCTTTCCCACTAAGATTGTTCCTTGGTGGGTACAGCTCAACATACACAGACTTCCAGCCTCCCAGTGATTTGGGGGACCCCTGGAGTGTGCAAATTGCCAGTTCTCTGGTTCTATTAGCTTTCTGACCACTTTGCCATTTTGCAAGGAGGTCCCACTTGCGTAACAAAGCTCCAGCACTCTCTTAATTGATCACTAAAATCTCCATTGTTTTATTCCTTTTTCATTGTTTTTGATAAGATCCTCAAACATAAGTGTATCCATGTTCTTTGCCCAATAGAGTCAGTACTAGCCAGCAGGTCTGTTGGAGTTTCTGTCCTGGGGATCTGCCTGGGAGGAACGTCTACATCCCTCCTGTATGTGTCTAGTGGCCCCCTGATAGTCTTTATTTTTACTTTCCAGCAGGGAACCTAATCTTTATCAGCAAGTTATACCAGCTGGTTAGGACCATCAAGGTGTTGGTCTGCACTGCTGGGGGCAGAACCCCAACCTTGTAAATAGGAGCGAGGTGGAGGAAAAGAGACACAGTCCACTCAGCTGCTGCTGCCTCCAAATGCTCTTTCATAACAAGGGATTGATGAAGATAATAGATGCTTTTAGCCTTCCTACTTTGGGATAAAACTCTGGACTAATCTTAGTCTGGGTCTTTTTATTATTTAAGATTTATTTATTTGTTTATTTTTGGAAAGGCAGCTCTACAGAGAGGAGGAGAGAGAGAGAGAAAGATCTTCCATTCCCTGGTTCACTCCCCAAGTGGCCACAACAGGCAGAACTGAGTTGATCTGAAGCCAAGAGCAAGGAGATTCTTCTGGATCTCCCATATAGGTGCAGGGTTCCAAGGCTGGACCATCTTCTACTGCTTTCCCAGGCCACGAGTAGGGTGATGGAAGGGAAGTGCAACAGCCAGGAAATGAAGTGATGCTTATATGGAATCCTGATGGATGCAAGATGAGGATTTATCTATTAGGCTATTGCATGGGGTCCTTAATCTGGATTTTGACCTTGACCAGAGCCAGGGGTAAAGAGGTCTCCTCTTAGCCATCCATGCCTAGAGTAAACTTTTCATACTTACCAGACAAAAGGTTGTATCTTTATATCCTAATGTCTCTTACTGCTTTTGCAAACATTAGTAGATTTGCTTGAATAGACATTTCTTCACTTTCCATATACCATTGGGACAATTTCGAGAGACTTTAATGGTTAGTGTTCCATAATTTCCACTAGCTTAAAGTTTGCTTCTCTAAGACTATACACTAACTTCCTTATATGCCCATTCTGGACATTCTACTAGCCTTGATGTTTTAGATACAACATTCAGGTCGTAAGCGATAGAATGAAAAGACAAATTGATCTTAGGGTTAATCAAAATCAATAACTTGTATGCTTTAAAAGACACTGTCAAAAACTGAAAGGCCAAATTCTGTTGCTGGCATAAATTCCCACAAGACTAGTAGCTTTAAAAACATACATTTATTATTGTTATTTATTATTTTATAGGTTAGAATTGTGATTTGGGTCCTGCTGTAGTTCGCTTTTTGTTGCCATAACTGAGTACCACAGAGCAAGCAATTTGTAAAGAATGGAAGGTTTATTCAGCTCATAGTTATGGAGGCTTGAAGGTCCAAGGTCAAGGGGCCACATCTGGTAGAGGCCTTCCTGTTGGTGTAAACTTTAATCAGAGTTATGAGGCAGAGGAGAACATCACATGCTGAGGGGGCACATAGAAGAGAGCCAAACTGGCTCTCATAGCACACTTACTTTTTAAATAATACAGTTACCCATTAGTCCATGAAGGGTTCATGCATGCATGAGGGCAGAGCACCGTTGAACTGATCAGCACCTCTGGTATCGCTCAGTGAAGAGAAAACTTCAGTATGAGTTTTGGTGGGGGCATTCAAACTATACAGAATTTTCTTGGACTAAACCCAAGGTGTCAGGAGGGCTGCATTCCTTCTTGGAGGCTCTAGGCAGAGTTCGGTTCCTTGCCTTTCTCGACTCCTTTACTGCCAGCATTCCTTGGCTGCTGACTCTCTTCTTTCATCTTTAATGCTGGTAACGCCACATCTCTTTAGCTCTCTGTCACCACACTTCCCTCTGTCCGTAGCCAGGGAAATAGCTCCATTTTTAATGCTTTATGTGATTAGATTTCCCTTTATTTCAAGATGCATAACAGACTTGCTCTTGGAAGGTTCCCTTGGCATTGTACGGTAACATACAAACAGGAGTTCGAATGTGGGTACTTTGGAAAGCTGTCACAACAACCAAAACATTAAGAAAAAAAAATTCACAAAACTAAGAAGGAGTTTTGTCATTGTTGCAGAAAGTAAAGGACTTTTGTCCTTTAAAAATAATATGGCAAACAGTTCAAGGTTAGCATTGTGACATAGCAATTTAAACCTCTAGCCTTGACACAGGCATCCATCCCACATGGGTGCCGGTTTGAGTAACAGATGCATCACTTCTGACCCGTCTCACTGCTAACGAGCCTGGGAAAGCAGTGGAAGGTGTTCCAAGTGCGTGGGGCCTTGGAGCTATATGGGAAACTCCGGAGTTCTGGACTCCTGGCTTTGATTTGGCCCAGCTCCAGTTGTTACAGTCATTTTGGGGATGAACCAACATGTGTCTCTGTTTCTGCCTCTCTCTTTGACCCTGTTTCTCTGTAATTCTGTTTTTCAAGTAAATAAAAAAAAAAATAAGAAACAAATCTAAGAAATGGCAAATAGCTCATTAAAAATGATTGAAGGACAATATAGCCTATCAAGATCAAATCTGGTAATTCATAGACAACAGATTCAAGCGGCACTAAACTATAGTAAAACTACTATACCAATGCATGAGGGGGGAATCGGGTGTGATCCTGACAACCTCTTAACAGGAGGTCATGTGCGTGGAGCAGGGGGGCACTCCAGAGTGGAGCAGGTGGTAAGGAGGAAGCTTGGATCCCAACCATGAAGACTCCCAGACCTTCACCACAAACTATTAATACGAGCAACAAGGACTATATCCCAACTGCCAAGGAGGCCACAGGGAATTGGATGCCCTCAGAGGCCGAGTACTCTGGGGTCACCCACCCCCAACCGGAGCTTCCGCTGGGGATGGAAGAAGTCCAAACACTACCGTACAGAAACCAACGTCATCGGAAAGACAACCAGAAGCCCTGAGCGGTCCGCAGAAACAGAAGAACAATAAACGTCCTTCGGGACCAGGGAGGAGAGCTTTCTCTGGTCCAAGCCTGGCTCCACCTCTGGACCCCCACCCTCCCTTGCAATGACCATCAGGATCGCTCCGAAAACCCCTCATAGCAAACAAACAATCATACAAACTAAAAAAACCTAAAATAAATAGACAAACAACAAAAAGTGAGCTTGGAATCTGACAGGAAAGAGCTGGCATGGATTTGCTCATGCCTCACTGGGTGGGACACGAAGATTAGTCACTCTTCACCGTGGTGTTGGGGACTTTCCTGCACCCCCCCCAAAAAAAAATGTTCTGCACCTTAATTGTTGACAAATATCTTGTTAGAGTTACAAGCCAGTCTAGATTATCCTAAAATCTGCCAAGATCAGTAAAATTATACTTCCACACAACAAATGGCTAAATACTAAAATGAAATAGACACGAGACAGCTGAATGGTACCTTATAGCCATTTTAAGGTATATAGCAGCCGGTCCTGTATACAAACTAAAATTGAAATGTCAATGAGCAAATCATAGGTTGTGGTTAAGAACTTGTTTTTTGTTTTTTTTTTAACATACTGGTTACGCAAAACCATGTCAATTCCATAATGTTACAAATTGCTGTTAATGTTATATTGGGACTCTTAATTGACTGGGATGATATTCTACCAGCTCTAACTTTGGACCAGAAATGGTCTCCCCAAGAAACTGTTCAACCCATCTGGATAATAAGTAGCTGGACTCTATGCTTGGTATATGTTTGCAAGGAAAGAATCTTGATTGAATTTGAACTGTAATACTGCACCAAGGTGGAGGAATCCACCAGGGGGGAGGGGCGTGGGGAGGGGTGGGGGGATTCCCAGAGCCTATGAAACTGTCACATAATGCATAATAATTAATAAAAAAAAGTAAAAAAAAAATGAGTGAAGGAGGGCCTGGCGTTTTGGCTTATTTCAAGTCTCTCCTTGCTTTGCTGACATTCTATATTGGAACACTGTTTCAAGTCATGGGTGATCCAGCTCCCTGACACATGCACCTGGGAAAGCAGAAGATGACTCAAGTGTCGATGAAGTTCCCAGTTCCTGGCTGCAGCTTGTCTCAGACCTAACTATTGAGTAGTGAACTAGCAGATGGAAGATTTCTTTCCCTCTTTCTCTCTCTCTGATGTTCCTGCAAATCAGTCAGTCAATGCATCGATCAATCAATCAAAACATTTAACAATCGTCAAAGTATGTGAATAGATATCATTCTAAGGAATATATATATACACGCATATACACACATATATATTCCATATATTTATAATAGCCAATAGTTGCAGGGCAAGATGTTCAAACGCAACCATTAGAAAAATAGATCCAAAATTAAAACAGTATGCTATTTGTCACCCACTAAAATGACTGTCATAAAAAACAGACTAAGGGCCTAGTGCAGTAGTGGCTAAAGTCCTCACCTGCACGCCCAAGATACCATAATGGCACCAGTTCATATTCCGGCTGCTCTACTTCCCATCCAGCTCCCTGCTGTGACCTGGGAAGGCAGTAGAGGATGGCCCAAAGCCTTGGGACCCTGTGCCTGTGTGGGAGACCCACAAGAAGTTCGTGGCTTCTGATCGGCTCAGCTCCGGCAGTTGTGCTTACTTGGGGTGTGAACCAGTGGATGGAAGATCCTTTTCTTTCTCTCTCTCTCTCTCTCTCTCTCTCTCTCTCTCTCTCTCTCTCTCTCTGTGTCTCTTTCTTTCTTTGTAATTCTGACTTTCCAATAAAAATAAATAAATCTTTTTTTTTTAAAACAAGACAGACAATAACAACTGTTACTGAGGACATGAAAAGATTGGAACCCCCGTATATGTTGATAGGAATATAAAATTGTATAGACACATTGTAAAGCAGTTTGGCAGTGCTTTGGCATTTTAACCTGAATTTCTCTGTGATCCAGAAATTCCACTCTTAGCTATCTATCCAAAAAGAAGTGGAAATAGTTGTCCACAAAGAAACTACAGTAGTCAGGTTGTGAAAATATTCCAGTTGTCCATGAACTAATGAGTGAATAAATAAAATCTTGTCTTCTCTGAACAATGGCATACCAAAGAGAATGGTACTAATGCCACAAGAGATGAATCTTGAAAACATTGTGTTATGTGAAAGGAGATAGACACAAGTGACCACACATTTAATGACTCCATTTATAGGCAAAGGGCAATCTTTATGGGAACATAGACCGATTTTGTAAAAGTTCAATTTTTCTTTTTGGAGCCTTGATATATTAAAAGTGAGGTCATGATGTTGGTTGTACAACTTTGTAGCTCTATTGAAATGATTGAATTGCAATTGAATTACAATGGATGAATTTTATGGAAAAGTAATTTTGTAGTATGTAAAATGGTAAGTCTCAATAAAGCTATTAGACAACAATAAACGTTTCCCTATAGGGTGCATATTGACATAGACTTCAGTTGACATAGACACGCATACATGTGCAAGAGAGCTTTACAAAGTTCATGGAAAATCCATCGTATGAAAATACTCTATATGGCTTTCAACATGTTTTGGATCAAAATACATTTACATTTTTGTTTCACTTTCCACGAGTTTCTCGAAGTATTCTTATGTGCGTAATTTAAGGAAAATGATAAAGTGATATGGGGGGAGGGGAATGCTCTCCCCTGCTGTTTTTTCTACAACTGGGAATTCAGGAACGAAGTTGCCTGTAAGTAGGAATCTACTGTTGTGAGACTGGGACAGACATGCGCGCAAAGAGGGTTCTCCTCTGAGCTGTGTGTGTCAGAGAATTTCATACATACGAAAAAGTAAGGTCTGGGAGACCTTACTTGTAAGACCCTGCTATTTGACAGTGTAGTCTTCCCACCAGAGTGTTGCTGGCTGCTTTTACCTGTGAAGTGCGTTTGGTTAACTTGAATAATTTCCTTGGTTCATGGATGTCAGCTACATTTTGGAGTTGTTCTGGAGTTATAGGAGATGACCAGAGCCACATCTGGAGTGCTGCTTGCCAACCAGCCAAGGACTGGAGCTGGCCTGAGTGGCCAGGGTCCCTTCGCTTCAGCAAGCTTTTCTGCAGCCCTCAGCAGCCGCATTCCCCGGCCTTCCCTTGCATGTTGCTGTGAGCCGCTACACAAAATTTCCTTTCTTTCTCTAGAAACGTCTTGTCTGCATGGTTGTGGACTTTCGTTTTCTCTCCTTGTCCCTGAAAGAGAAATAGCTGCAACCCTGAAAGAGGCTTAATAGGGAAAAAAAGAAAGAGAAGGAATCCCAAATTCCCAAATCTTTAAGAAAACAATTCTGTAGGATTTAGTTGTGATTGCCATGCAATGTAGGGAATGTGAAACATGTGCTAATCAGGGTCCTTTCTGCTTGGAGCCTACTTGACTTGTCTTTACCCTCCCCAGCCAGCTGGACTGGGGCTAGGCCCAGGGGAGCCACAAAGCCACTGGCTTAGAAAAGGAAGACAAATGAGGAGGCCCCAAAGGGAAAACAAAGCAGAACAGAACCAAACCAAACCAAACCAAACCAAACAAAACAAAACAAAACAAAACAAAAGTTGAAACTAGTTTGGCGGCCAAAAGAACACACATGGCATTTAGGGGATGTAGGAGGAGCTGTTTCCAAGCTTGGAATTGCAGACTTGAGGTTAGACTGAAGTGACTCTAAAGAGGCAGCGTTTTCTGAGCTGGGTCTCCATTTTCTTGGTCACCATAACTCTTCTCTTGTCTAGTGGCCATGCTTTCCAGGCTCAGTCTCCCTGCAGCCTTGCTAGTGCCTCCTCAGAACTGCCTGCCCACATGGAGTGGCCGCTGTGCTCTTTCCAAAACAGAGATCTAATCTTGTTACTTCCTCTCTTATAGTTCTCTCATTTCCTTCCTGAGAAAATACACATTCCTTCCCATGATATACGAGACCGTGTAAAGTCTGAACTCAGCTGTTCTAGACTCCTGTTCCATCACTCCTCCTCACTCTTAGGAAATTTTCTGTCATTTTCTTGAATATTTCTCGCTCCCCTCTTCAGTGCCTTTGTACCTGCCTATGGCTACAGCCAGGAATGAATGCCTTTTCCCTCTTTTCTCCATCAGGGTATAACCTACTCTTCGTTTAGAACCAAGTGACTGTAAAACTGTGGGCTTGAGGTTTCTGCTTTCTTCTCATCATCAAAGTTCACTGAACTCCAGTGGAAAATAACCTAGATCACAGAATCAGACTATACAATGATGGAGAGATGACTTCAATTCTCCATTTCCTCTTACATAAAATGGGACCATGAATCCCTATAGAATAAAATGGCTGATACTGGCAAGTACCAAGTAGTGTACCTGGCACATAGTAGGTACTTGGCAATGATGCATGCTGTAAAAGAAATAGAAAAAGGATTCCTTCACCTTTGATTGGGATTCTGAGGAGGAGTTTCTCACCAAGAGACCAAGTTTGGTAATATTACCTGCTTAGTAAATTATCTTTTTGGGGTTCCCCTGTCTCAGGCCACCCTCATGTCTAAAGTGTAGTTTGCAGGTGTGCTGACTGATTGGGAATAACTATTAGTTGCTTTCTATTCAGGTTCATTAGGAATCTCTATGGGCAGGCGTAAGAGAGGAGGGATGGAAGTTTAGTGTCTCTTCTTTTCACCATCCCCTAATCTTGCTCCCAAGCCTCAGAAATATTGCTTTTAAAATCCCTCCCAAGCTGGCCTTACTCTTTCCTGCAACCTGCTCCCCTGGTCTTCAGCACTTGGGGTCTCAGGAATGAAATTGTCCATGTGGAGGAATCTACTGTTCTCAGGTTGACATGGACATACTTATTAGCCGTTTTTTCATCTGGACTCTATTTCAGAAATATACACAAGATGTCAAAAATATACTGCTTGGAACAAGAGCAATATTTATTTTGAAAAATTAGGAGGGGAAAGTTTCCTTGCTTCAATTCCTACTGGAATGCATAATAACTATTTGCTGATGCTGCATTTTGATTGCATTGAGCTAGTTACCCTCAGGGTCACCGGATGCATGGTACATGGATACATTTAAGATGCTCACACATCCACATACAAAGACATATTTAGAATACTTTGTGGTGAACTGGGAATAATAGGCATTCTGATGCCAGAGTTGAGCTTTAATGGATCAAGATGTCCATCAATAATATGTTAATATGCGTTCCCTTGTTTGCCCACCCTTGCGCTAAACTGAGACGAAAAAGAGTTGCAAAGGAACCAGAAATCACTGATGGAGTAATAAAAAAAGAACAGGAGAGAACAAGGCACAAACAAGGTGATACAGAGGGTGAATAGCTAAAAGAGAAAGGGGTGAGGTTACTCAACTAGAGTTCTTAGTGCACACAAGGGATCTGTCTGCTCAAGGGGTTACCAAATCATCAGCTTTAAGCAGAGTTGCTTAGAGGAAAAGATTTATTTACATAGGACAAGTAGGAGACAGTGGGAAGGCATAGTTCCCTAAAAAAAAAAGCCTACCTGCCAGAGAAACAGTTTGCTAGAGGGTTTTTAACAAGGAGTAGAGGACTGTGAAAAGATGCAGAAATGAAGGAGCCAAGAGGGTCCTTCCTGCTTGCAATAGAAATCCTTGTGCATTGTATGTTTGCAACTCTGATTCAGACCTCTTTCTTGCAGCTTTCACTGGGTGGCTGGTGGCCTGTCCCCATCGGACTACAATTGTAACAAGATAGGCCCTTCTAGAACATTCTATGTATCAGGATTGTAATGAATACACAGAGATTCTCTACCCATGTTTTTGTGCCTGTCTTTCCTCTAAATCCCACAGGCAGTGTGACAATCACCAAGGCAAGTTTCATGGAGGGCATGATGATACCTTAACAGTGCCTTGGGGAAACCTATTAGGCACTGAGTCATCTATGCATTCTAAGCATTCTTTGTGTCTATATTGAAGAGGATACATATGAGCATTATCTTTTTAATTATTGTTTGTTTCTATGGGAAAAGCAGACCAGATTTACTAAGAGAAGGAGAGAGAGAAAGACCCTGCCTCTGCTGGTTCACAATCCAGAAGGCTGCAATGGCCAGAGCTGAGTCAATCTGAAGCCAGATCCAGGAGCCTCCTCTGGATCTCTAATGCAGATGAAGGGTCCCAAGGATTTGGGCCATCAACAAAGGTGATTGGTAGGTTGAGGATTTGTATAAATATCTTTGCACCTGCTCATAGAAAGACATGCCATGTTGTCATTGCAGTAATTCAAGTCATCCTTCATCTTCCTTAGTATATTGAAAAAGCTTTTCTACTTGTCTCCCTGACTTCATGCTGGCCCAGTCCAGCCCATTCTGTGCAAAGTTGCTAAAGAACTCTTTCTAGCCCACATGGCATTCCTGAGCTCCTGGCTGACTGCAAGTTAGCTGTCTTGCTCCTTCTGATACACACTCATATGACCACATTTCTTGTTCAAATTTTGGATACTAGCTGCTCCTCTGAGGCCCCTCATGACCCTTCCTGTTCCCTGTTTCCCAGTCTGGGGAAGCACTCAGAGATCAACAAATGGGCTTGAAGGATACTGTTCCATGCATTAATCCGTATCTGTTCTACTTTGCTAGTTCTGCTGTTGTACTGGCTTTGAAATGCTTTCAGGATTACCTGAATATTTATGGTTCATCTCATCTTAACCCACCATTATGTCTTCATCTCTCACTGTTTCTCCCTCAGATGTCAACAACATTGAAATTTCTATATCCTATATCTGGATTTATGCACGCATCTCTTCCACTCTGCTGAGAACTCCTTAGGAGCAGGGATTCCTTATCAAGGTGATTCCAAAGCCCAGCTTGGGATATATTGTACCCTCAGCTGGTCTTCATTTAGGTGTCATGAATGTTACTTGCATTCCCATTGCCTTTGAAAGGGAGGAAAAGAGCAGTCCTATTTCCATTGTATTGGATAAATGGAAAGATTCCAGGAGTTCATCTAAGCCACACAATGAATGTTTAATAGAACTGAGATATAAAGTCTTCTTTGTAGAACTTTTGCTTCACAATGCTGGAAGGTCCTTTGGGATTTGGGGGTCAAAACTATTGCCCTAATATGAGTAATTGATGACTGATGCTTTCCAGGGGAGAGATTGTCCCACAGCTTTTCTAACAGGACTGTCTATTAGAAGTGATATAAATGCATTTGCTTTCCACTCTCAGCACTGTCAGAACAGATACTTGGCTTATGGGGTTGGGTGGACAACACATTATATTGCTTCCAATTTGAATGCTACCTCCTGTTGAAATCAATCAACGTGACTTATGAAGTGATAGTCTTTTCTGTACCAACTTTTGTTTCAGGAACCTAACTCTCTCTAAAATCCATTTTTTTTTTTTTACCACCACAAGAATAATCTACTGTAGGGAGCCAAGCTGTGAGCATTCTAGAGAGGTCCAGATTGAGAGAAAAGCTGAATCCTATCTTCAGGAAATGTAGTTTTCCTTGGGAAGCATGCCTCATGCATCAGGTATGACATAAACTGCAAGTAACTGAAACCCAAACTCTAGCTGTATTAAATAACTAGAACTTATTATTTGATATATCAGGCAATCCAGAGAAAGGCAAGGCTTCAATTTGTTGATTCATCTAAGGACTGTTAGTGGGTACCACGATGAGAAATTACGTTGTTCTTATTCAGCTGAAGAGGAGGACGCTCACAACCTGTAAGTCCAGTAAACCATGTAGGTGCCGAACTTTTTCAGGTCCATTTTTACAGATAGGAGAGAACATGGACGCTGGAGAGCTAGAGGACAGATTCAGAGACCCCACTGAGTTCCTATTACTTATGTGCCCTTGAGCAAGTCAGCCCACTGTTGTGAGCCAGTTCCTTTATATGGTAAGTGGCAATTGCTATATATCAGTTTCTCTCTAGCAGCTTGGAGGAAAGCATCATATGAGATGCTGGGAGAACATTTGGTGAAGCACATGTGGTGTCATATATCTTTGAAGCTTTTTCATGTGTGAAAACTGTAATGAATCATTTTTTACATTGACAAGTAAAATTTGTATGGATTTATGGCATACAACATATAAGGTGTCATACCTTTGAGCCTTTTCAATCTGTAAAAACTTTAATGAATTATTTTTTAAAAAATCAACAAGCAAAATTTGTATATATTTACAGTATGCAACACAATCATTTGAAATCTATATATGAGGGCACTTGGACAAACGTGGAAAATGGAATTAAACTTTTGTCTTTGTGTAAAAAAAAGTTCTTGAAAAAAAGTCTCCAAAATCCATATGTAGTTTTTTCATAATACATATTTTCCATGAACTTTTCGAAGATATCTTTTATATTGTGGAATGGCTAAATCAAGCTAATTAGCATATACATTACATCACATACTTAACATTTTTGTGGCAGAACACTTAAAACCCACTCTCTTAGTGATTTTCAAATATACAATGCATTGTTATTATTTCCCCCCACCCCTGCCATGTGTTGTGGTTAACCCAAATCATTCCCTAGAGCTTCTAATCAAAAGTCTGAAAATGAACCCTTTCTGCAGAACAGAGCCTCGAAATGTCACTGAATGCTGACCCCTCAATGGCAGAACAGAACCTTCTGAAGTTGCTTCATGGTCGTTGGTGGCATGTCCTCTAAGAATGGCAGAAGATGAGGCCCCTCTCAGGGCATGGGTATCAACTTTTTCTGAATGCATTATTTGACTGTAGAGTCTCATATGTCCTTTTATCAAACGCCGCAGGCCTCTATCCTGTGTTGCTCTCTCCACATACTGTAAATCCGAATTATATTTATAAAGGGTTCAAATACATTTTAAAATGGCAACTCTTTTTTGATCATAAAGCAATCTTTTCATTGATTCAAGTACTATTTTCGTTGACACAATCATGAGACCTCTGGGGGGTGATATGAGAACAGGGTATATAAAGTCTGTAGGTTCTAATCCATGAACCCCAACTCAGGGTTTAGATGTTAGGGTCCCATTAGCGTCCCAATGACAAAGCCTTGCTTGTCCCCACTTTCTGTGGATATATTTGCTGCTAAAGGTGCTCTGCCTCTTAAAATGCCTTAATTATAGCCTGATGGGGTTCAAGCACTAGAAAATTGGCTGCACATGGGTGCCTGGTTTCCTGTGCTGCAGAGCTCCACTGCTGTTTGATGGGTTCATAAATCACCCTTCTGGATAGCTTCTCAGACCCCAGCATCTGCTCAGTAGCAGGCTCTGTGCTTTATTGCCTCCTGAGACAGGTGCCCACCTGCCTCTTCTTCAGTTGCTTTCTCAGGCCTAAAGTGTGACAGTGCTTCCTAGGGCATACAGCCAGCATTTCCAATGCCCAGGATGACCTAGGGGACTCACCAAAGCCAGAGGAGCCTTGGCATTGGCGCCTAGGCCTGGCTTGAGAAACAGAATCTTTCTCATTTTCTCAAACTGATTAGTGAATGATGAAACCTGCATTAAGAGGAAGGGTGTTGAGAGCATCCTCTGAATAAATGGAAAAGGAGAGCAATAAGGTGTTTCCCAAATAGCCAGATACAGTTTTTAAAATATTTAGTTTTGGAAAGACAGATTTACAGAGAGAAGGGGAGACAGAGAGGAAAATCTTCCATCCATTGATTCACTCCCCAAGTGACCGCAATGGCTGGAACAGAGCCGATCTGAAGCCAGGAGCCACAAGTCTCTTCCAGGTCTCCCACGTGGGTACAGGGTTCCAAGGCTTTGGGCTGACCTCTATTGCTTTCCCAGGCCACAAGCAGGGAGCTGGATGGGAAGTGGAGCCAGGGCACAAACCAGCACCCATATCAGATCCCAGTGTTCACAAGGGGAGGATTCAGCCATGAGATTCAGATTTCATTTTTGTTCATCATCATCCCAGAGCTGGAAAAGATCCCAGAGCTATTGGAGAAAATGAGTGGGGTAGTGTGAGGTAGTGATCAAGGATTTGACTATGGGTTCAATTGAATGTAGGCAGGGTTGGTTTTTGATGCAGTAGATAAGATGCTATATGTGACACCCCATGTCATATCAGATTATCTGAGTTCAAGTCCTGGTTCCTTCCCCCATTTCAGCTTTCTGACACTGTGCACGCTGAGAGGCAGTGAGTGATGGCTCAAGTACTTGGGTCCCTGCCACCCATATGGGAGACCTAGAATGAATTGCAGTTCTTGGTTTTGGCCAGAGCCAGCTCCAACTGTTGTGGGTATTTGGGGAGTGAATCAGCAGATGCAAGGTCTCTATGTGTCAGTCACACACACACATACACATACACACACATACACATTTAATTTTATAAATGTATGTGTATAGAACTGTCTTAGACAACAGTCCAGGGCCACTTTTTTTTTTTTTGCTGTTTAACATTCCATTTATTTTTAGCTTCACATAGTTTTTTTTGAAAATTTTTTTTATTGATTACATTGCATTATGTGACACAGTTTTATAGGCACTGGGATTCCCCCCTCCCCAAACCCCACCCATGGTGGATTCCTCCACATTGTTGCATTACCACAATTCAAATTCAGTCGAGATTCTTTCATTGCAAGCATCTACCAGGGCCACTTAAAAAAAATTTATCTATTTTATTTGAAAGTCAGAATTATATATATATATATATATATATATATATATATATATAGAGAGAGAGAGAGAGAGAGAGAGAGAGAGAGAGAGAGAGAGAGAGAGAGAATATGAATCTTTCATCTTCTGGTTCACTCCCCAGAGAGCTACAACAGCTACAGCTGGGCCCATCCGAAGGTGGGAACCAGGACTTTTTGCAGGTCTGCCAAGTGGATGTAGGAGTCCAAAGATTTGCACCATTCTCTGCTGCTTTGCCAGGCACATCATCACGGAGCTGGATGGGAAGTGGAGCAGCTGGAACTAGAACTAGTGGCCATGTATATGAAATGCTGGTGCTACAGATAGAGGATTCATATACTAAGCTACTGCACCAGCCCCACCACTCTTTTTATTATTAAGTTTTGCTTTATAGTATTTTTTTAAAGGTTTCTAGTTTTTGTTTGCAGAAGGGAGTTTAGATTAAATTTCAAGTAGTGAGCTGAAACATTTGAGCACTATACATAAATTATTATCTAAAGTCTTGGCCCAATGTAAAAAATTTCCAAGAAACAGAAATGCTTAGCAATTGAGCTGAGGCTAACACAGAAAGGTTTCAAAAACTTCATGGAAACTGCATAAATGTCTAAAGATTTGCATCAAAACTTTTTGAAATTCCCTTTTAATACTCTCATGTATTAAATAGCCCTATGTATCACTCATTCTAACATTTTACTGTATTACCTTTATTAAATAACCATCTGTTGATTTCCTTTTTCCATCCATTAATGCCTGTTATCTTCAGACACAGTTTAAGTAAATTAAGGATGTCAGTGCAGGTCCTCATTACAGACTTCAGTGTTTGTTCTTGGGGTAAAATTTCCAAACAGTGAGATACTTAAACCTCACCTACGCTATCGGGTGAGTTTTGACACACCATTACCTACATAGTCCAAATCTCTAGCATTATATAGAGTATAACTACCACCCCAGAAATTTCCCTCAGGGGTGTTGGTTTGAAGCATGTTGTGTAGTGGATTTGAGACAGAAGGTTTCTTTGTGGCCATAACTCGAATCCAACTGGACTGTTGGTGTTGAGATCATGTTTCGTTCATTGGCTAATTCTTTAGTGGGAGAACCAGGTGGCATAGAACCAGATATATTGCTTAGTGCCCTTCACTTTGATAAATTTCACCTGGAAGCATTGCAGCTCCTTTTAAGCAAACATTTGTGAAAGGTGGCCTGTGGATTGTAGCGATTCAGTTTATCAGTTTAAACCAAGGTGAAACAATGAATGAATGTTTTATTTTATTGCAACTTAATGTTATCAAGGGATAGGGCTTTCGCTAAGTGGTTGTTCTTTTCAGCAGGGACTCTTTTCATCTGTGTTTGCTTAAAAGTAAAGGTAATGCTGTTACGCAGACAATACTCCAGGCTTGGTCGGCAGAGTGAGCTCTCGTCAGTTGGGAATTGGGTTGAGGTTGAGGCCTGAAATCTGCTCAGAGCACTCAAAGGAGTATTGTGCGTCTGAGTGACATTTAGATGAGAACGCCAAAGGACCTTTGGGCCTGTTTGCGAGAGCTCTGTTGGAGCGAACACTGAGTTACCCCCCTTGAAATTCAGGCAGCAAGTACAACCATCCCTCGGCATCTGAGAAGGATTTGTTCCAGGATCCACAACTGATATTAAAGTGCTGCAGTGCTCACATCCCTGATATAAAATGGTGGATCATTTAAAATGGCTAAGATCAAGTGTGTAAAGTGGTGTGATAGTTGCATAGAACCTACATACATCTTTCCAGATACTTGATTTATATATACTTGATATATGTATATATATATCAGAGAGAGAGAAAGTTCTTCCATCTACGGGGTTACTCTCCAAACGGCTGCAACAGCCAGCGTTCGGCCATCCAGGTCTCCCACATGTGTGGTAGGAACCCATGTGCTTGAACAAACATCTGTTGCCCTCAAGGCATATTAGCGTGAGGCTGGATCAGCAATAGAGGCCGGATTCAATCTCTGGCACTGTGATATGGGGTGCAGGTGTCCTAAGAGGTGATTTAACTTCCCTGGTGCACAACTACTGCCCTAAATTACATTTGTAAGAAGCTCCTTGAAGATGCTCTAAGGAATGTGTGAGTCTGTCACTGGGTAGGACCCCTTGTGCTACACCATATATCCCCCTCTCTATAACCTATGGCATTGCTTGTGGCTCAAAGGGAAGAGATGTGCCCATTAGCTCCTGCTACATTTGCGAGTGGGAGGAGAATGTGGGCTACAATGGACCTCACGTAGCTTACTTTTTTCTCCAACCTCCATGGTAGGAATTTCAGTTTCTTTTCTGGACTTATTATAACTCTGCCTTTTCACAGTCCCACTGGGAAAGTACCCAGACTCCAAACCACATGGTGTAGTTTTCAATAACTCCCTCTTGTGTAGGGACCCTCAGAAAGAGATAATATGTCACTATGGAGGCCACACATCCTACATTTCCTGGGACAGCTCTGATTTCACATATTCTCCCCTCTTGTGTCCATAAATATAATTGTCAGACCATGTCCTGCTTTTGGGTTCAGAAAATATTGTTCCCATATGCATGGCCTAGGTACCCTGGGGAGCCAAAGAAAACACAAGTCTTTGCTTTCTTTCCTGGGCTCGTTGGCTCCTGGAGAGTCCTAGATCCAGTGTTGGGGTGAATCTAAACATTTGAGAGCAGCAGCAGGCTGTTTGTTGCTTCTTTCTTTTTAAGTGTCTCAGTGATCCCTGTTATAGATGGCCGAATGTTACAAATAAGCAATCCTGAGAGCAGGGAGGGACTGAACTGGACCTCTGGCTGCATCTCTTGCCTCCTTTCCGCACCCTCTGGGAGGACCACACAGAAATAGCCCAGACAGAAGAGCCACTCCAAAGAAGGAAATTCCATAACCTTCATCGACCGACCACTCAGTCTAATATTTACCTACTTTCCCTGGCAGGAAGTTCTTCCTTCTTTGTTAACATCAGTGTCTCTCATTGTAATCGCAATTTCTTTTCCCTTGCTCTGCTTTCAATCAAAATTGAGAACAGCTGGTCCTCACCCTCTAAATTCTTTATGTGCTTAAAAGTCCTATGGAATCATGCTTCCTGGGACCAGGCTTAACCATGCTTGGAGCCCCTTTATCCTTCCTGCATGTAACTGACTTGCCAGCTGTTTAATCATCTTTGCCACGAGGAAGCAGCTCGGACAGTTTTGCGCGGAGTGTGCAGTGAAGCCGAAAGCTTTATGGCTTGTCCTAGTGGGCATAGCTAAATGTTTAGTGGAGACTATTTTCGAGCATGCAATTGTGAACAATTTAAAGTGGACTGTACATGGAACCCATTTCCTCTCCCAGCTCCCCCAACAGGGCCTCCTCTTAGCAGCTGAAATGAGTTAGTGGCAATCAGTGCAGAGTAGGAATCCTGTGGTTTCCGCCCTTCCCTCCTGCTGGTTCTATGGCAGCTAGTCTCTGAAAATGAGCTTTCTCTCTAGTAGGGCCAGTAAATGTGACTCTGGAATCAGCTGGACAAAGGGCCTTGGAGGCGCCTTTGCCGAAGAGCAGGAGACGCTGGTGCTGAAGCACCACTGGAGGTTTGAGGCGAGCTGAAGGATGGGCAGGGGCAAGTGGGGACTGACGAAAGAAACCGGGCTGCGAACCTTGGCTCCCCGCAGGACAGTGGCACCTCGGAGCGCGATGTGCTTGCTTGGTGAGCTTGTGGGGACTCATCTGGCCTTTGTCCTTTTGGCCTTCCCCCCACCAGTCCTACCTGTATGACAAGGGCTACCAGCAGTCTTTGGCAGAATCCCAGCACAGAGCCAGCTGGGCTGCACGAAGACACAAAGCAAACTCTCGTGAGCCACACAGTGAGATTTTCCTTGTCAGGCAGGAGGCGTAGGTTTCCGGGGAGAAGTTCCTGAATCACTTGCGTCATGTGGGAGGACAGGTCCAGGGCCATGCTGATCAGGGTGAGTTAGCTCTAGACGTTGGCACTGGCGAGGAAAGGGATAGGGGCAACTGCTACTTGTCCTATTCTCACTGTTTCTCCGTTTAAATCAAGTTTTAAAAGCATTGGGGTGGGTGGGGGGTCAAAGATGCTAGCGAGGCCGTTTGTCTCGGCAGAACTACAGAGGCAATTAATATATCCAACCAGCCCTAAAGAAGAAGGAGGAAGAGAAAGAGACAGACAGAAAGGAAAGCTTGGGCATTTGTGTGAGTGTTGCTGAAGGTTTTGTCGCAGATATACTCAAGACTTACATAGCAACAGAAATTGTCTTGGGCTGTGGGGGGTGAGGAGAGCAGTTTGTTGAAGCATTAGCGGCCTTGGCGGTAGGCCAAGGCAAATTGCCAGAGAACCATTAAACTCTGTGTAATTCCATATAATTCACAGCAGCCACAGGTAATCTGAATCAGACCTGACAAAATTTCACTATCACTTATTGTCCATTAGTGCTGAGTGCACACTGCAGCTCTCTAGACTTTTCTTTCAGCTGTATCCTGGTGGCCACACTTTTCCAAATCCCAAATCAAGTAACCTGGCTTGACAAAAGCCTTTTTTTTTTCTTGATTGGTGAGTTTGTTTATATGAAAAGCCTCACAAACGTATAAACATTAAATCACAAAGGTCTAAGACACTAAACCCACTGAACAAATGGTTGTTAAGGGAGGAGCTGTAGTCATGAGAGATTAGGTCGGGATGAAGTCTCATTCAGACATTGGTGAATGTCTCCCAACCCCTAACCCCCCTCCACACACCTTTTCAGGGGTCTGAGAGAACTGGTTAACTAAGCACTAAATTGAATTAGAAGCTGGTTTGTGCCCACCGTCTGGATTTGCTCTTAGAACTTGGGGGGATGGCAGACCGAAAGTCTGTTGCAATGCCTGTACAGAGGAAGGTGGGGTGAAAATTACTTTGAATTCCTGGATGCTGGGAGTAGTCAAATCTCCCAGTGTTCTGGGTCTGTTTGTGAGGACTAGTGTGTGTGTGTGTGTGTGTGTGTGTTAATTTCCTAAGGCTGAGAATGTTGAAAAGGAGAATGTTATCTGGATGAGGGTATTATTGCCATGTATCTAAGTTTCCTCACTGACTTCATTCCTCCTACCAAATTAAGAGTCTAACAGTTACCTCTAGGCACTGCATGACAAATAGGGGAGATTTAGCTCAAAGGATAATTTTTCTGGGATATTCTCAGCCAAAGATAACAATGTTTTAGAAAAGCTTGAAGTGCCTCTTTAGCAAGAATTCTTTGTGTAGCTAAAGATTGTGAATAGCTTTATATCCATAGAAAACAAAAAAGCTTTTGTCACAACCTCCCAGGGAAAAGTATCTTAAACTTGATAGGTGCTGTATCTTGGGCAAGTCATATAATATCTTTGAATCTCAGTTATATAAAAATAATGTTACTTGTCCAAAGTCAGGTGAAGTAATGAGGTGATATTTTGAAATGCTTTCTAATTTGAATTTCAACAAATATACGGTAAGCGACATTAAGGACTCCATAGAGAACGTAATGAAAGAAATATAAAATGGTGATAAACTTTGTAAGAAGGTAAACTGGGTGATGGAATGGAGACTGATGCTGCTCCAGAGAGGGAAAAGACAGAAAGAATCCTGATTTATAGAAGTGATCAGCAATGATCTCTATAAGGAGGTGAGACTTGAGCTGCCACCTGAATGATGAAAGGAGCTATGTCAGGATCTAGAGTGTCCCCTCAGCAGACACTGATGGCAAGCGCGACAGGTGGGGATGGGCTCAGTCTCTGTGATGATCAACATGTTCCAAATGACTGCAGTTTGGGGGTGTGGGTGGGAGGTGATGGTGGCAATTGAGGTTAAAAGGGCACCCATGGCCAGATCATACACAGCTTCCAATCTGTTACTAGTTACGGTGGAAGAATCATTCCTTGGTCTGATATTGAATTAGTGGATACAAGTGGAGATAAGACTTTAATGTTAGGGGTGCTTCAAGTTGGTCCAGAGGGAAGTCGGATGCAAGGAGCCAGGGTTGGGGGCAGGGAGAATGAGATGGTAAAAGGCTGGGGGAGACAGCAAAGAGATGAGAGTGGAAGAGAAAAATGTGCACAGGCAGGATTATTAGGTATGGGAAAATTTGGAGGGAGGGAGAAAAGCACCAAAATGACCTCGTCTGTAAAGGAGCACCCCGAGTGCCAAGGACTGGGGAGTCTTACTGGAAGAGGTCAGTGGTCGCAGGAGAAGGCAGCAGTGGGAGGACTCCACCCTTGTGCTGATTAGAGAGAGACCAGAGGTAGGAGCTAAAAATGTGATTTTCTTGACACTAAGCCTTAACTGTAAAAGCAGGTCTGACAGTAGAAAGGATGATTTTCGCATGCCTTGACCTTTGTTGATTGTCCAGATCTCGTACTTAATTCTCATCATTCCTTCCTTCATTTTCTCCCCAAACTGATCCCGGCATTGTCCAGGGAAATGATGTCTCATTGAAGAGTCACTGCTCATCACTAATGCACATCAACGATGCAGGATATTTTTTGCATGCACTCTCTTTTCAACCATGGAGATTCCATTTTTTAAAAGACTTATTTATTTTTACTGGAAAGGTGGATATAGAAAGAGGAGGAGAGACAGAGAGGAAGAGCTTCCTTCCGATGATTCACTCCCCAAGCGGCCGCAATGGCCAGAGCTGAGCCAATCCGAAGCCAGGAGCCAGGATCCTCCTCTGGGTCTCCCACATGGGTGCAGGGTCCAGGCCATAGGCAGGGAGCTGGACGGGAAGTGGGGCCACCAGGCTACGAACTGGTGCCAATATGGGATCCCAGCGCATGTTCAAGGCAAAGGCCTTAACACTATGCTATCGTGCTGGGCCTGAGATTCCTTTTTTTTTTTTTTTTAATGTTATTCAACAATGTTTTGTGGAGTGGCAAAGAGGCAGGGTGAAATTTGTCACCTGCTGAGGGAACAGGATATCTGGAACAATGTGACAGGTGATTTGTTGCTGGTCACAGCACTAACTGAAAGCAACAGCAAGTGTGCCACTTTAATTTCAAGGTAGATATGTCCTAGGGTCAGTGAGGGTTATTATTGCTATTGCCTTTGAAACCTATGTATGTGCCTCAGCAGGTGATTTCTGTGTGAGCTGCTGGTTTTGATGGAAGTCATTGAGAAGGATGACGGTCGTTAAACACCTCTGCCCCCTTTTCATTTCTCACAGGTCAGAGAGCTAGCATCAGAGATTAAACCATCACAGGGGACAGGGAGCCTGGGAAGGGGCACACCGTGTTCTAAAGAGTGAGATGCACGCGCCCAATTCTGCACAAACTAGAATGCAAGTGCCCAGTCCTTCACCCGCACCTGATGTTGGGCATATGTGCACCTGGGATGCTGGACTAGGCCTGGCAGGTTCTAGAGGGAACCTTTCCCTCCTCCAAAGGGCGTGTAGTCCATTGGTCTTTTTCCAGCCAGAAATGACTCTATAGAAACCGCCTTTGGCTTTTTTACATAACGGGTTACAAATAAATGGCTTCAGGGACCAGCAGTGAGTTATGCAGTGAACCTGGCTTTGGGATGGTTTGGATCCCAGATAGTTAATCACATCCTCTCAGGCTGGAAGCCTGTATCCAACACATGCAAACTCCAGTTGGAAAATTTAGAAAGTTGGAACAGCTTGAAGAATAGTTTTCACATCAACAATGGATTGATCATGGAGGAAAAAATTTTTGATCCAAGTAGTATCATCTCCATTTCTTTGTAGAAATTTAGTGAAATTTACCATGCATTCTTATCTTAATTTGGGCCTTATGCAGAGCTCATGTCAATGAGTTGATACACGCTCTCTGCAGTGGTAGAGTGGATGGTGCGTGAATGGCAATGAGTTGTTTTGATCTCTTGGGCTTCCCAGCTAGATTGGAATTCTGCTCTCTTATCATTGCAGGACGTTATGAACTTTCCGGTTTGTCCTGGACTTTTACCTCTATGAAAAGGAACATAATGTGCTTGTGCACAGTGGGTTCTGTTGCTCACAACTGCTTCTAGCAGTAAGGGGCACAGCACAGCATTTCTCTTCATTTTCTCTTCATTTTCTCTACCCAGTAACTTTGCAAGATTCTTGCAAAGACTGAGAGGCTATTAATGTGGACAAACACAAAGCATGTGTGATCCAAATAAGGAGCAGGAATAATGTGTAAGGAAGACCTGTTGCCTAGGTGTCCATGTTTTGATGAAGTTCAGCTTCTAGTGCTGGATGTTGGAAATTCAGGGAACCATAAGAAAGTTACGTGTCTGGATAGTAAGAGAAGTAGCAGTAGGCAAGAAATTGATTTCACTCTTAATGATACATCAAGATGTAAAATTATTGGAAACTTAAAATTATTTCCATCAAGATGGGAAATTATTGGTGATTTATAAAAGAAACGCTTTCCTTTTATCACATAAAAGGTAAGAAAATGGAGTATTGGTCTTCATTTTTATTTCTTACTGAAATCATGCACATTGGTAGGAAGTGGATGAATAGCGTTTCAAAGCAAAGAGAAACAATGGGCAAATTTATAAATTGAGGTCTGCCTTTTACAAAAAATATTTTTTTTTACCTTGATTAAAACTATCAGTGTGTGAAAATATTACTTTTCCTTGATTTCTAGCTAAGAATAAGCTATATGTTCTGCAAACTTTTATTATTTTTTAGATTAAGGAATAACTTACATACAATAAAATGTACAAATTTTAATGAAACTTTTACACATGCGATTTTCAAGTCTGGTTCTGGAACCAGACAGGCCTAGTTATCCACCATAGGTTAGGTTTTGTCTGTTCTTGACCTCGATATATTTTTTTCAAAGACTTATTCATTTGATAGGCAGAGTTACAAAGAGAGGCAGACATACAGACAGACAGAAAGGTATCTTCCATATGCTGGTTCCCTTCCCAAACAACAAGGCTGGCCGAGCCAGTGCTGGGCCAGCTGGGCCAAAACCAGGAGCCAGGGACTTCTTCCAAATCTCCCATGTGGGTGCAAGGGCAGAATCACTTGGTCTGTCTTGTGCTGCTTTCCTACATACATTGGCAGGGAGCTGAATCATTGGAAGTGGAGCAGCCAGGTCTCAAACCTGTGCTCATTTGCCATGCTGGTGTCACAGGTGATGGCTTTACCCACTAGACCATGGTACCAGCCCCTTGACCTTCATTTTAGTTGAGATCATGCAGAATATGTACCATTTTGTCTGACCTTTCCCAACCAGCATATTTTGAGACATTTACTTTAATGTAGCTATCCATCATTTGTTCTTATTTATTACTGTGAAGTATGGAATTTTGTGGATATGCATATACCTTAAAATTAATCTTTTAAAAATTCTTTGTTTTTCCTAATACAGTTAGTTAGGCTCAGGGATTCCCCACCCCCACACACAGTTTTTTCCTATATTATAACAGTAATTTAGTTCTTCAACAACAGCCACAAGTCCATCATTCTTCTATGTAAGTGTATCCTGACATTATAGGCATAGACAGTGGTATAAAGTCCAGCATTCTAGTGTCAACATATATTTAACAGTTTTGTTGGGTTTGAAAGGCACTGTAATAGATATCTCCCATCTTCCGGTTCACTCCCACAATGCCTTCAATAGTCGTGGCTTGGCCAGGTCAAAGTTGGGATCCACACGGGTAACAGGAAGCTAACCATTATTACTTCCCCGGGTGCGCAATAGCAGAAGGCTAGATTGGGAGCAGAGCCGGGCCTCAAACTTAAACTCAAGCAGAGCCGTGCTTCCATGTAAAATATGAGTACACCGAAAAGCATGTTAAGTGCTACATCAAATGCCCACTCCACGTGTGTTTTAGTATACATTATGGTTTCTCCTAGTTTTGTCTATAATGAATAAAGCTGCTATGAACAATGAAATCTTTTATGAACATACATACTTTTCTTGGGTATCGCTTGGTGTGAAATTGCTGGATCTGAGAGTGGGTATACAGATTTCCACAGTGGTTGTATAATTTTACATTCCTGTCAGCAATCTAAAGAATTCATATTGCTGTATATTCCAGCTGGTACTTAGTATTTTCAGATTTTTTAAAAAATTAGATGTTCTGGTGGATATGTAGTGATATTTTATTGTGAGTTTAAATTGCATTACTTTGATAAAAAATTACATTCAGCATCTTTTCGTATACTTATGGGGCATTTGGCTATCTTCTTCAAGGGAGTGTCTAGTCCAGTCTTCTGCCAAATGCTAATTGACTGTCTTTTTCTTCCTGATTTGTAGTTGTTTTAAGAAATATTTTGGATAGACATTTTTGTCATATGTATGCATTATAAATATCCTTCCCAGGTTACATTCTCTCCTTTTACTTTTTATTTGGCAGTGGTTTTTGTCGAAGTTTTTTTGTTTATGAACTGCGATATATGACTTTTTCTTTTATAGTTACTGCTCTTTGGATCTTGTCTGAGAAATCTTTGCATGTTTTCCTCTGAAACTTCATGGTTTTAGGCCTCTAATTCAGGTCTATGACCTGGCCATTAAAAATAATGTTCATAAAAATTTATTGATTTGAAAGGGGGAAATGAAGTGGGGAGAGAGAGAGAGAATTTTTCATGTACTAGTTCACTCTTCCAATGCCTGCAACGGTAAGGGCTGGTCCAGTCCATGTCCAAGTGCCAAGAACCGCATCCTGTTCTCTACCTAGGCACATCAGCAAGGAGCTGAATGAGAAGCAGAGTAGCTAGGCTTTGAACCAGGCACCCTGATTTGGGATGCAGGCACTTGCCAAGTGGCAGTTTATAGTGCCACAAAGCCTAATCTGCAGGCAAAAAGTTTTTTTTGTAAACATTTAAACCATTAGAAATGTTTTGAACATGTGTCCCTACTATTCATAATTCTATTTATTGATTATGTAAGTTCCTTCTAACAATACTAAATATTAGGAAAGCTCAATTTTCAAGTTTTTACAAAAGGATGAACATAAGCAAAAGTCCAGGAGATCATCTTGCAACCAGCTGGGGGTGCAAGTGTCCCTATTCTGGACGCTGTGGTTCTAAACCAAGAAATGATTATGACAAACAGTGATAGCATTAATGTCAGTGTAAGACTTCAAGTGTAAAATAGTAGCTAGAGTTGATGGGGCCCCAGTGAGCATATCTGCTAACAATGTGCAAGAAATTCCGCGTTTGCTCTTGTGCAATACTGTTTTTGTCTCCCCTCCCTGGCACACTGAAACAGCATGATGACATGACTTGGTTAGGAGTAAAAGCAGAATTATCTTTGGTTGCTCATGTGGGGACAGTGCCTTTCACACTTACCCCCCACCGCTCATCATCAAATTCCAAGAGCTGAGTTTGGCTCTGGGCTGACTGAGTGGCTGAGTTTTTGGCAGTGATGCCCAGCATTTGATTTGGGCTAATACCCAGGGAAATTTATTGAGTTCGAGCTTGGTAGGGGGGAGATTGTTGGAAGGATTAGTTAAGTAGATGATGATTAAGTATCTGGAGAGGAGGGTGCTGTCTGTAGGAATGGGGCATGCTGTGGGGTACGGTTTATTTTGCTTTGCTTAAGGTGAGGACAGCCCATGAGTCTGACCCACAGAGCTTTCCACTATGGGACGAATTATTTGAAAAGACACTCACACCCACACACATACAGAGAGAGAGAGAGAGAGAGAGAGAGAAATCTTCTACTTACTGGTTCATTCCTCAAATAACTACATTAGTCAAGACTGGACTAGGCCAAAGGCAGGAGCCAGAAACTCTATCCTCATCTTCCACATAGATGGCAAGGACTTGGGCCAACATCACTGCTTTGCAGGTGCGTTAGTAGGGAGCTGGATCAGAAACAGAGTAGCTGGGCCTTGAAGCAGATACTGTGATACAGGATATGGTCATATGCTTCTCAGTTTTAAAGCATAGTTTCTCCCGTGATACCCACTTTGCTGCTCTCTATCCAGACATTACTGCTTTGACCTGTGCCTGCTTATGTCTTCTTCATTAGTGATTGTTTTTGAATTCTCATTTATTTAAGGAACAGGTTTTTCTTTTTCTCTTTGCTTTTTGAAAAGGTAGGGGGAAGAAGATTAAATTATGAGCAATGGAGTTTTTGTTTTTTTTCTAATCTAAACTGCTTTGGAAATTTGAAAGGGATTTTTAAGGAGTGTGTGTGGGGGGTGGGGGGAAGGATTTACTGAGAGAGACCAGTGAAAGTAGCCAGTGTCGACACCCTGGGATCTAGAGTTTTGAAAACCAAGGCAAGCAGATTACAGAAGTTGAAATGCCCAGAGCTTCCTATGTCCAGGACACCCTGATTAGTTTCCCCTGGCATGTTGAGATTCTCAAGGATGCCAGCAGAGAAGAGAGGGCAGATCAGATCCAGCTTTTGCTCTAGATTTCAAACTAAGTTTTAAGATAATTGAGGACCTAGTCCATTCTTTCATTAGCTTACTTCCTAGTAGTTAAACTTCCCAAAGCCAACTTATCTCCATCTCTATTTTCTATTGATTTCCCAGAACAAGTTATATGTACAGATGCCTGGAGTGTTACTAAAATTTGACAGTCTCTCAAAAGGGCTAAAAAGAATGCAGAGGATACATCTCCATATTCAGCAGAATTACTGTATTTTGAGTGGACTGTTTCTCTGTATTTGGAAAGAAAGGAATGTGCAATGAAATTAATATTATTATGTTGTTTTCCTTTAGACTATGGATAAGCTGGTATAGCAGTAGGAGTATAGGCTGGTAATTTGACCAGAAGCTCTTGAATTAACCAAGGATGTTTCAATAGATTTCTGTTTCTTTTTCCCAATAGATTTCGTGTAGCAAGCTGAGGTATCCACAACTATGTCACTGATTTTTAATGCTGCCCCTGCACTATTATAGTAACGCTTCAACACCTGTTAATGTTGCAGATGGTGCTCCTCCTACTGAATGAATTTTAAAAATACAGTTTCATCTATTATTTCTTTTCTTCACTTTTTCATAACTCCTAAATTTGTTCCAGAGACTCAAGGAAGTCTAATAGAGAGCTAGCAAGTGCTGTTAAATCCAGGGTTTTTTTTTTTTTTTTTTTGCCTTTACTCTCAAGAGGCCAGCTTGTCACATTGTTGACAGCTCTCAAAGCCCTTTATGCTTCACTGAAGACCCATCAAAAATGTCCAAAGCATCAGCTCATTAGTACAAAATGAAACGTCAGGAATCTATCTCAGTGGCCCAACTGTGTCTTCTTATGTATTCCAAACTGGGTGAACCATCTGAAACAATGCCTAAAGACCAAGGGGAGCTGAGTGCCGGGCGTTAATTAGTCAGTTTTGAAGGAAGGAGACAAGGGTGAATCCAAGGGACAAATGGGGAGAAAAGCCAGGATTATCTGTGTCAGCAGAAGGATAATGCATTGACTTTTCTCACTGTTCGCAGGTCACTGAATGCCAGACCTGTCCTGGCCTAGGGCTTTCAGAACCCAAAAAGATTGTGTATTAAGGTCCATAAAGGGTTAAGAGAGGCCCCAAGTATGGAAAGGGACTTGTCCAAGGTCAATCAGCTCTTCCTGGTGTTCCCAGCACCAGCTGGCTTTTGGTTATCTGACCTCTATGCAATCAATTTCCAATTACTTGGGCCATTCCCTACTAGCCCTGCCATCACTTGGATAATCCAAAATGACACGTACGTTAACCATCATTTACATTGGGCTTTGTGATGTGTGTTTATACTGGCATTCCAATGCATCTGTGTCTAATCTGAGAACTCACAACACTTCAAATGAGACAGGAAAACCTCCCTGAAGGTCTCATTCAGGAAGAGTTGGGAAGCTGACCAGCCTTACGAGAAAAGACGGCATCACAGGACGTTACACAGCTCCTCAACAGGGCAAGTTAATTTCAGCAAGTTATCACTTCTCGGCCTTTTGGCTAAGATCAAGTGTAATTTCAGCAAGTTAATTCACACCTTTCCTGGACCCTCGCCAGTGTTACTAGATGGGAGGGGAGGGACAGTAAAAACAAAATCTGTTATAGAATATATGTTATATTATATTATATTATAATAAACTTCTTTTGTTTTTCTCTCTCTCCCTTCCATTTATTTTTCCTTCCTTTTTTCTTACTAGAAATGTGACCATCTGTTTTATCTTCCATATAAACAAATGTGTGGTTCAGCCACTGACCTGGAGAACTGGCTGTCAGGAGGCCAAACAATAAATGAAAGATGTGCTGGATCTCAACAATCTAGAGTTGTAGGGGGAGGAGGAAAACCAACGGGCAATCATTAAAAAAGAACTCTGAAGTCCAGAAGAGGAAGCAGTCCATTATGCAGCTCAATAAATCATTTGGATCTGGAAATGTGCTAGTTTGGAGTATGATCCAAAGGATCTTTTACCAAACCTTCCAGGGCTTTGGGAATTGTGTCCTGGCTAACTCAAATCTGCTGGTTTCTTGTCTGAGCTCTCTCACACTTGTGGTGAAAGTAGCATTATTACAATTGACATGTCTGTTCTGTTCTCATTACTGGTGACCAAGAAGGGGTGTGAAGCAGAAAAAGGGACAGGAAGGGTCAGCTTGAGGCTATAGACCGGGAAAGAGTCTCTACAAGGGCTTAGACAGCGGTGGCTGAAGTGGCATAAGGGAATACAAAATGCTCATGCTTTGACTGCAGCAGTAATTAGGCATTTTAGTTTAAATGGTTTTGAATCCTCATTTCATCTCTGGGCCTAGAACAAACAGAATTCTTGCTGATGTAACAGAGTGCTTAATTAGCTAAAGATAGTGCTTAATATCAATACACATTCAAGGAAAGACTTGTGGTACTAGTAATGTGGATAATTGAGTTGCATGAATTAAAAAGTGGGTAGAGTGAATTACGACTAATGGAGATCATCGGGAATTTTGTTAGCATTCATTAGTCAGACTCCTGTTTGTGGTTCTTTGTAAGCGCCAAGAAGCACGTCCAAATGCCTGATTTCTGTTGTAAGTTCTGCCTGCTGTCCATGGCCTTCCATGGTGCCAAAGGAATGAGTCTTTGGAATATAACTTTTCTTTGCTTTTCCCAATTTTTGTTTGATGGTAGGTGACAGTGACTGTAATGTTATATTGATGATGACCATGGAAATAATATTGTAATCCTAATTAATTTGCTAGAAATTATTCCCCTCTTACCAATATTGGCTTTTTGTGTCTTGAATGGCAGCCCAAGCACCAAAGCAAAGGTATATATATATATATATATATATATATATATATACACACACACTTGCATATACATTTATATACATATATATTTATAGACATACGCACAAATATGTAGTATATATAGAATAGTAAATATGAATGTACATATAAATGTGCAGTGTATATATACAATATATGTGTATATACTGTATGTGTATACATTTATGTGTATATGTATGTAATGTCACTTGACTAACATGAGTCACTTGACTAACATTGTCAGGCAAAGCAATGCATTTAATAGTAGTCTATGATTTAACTTAGATTAATTTAATTCAGGTTTTTGATGTCCAGATTTAGCCTTTTCCTCTGTACTTTGTTGGGGGTGGGTCTAATCTGCCAAGTTACACATGAACTGGCTACTCTAGAGTTCAGCAGTACTTCAATGGCATAGGGATAGATTTTGGAGATGCAGTAAATGACTAAAGCATCGTAACAAGGACAGAAGTAAATGTGAAAGCACTTTCGCTGAAGACTGGCCCCTGGTTGCTCCACTTAATGTCTAGCTTTTCCGTAAGACTGGTAAATCATCCCTACCTCTCCTACCCCTATCCCAAGCAAGTTTTCTTAATTACATTGCATATGAAACTGTTTTCTACCTGTCCATTACAGTGGGCATATAAATGTTAGTAACTTGCATTGTAAACTAGGAATTATGAGCTTTGTTTATGTCTGTATCTCTAGCATTTAATATGTATTCTTGCACTTAATAGAAATTTACTGAACATTTAAGGAATAAATTATGGATGAGACGACTCCTACCATTATGAATGAAATTGATATTCTAATAGGTAGAAGCTTACATATAAAATCAGCATGAAGCAGGGACACTCTGGTTTGCTTTGTTTTTATCTACTGCCTGTGTTACTACTTCTGCCTTAGTGTTTGGTGCTTCCAGGCTTGATCATTTTTTTAGCCATGGTCACAACAAGCATCATAGGCTCAGCTTTTTTTGTATGTACAGTGTGCCAAGCACCGAGAGCATTATGCTAGGCACTTGCTAAAGAGCCAGAGCTAATTGAGTGACTACTTTGAACTGATTTTGTATCTTTTGAATTTGCAATGGTACTTGCAACCTATTGATTTGAAAGCTACCTTTAAGGTCTTCAGAGTCAGTCCTCTCGTTATAATAACAGCTCATATTTATTAAAGACTTATTGTTCCCAGACATTCCATATGAAGCTACTTCAAAAATTTTGTGGGGAAATGAAATTTAAAAATCATTTATAGAAACCATTCATAGAAAAATTAAATCCATGTATAATTTTTCATAATATGCATTTTCCATGAAGTGTTTGAAGACTGTATAGATTTCAACATTTTGTTTGCCTAAATCATTTAATTTAATTTTTTACTACCCTTTATTTTGATTATAATTTTTAAAATTTATTTGAAAGACAGAAAGAGAGCGGAAGAGAAAGAGAGGTGTCCCATCGACTGGTTTACTCCTCAATTGCTTGCAAGTGCAAGGGCTGGGCAAGGTCAAAGCTAG
Organism: Ochotona princeps; assembly: GCF_030435755.1. Lineage (NCBI taxonomy): Eukaryota > Metazoa > Chordata > Mammalia > Lagomorpha > Ochotonidae > Ochotona > Ochotona princeps. The sequence goes on from NC_080865.1 coordinate 7,730,226, forward strand.
GAGCTGAGAACTGAATCCAGGTCTCCTAGGCAGGCACTCAAACACTTGGCCAGCACTGCTTTTTCCCATGGTGCACATTAGTAGGAAGCTGGAGTTGGAAGCAGAGCTGGGACTCGAATCTAGGTACTTCGCAAAATCTTAGCCACTGCTCCAAATGTTAGTCCCTTCCACAAGCCTTTTGTGAACACTCACATGCTAACGATCCCCTGAGGCCGGTATCTTGGTATCTACATTTCACACACAAGATAATTGAGACATAGAGTTGCTACATGATTTGCTTAGAGTCGGACCACTGTGAAGTAGTAGAGCCAGAATCCAAACTCTAGCTTGTCGTTCTCAAGGATAGGAAAAGACAGCAAACTTCATTTGGCTGGAGTCTAGATCCTCTGGCTATCATTTGTGGCTCTATTCTGCTGTGTCATGCTGGACTTTTCTTTGCTTCAGGCAGGGGTTGCTTTCTTTGTGTTTCCTTCTTTCTCAAGGGCTTGCCCAAATTCTGCCATCAGTAAATAATGGCCAGTGATCAGCACCTTAGTTGCTCTTGGGAGCTGGCTGCACTGATTTCCCAGTATTGTTTGTGGGTCCATGGTTGAGAGAAAACAGGAAGTAGAATTTGGGGGAAGAATTTGCCTTACCACCTGCTTTCTGTTTGTTCTTTGCAATGCAGATTGAAGATGGAGGCAAAGCAGCCCTGTCCCAGAAGATGAGGACTGGTGATGAGCTGGTGAATATCAATGGCACTCCATTATATGGCTCCCGCCAAGAGGCCCTCATCCTCATCAAAGGCTCCTTCCGGATCCTCAAGCTGATTGTCAGGAGGTAAGGTGCAGGAGACTTGCTGTAAGGAACAGAAGTCCTTGAAACTACTTGATTGGCAATAAAGCATTGATAGAGGTATGTCCCTAATAATGCCATCAAGGACAGTGGGGTTTCATGGGAACAGAATTCTATGGACAACTGAAACAGAATTGATATAGAAGAAAGGCCCTTTGGGGCAAAACTTGATACTGCCACATACTAGCCATATTGCTATTCATCATTTATTTTGTCTCTCTAAGACTCAGTTTTTTATATGGACTTGAGAGAGAACTAAGTGACTCAAAATACACCAAATGCCTACTTAACATTTTTCCCATTTCCTCTTTCGTAACAGGTTGGCACTGCTAAACCACATATCAGTGGAGATTTAAAGGGACCCTGGCAAACTTTAAGACAGAAACTCTACTCTTAATGAGTGTTACAAACTAACAGGGGAGAAAAGACACACATGTGACCAAAATAGATTTTTTTAAAAAAGAGAAAGCAGTGGAGGAGGTTTCACAGGGTTTTTCTGTGATTTTCAAGTAGATTGTTCAAACAGAAATTGCTATTATGATTAGAGAGAAATAGAAATCACTTTGGAAGGGATCAATGGGGTAGGGCTTCACAGAGAAGGCAGAATTCAAGCAAAAATGGAGAATTTGAAAAATAAGATATTCCAGGTAATTGGAATGACAAAGCAGCAAAACGAAGGTAAGGAAAATGCATATTATGAAAAACATGTGGATTTCAAAAATTTCGCCACAAGGTACATTATGTTTTGACACAAATTGTTGAGATTTGCTCATCCATGGACATGGAGATAATGCAGCGAAGCTGCTGCATGTTGGTAAACTTGCTCTGTGGCCTTTCTCTCATTTGCCCTTTGCTTGGACTCCTGGGGCTCAGACTTACTGGTCTCTGTTGATTTGTTTCCTTTAGCCAGCCACACGCCTGCCATTCTCCATCTTAGTGCTTGTTAGAAACCCATTTTAAAGCATCTTCGTACAATCCTCCTGCTGTCAACTGCCCCTCCTGCCTTTGTTCACATTCAATCTCAAAGGGAGTCTGTGCTGCCTGTCTCCACTTTTGTACCTGCCATTTCCTTTCCCACTCCCTACAGTCTGAATTCGGATGCTCAGAATGCCACTGGACCAACTCTGATTTAAAAGATGCAAACAATTCAATATTCTAAGCCCATTGAGTCTTTCCTTTAGTCTTAGTTTCTTATTTAGTAAAATAGCTAGTTAATAATACTTGTACACATTTATGGGGCAGAGGATGACACTGATTTTTATCCTTTGTGCTACTAGAATCATTTTAAAAATGTATTTTAAGATTCAAGGATTTTCAACATCTTACCGTGTTTACTTCATGTGTAGATATCATACACACACAAAAATACTCTTATTTCTTTGAAAACCGGGAAGTTAATATTGCAAAATGAGAAATTCATGGCAATGATCGTAAACTGAGGAAAGACATATAATGTCACGTAGATGGTATAATTTAGTGAAGACAATGTTTATAAACTGTATACGAAACAATATAATACCCATACCATCTTTATACTCTCTATATTAACTTCCACATATGAAAAAAAGCATGATTATTTTTTCTTTCTGTGTCTGGTTTATTTCACTTAGCATAATGACCTCGAATTCCATCTACTTTCTTACAGGGGTTGGGATTTTGAAGCCTGTGTTGTAACTTGGTAAGGCTGCCCAGTAAGATGTGTAACAGTTGACATCTTGGTTGTTCCGCTTCTGATCTAGTTCATTCCTAACCGCTTGGGAAAAGCAACAGAAGGTGACACAAGCGTCTGGGCCCCTTCCACCTATGTAGGGGACCTGGATGAAGCTCCTAACTCCTGATCCATTGCGTCCTTCTTGGGAGTCAAACAGTGGACGGAAATCTCTCTCCATCTCTCAGTAAATTTTAATTTTCTTTTTTTTTTTTTTAAAGATTTATTCATTTTATTACAGCCAGATATACACGGAGGAGGAGAGACAGAGAGGAAGATCTTCCGTCCGATAATTCACTCCCCAAGTGAGCCGCAACGGGCCGGTACGCGCCGATCCGAAGCCGGGAACCTGGAACCTCTTCCGGGTCTCCCACGCGGGTGCAGTGTCCCAATGCATTGGGCCGTCCTCAACTGCTTTCCCAGGCCACAAGCAGGGAGCTGGATGGGAAGTGGAGCTGCTGGGATTAGAACCGGCGCCCATATGGGATCCCGGGGCTTTCAAGGCGAGGAGTTTAGCTGCTAGGCCACGCCGCCGGGCCCGGTAAATTTTAATTTTCAAACAAATAAATGAATCTCTTAAAAAAGTCAGAATTTCATTTTTAAAAAAAGATTTATTTTCATTTTATTTGAAAGGCAGAGAGACAGAGATAAAGAGATCTTCCATCTGCTGGTTAATTCCTAAAGGCCATTAGCCATGAGCAAAGCCTGAGCCAAGCTGAAGGCAGGAGCAAGGAGCATCTTCCGATGTCTCACATGGGTGTGGGGCCTGAGGACTTGGGCCATCCTTTGCTGAATTCTGGGGCCATTAACAGGGAGCTGGATTGGAAATAAAGCAGCTGGAACACGAACCTGATCATATATGGCATGCTGGCACTGAAGATGGAAGCTTAGCTTAATATACCACAGTACCAGCCCCAGGACTTTTTTTTTCCCAGTTGAGTGATACTCCACTGTGCATATATATCACACTTTCTTTATCCAATCATCAGGTGATTGGCATTTAGATTGTTACCTTTGCTATTCTAAATTGGGCTACACAGGAGTACAGTTATCTCTGATATGTTGACTCCTATGGACATATTAATAAGGAGTGAGGTGGCTGGGTCATAGGGTGGCTCCCCCCCACCCCGCTTTTTTTTTGAGTGTATTCCATACTGGCAGATCATTGTTGGTGCATAGGAATAATTGTTTTGTTTATTTTGTTTATTTGTTTATTTTGTATCCTGCAGTTTTGCTCAATTCTTTTATCACATCCAATAGTCTCTTAGTGGAGTCTTTCATTCTATGCAAAGAATCATGGGATCTGAGAACAGAGATAGTTCGACTTCCTCTTCTCCAATTTGAATCCACTTTATTATTACTTTTTCTTCCCTATTGGTGCTGGCTAAAACTTTCAGAAATACGTTGAATAAAAGTTGTTCAAGTAGGTATATTTGCCTGGTTCTAGATCTTAGTGGGAAGGCCTCACCTCTAGCTTTTCCCCATTCAGTATGATTCTGGTTGTAGGATTTTTACACATTGTATTTATTGACAATGTATGTTCCTTCTATATCTAGCATTTGAAGGGTTATATCATGAAAGGATATTGTATTATACCAAATGTTTTCGCTGTATCTGTTGAGATAATCATATGGTTTTCATCCTTTATTCTGTTAATGTGATGTCTCATGCTTATTGATTTGCATATGTTGAATAATCATCCTGGCATCCCTGGGAAAAAGCCCTCTTTGTTGGGGTGGATAATCTTTTGACGTATTGCTGTATTTCCTTTGCTAGTATTTTGTTGAGAACTTTTTGCTTCTACATTAATCAGTGATAGTTTTTTTTTTCTTTTTTGTTGTTGTATACCTTCCTAGTTTTGGAATTAAGGTAATGCTGGCCTCATAGAATGAGACTGGAAGACTTCACTCCTTTTCAGTTGTTTTGAGTGATTTGAGAAGAATTCATATTGCTTTTTCCTTACAACTTTTGTTAAGCTTTGAAACCATCCTTTCCCGGGCTTTTCTTTGTTGGGAGACTCCTTGTTACTCTTTCAGTCTCAACATTTGTTATTATTTCAGATTTTCTATGTATTCATACCTCAATTTTGGTAAATTATGTTTCCAGAAATCTCTTTCTTCTAGATTTTCCAATTTGTTGGCATATGGGTTTTCATACTAGTTTTTAATTGATTCTTCAAAATATCTCCATTTTTCATTCCTAATTTTGTTGATTTCTCTTTTTCTTGTTTAATCTAATTAATGATTAGTCAGTGTTTTAAATCCAACTGTTGATTTTATTAGTCTTCTGTATTGCTTTTTAAATTTTTCTTTCCACTTTTTGATGTAGGAATTTATAGAGTTTCTTTTTGGTTGTTATTTCCAGCTTCATTCCATTGTGATTCAGAAAAGGCATACAATACATATATTTCAGTTTTTAAAAATGCATTCAGAATTGTTTTATGGTCTGCTAAATGGTTATCTTAGAGAATGTTCCATGTACTGATGATAGAGAAAGTATGTTTTGCAGCTGTGGGGTAAGAATGTTTCGTAGGTATCTGTTAAGTTCATCGGGTCCGTAGTGTAGATTAGCACTGTTGTTTCTTGGTTGACATTTCTTGTCGGGTTGATGAAAATGGGATCTTACTGTATTGGAGCTTGTCTCTCACTTTTAGATTCCTTAATGGTTATTTATATAAAACTGGGTGCACTGAACGTAGGTGCATATGCATTTATGATAGTCATATCTTCTTGCTGAATTGATCCATTGATCATTATATGCATTCTTTGTTCCTTTTAACCATTTTTTAAATTTTATTTTTATTGGAAAGTCAGACTTGTAGAGAGGAGAGACAGGGAGAAAGATCTTCCAAACATTGATTTACTCCTCAAGTGGCCGCAACGGCAACAGCTGAGCTGACCGAAGCCAGGAGCCAGGAGCGTCTTCTGGATCTCCCAAGCGGGTGCAGGGTCCCAAGACGTTGGGCCATCTTCGACTGCTTTCCCAGGCCACAAGCAGGGAGCTGGATGGGAAGTAGTGCATCAGGAAATGAACCAGCACCATAGCAGGCTGGGATATGAACCAGCAACCATATGGGATCCAAGCGCGTGCAAGGCGAGGACATTAGCCACTAGGCTACTGTGCTGGGCCCTCCTTTTAATATTTTTTGTTTTGCAGTTTGTCTCATTTAACTATAGCCATTCCTGCCTGTTTTTGATTTCCATTTGCATGAAATATCTTTTTTCATCCTTTCATTTTCAGTCTGTGTATTTCTTAACCTGTAACATGGATATACATATTCCATCAGTCTGTAACTTTTAATTGAGCAATTTAGTCTAGCTACATTCAAGATTATCATTGACAAATTAATGACTTGGTCCTGCAGTTTTTCCATAAGAATCTGGTTGTTTTAAATAGCTTTTGTTCTTCCACTAGTAGATTTCCTGCCTTCACATTTCTTTATGATGCTGATTGCCCTTCTGTTTCTGCGTGATGTGCATCCTTAAGTATCAGAAATCATAAGTGCATAATGCGGGCATGGACAACGGCAGAGGCCAGCACCCTATTGTCAAGAGAGAGTAAACAGTCTCATTGGGAGTCCATCTTTGTCTGGAAGTAGAGATGCATACTGCATTGTATCCTCACATGTGGATAGGACAGTCTCCATCACACAGTTACTATACATCCCCTTAAAAGAAAAGCCACAAAACATAATCAACAACAGGAAGAAAAAGAAACTAACAACACCATGAAGTTAAACAACATGCTACTGACTGACTAATGTGTCACTGAAGAAATGAAAAAGAAAACCAAGAACCTCCTTGAAGAAAATGATGCTACTGTAGGACATGAGAGTCAGTGAAGAATTTAGTATGAGCAACAACTGAAGAAATGAAAATAGGGTTCCTATTCTAACATTTGCAGTCAAGCTGATGGTATTTTCATTAAAAATTATTTGACATTTTCTCTTGTGAATTTTAGGCTACGCTCTATGTCTTACATGAATATTGGTGAAGATCTTTTTCTCATCATGTCTATTTGGAGTCCTATGAGCTTCCTACATTTCTTTTTTTAAAAGATTTATTTATTTATTGGAAAGTCAGATATACAGAGAGGAGGAGAGACAGAGAGGAAGATCTTCCATCCGATGGTTCACTCCCCAAATGACTGCAATGGCCGGTGCTATGCCAATCCGAAGCCAGGAGCCAGGAACCTCCTCTGGGTCTGCCACACGGGTGCAGGGTCCCAAAGCTTTGGACCGTCCTCGACTGCTTTCCCAGGCCACAAGCAGGGAGCTGGATGGGAAGTGTTGCTGCCGGGATTAGAACCGGCGCCCATATGGGATCCCGGCACGTGCAAGGCGAAGACTTTAACCACTACGCAAGCGCGCCGGGCCCAAGCTTCCTATATTTATCTGTATCTTTCTCCTAATTAGTGGTATTTCCTGCTATTATTTCATTGACTAGGTTTTCTAAACCATTTTTGCAATTCCTTCAGCAATTTCTGTGGTTCACATATTGAGCTGCTTGATGGGATCCCAGAATTCCTAGATACTGTTTTTATTCTGTTAAATTTTTTCTTCTTCTTCTTTTTCTTTATGTCTGATTGAGATATTTCAAAAGGCTTGTCTTCTAGTTCAGGCAGTCTTTTTTTCCCCTTATCTAGACTGTTATGGATTTCCATTGTATTTTTTATTTGACTTATTTAGCTCATTATTTCTAATATTTCCGTTTGGTTCTTTTTCAAAGTTTTTTTTTTTGCACTCTATTTCTCATCCATGCTATGTGTATTGATTTCCTAATTTCATGTGAGTGTTTTCTCTTTTGTCTCTGAGTAACTTGCAATGATTATTTAAAATTCTTTTTCAGGTATGTCATCCATCTCCCTAGTCTGGGATTGATGCATCATTATGTTCATTTGGGGAATTTTATTAGCTTACTTATTCACGTGTTTTGTGTGTCTGTGGTGGCTTTTGTACTTCTGGGATGTTGCTTGTCTGTATGAGTTTTAGAGGGGTGATTTTTGTTGATTGAAGTCTTTTTCTTGGAGATCCACATCTGGGTGTTGATTTGGTAGCATGATTTAGCTTCAGTTCCAGTTACTTTTTGTTTTGTAGTGCAGACTCCCTATGCCTGTAATCTCCATATTTGCTCTAGTGGATGAGAGCTCCAAGAGGGATCTCGGCTGTTCCTGTGGCTCAGCGTGCTCATTGCCCTCCCTGTTATTCAGATTCGCAGATCCAGTGAGGGACTGAGGAGCTTCTCTGGTATTAGCAGTATTCCTTGCTCTGTGTTCACGTGGCCTATAGACTCTGTGCTCGTATCCAAGTCAGGAGTGGAAGTTGCAATATCAGTACTTGTTTCAGGAGCTGGATAGTCCTTCAGACTTGCAGTCCCAGAGTGGGGAGGACATTGGAACTCTGGCATGAATTGCCACTTATCCTGAAGATTTACTGGGAACTGTTTAGGGGTAGCAAAAATTTCAGCAGGAACTAGAGGCCTTTGTGAGATGCTGGTTGTACAGACACCAACACTTACAAAGAATGTGTACACCGTCCTAGGTGACTGCTGACTGTGTTACAAGAGTGAGAGGATTCAGGGGCTTCCCCTTCAGCTCCCTTGATAAATTTCATGTCTTCTTTCCTCCCACTGTAGGAACATCTGCCACTACCAGTCACTTAGGAGTAACTACAATTGTGACCTTGAAGACAGAAGGAAGTTTTGGTGTTTATGGAGTGGGAGGTCCTCTGGTTCCATGAACTTACACTGCCTCCCCCAACTCACCCCCTATTGGGCCAAAGGTTCAATGTATAATTTATTAGGTGATGCTGCCCTCTTGTGGCAAATGTCACCTTCACATACAGGCTACCTTGGGTATCCTATAGGAAACTAATTCCTTCTAGCTTAGTCTAAACAGTTGATGCAAGAGCTCTTATCACGTAAAAGAAATGTGGTTTCACTGGAGTTTATGAATATGCAGCCTAGTATTTTACATGGAGATTGAAGATCTTTGGTTTGAGTAAGCAATCAACTGGCAAAGATCCAACCCTGAGCTTTTAGGTCTGGACTTGAGTCTTTGAGATTCGACATATGAAGAAAATGGCCTATTCTGAAAAGCCAACCCAGCTCTTGCTCCTCTTTTATTATAAAACAATGACCAATTAAGTCAGAACCAGGGGTGTCACACTCATCTCTGACTAAACCTTTCTCCAGCATGAGTAATTACAAGTCTTGATGTCTCTAACCTGTTAGAATCTTCTCTGTTGCCTTTAAATCACCCATGACTTCTCACTTGAATTATTTTAAGAAGCTTTCCACTGACTGCTCGGAATTCAAGCTCACCTCCTTCCGATCAATCAGTCTTCCAAAACAGATATTTGAGTTTGGTTCATCTGCATTCGCAAAAGATAAATCAGGAACAATAACCATGCAATGATGTTAACCCCAAGAGATCAATTTTACGTGATTGTAGTCACGATTTTTTTAAACAAAAAAAGCACATTCAAATATGTAAAGAAAAAACTGTAATACAAAGGAAAAATTACAGAAAATGTTTTTAACTGTCATGTTATACCATAAAGAAAACCTTTGCAAAACTCCTGAAAGTAGAAATCACGAAGACCTCCTTCTCTGATATTATACAGTGTTTTCAAAATAAAAACTCATTTAAATAAATCTTCAACCACTTAAATATTGCAGAATACATTTGTATGCAAGTATCAGGCCAGAGAAATACTAGCAGACTGATGAAAAATAATGGAAATGAGACCATGGTTTATCAAAGTTTTTGACAGCAGTATTCAGAAGTAAATTCATAATAATTTTTATTATTAAGAATTAAGAATGAAATTATATGACTAATATGCAATGTAATATGAAGCCAAGAGGTATAGAGTTTGGGGAGGGTGGTTAAAAATGGATGAGCCTGTAGCAAATGTAATAAAAAAACAAAGATGAATAATAAAACAAAATTTAAAGTATTAGATGTAATTTAACAACCAATACTAAGATTTCTTAAAGACATGTTAGTGCAATTGTAAGCAGGCAGTTGATAGAGCAGGTAAGTCCCGTCTCTGGATGCCCACACCCCATATCACAGCAGCTGCCTTGAGTCCTGGTTCCTCTGCTTCCGGTCCAGCTTCTTGCTGCTGCATTGTCTGTTCCTGCAGATGATGGCTCCAGTGCCTGAATTCCTACCACCCATGTGGGAGGCTGAGCTTGAATTCTGGGCGCCTGTGTTCAGCATGGCCCAACCCTGGCTGTTGTGGGCATTTGGGGGGTAAATCAGCAAAACTCTCACTGTAATTTAAAAGCATCTAACAAAATGTTAGGTAGCAGAACTTATTGAGGAGTTGAAAACGAGATGGTTTTGTAGGAGCAGAAACATGGAAAATGATATCAAAGATGAATTGTCCACAATACTTTAGAGACAGATATTTTTATTACTCGATTTTCTCCAATTTTCTTGGTATAACCAAGTTCAATTCTGTGACAGCACTACAGAATTGACAATGTTGCAGAGTCATTTACATGTTTCAGTTTGGAAGCAGAGACACAGAGATCTTTCATCTGCTGGTTCATTCCTCAATTGCCTGCAAAGCCAGGGCTTGTTTAGGTAAAAGTTGGGAGCCTCACTTCAGATCTCCCATGCCGGTTGCCGGACCTGAGTATTTTAGCTGTCATTTCTGCCTCCAACGGTATGCATTAACAGGCAGCTGGAATGGATAGTGGAACCAGGACTTAATCCAGGCATTCTGACATGGGATGTGAACATTCCAGTGGTGTCTGAAGCGCTAGGCCAAACAGTTGTCTCCCCATTTTTTAAGCTAGCGTTACTTTAGTACCAAAACCTGGCGGTCTACTCTAAAAGTGAATGTGTTACCCAGTTCTTAAGTGTATATTCAAAGTCTACAAATGAAATTATATTTGATTCAACCATGTAGGACCATAGCAATTACAAGTAATAAAAGAAATTTTAAATAGGTAAAATCTTGACATACAGATATAAATTGATTCTACTTAATGAGCACTTAAATTAGTGAGGACACCTAAAGTTTTAGAACCAGTTCAAAGCAGAAGTAAAACAAATGTACATATTAATTTAAAGGTACAATATACCACAATAACTAGAAATTGTATTAATAAATGGTCCTCATTTACAATAACAAGCAAACACACAAAAAGTACTCAGGAATACCTTTAAGTAAAAATGCATAAAACAAAGAGGATATATATGAAAGAAACTATAAAATTATTCACAAAGAAAGATGTGTACATGTGATCTTTGATGGGGTAGGTAAATTCTTAGGGCAATTTTCTATCAGAGAAAAGGAAGAGACATATTCCAATAATAGCATATTCACTTGCCCTGGATTGAACATGTTCTGGTTAGACAGCCACACCATCTTATCACCTCACCACCATTTATTTGTCTTTTAACTTTGTTTTTTAGTTTTTGAATAGGTGCAGTATTGTTCATAGATACAGTTCTAAGACTGTAATGACTTTCTCTTTCACCCTCCCTTCCTTCTTATCTACCCCTTTCCTCCTTCTCCCCTTCACTTTTGAGATAGCGTATCTTTAATTTACATTACAGTCAAGGGCTTAATGGTCCAGCAAATAAAGCTTGAGCAATTCAAAAGCAAAAGTATCCTAGTTTAGTGGAGTTATAGGCAAGGGCTATAAATAATAATCAAATGGAAAAATCATGATTTCACCCATATGCAGAAAATTTCAGGGCAGTCCCGGATCACTGAAACTAGGCTAGTGTGGCGTTCTTACCCATTGGTTTGACAAAGACATGAAACCAACTTTGACAGAACTGTGTATACAGTGATATGGACACACACAGACATTTCTTTTCTTTCTTTTTTTTTTTTTGGATTTTTGTTATTTAAGAAAATGTATGCAAATTTTAAAAGAAAAATTATCTATATATTTGAAAGGCAGAATTACAGAGAAAGGATAGACAGAGAAAGAGAGAGAGAGATCTTTCATCTGCTGGTTTACTTCCCAAGTCTCTGTAATGACTGCAGCTGAGCCAGTTTGAAGCCAAGAGCCTGGAGCTTTTTCTGGGTCTCCCATTTGAGTGCAGGGGCCCAAGCTCCCTTCACCACCTTTCCAAGCTCATTAGCAGGGAGCTGGATTGGACATGGAACAGCTGCAATTTGAATAGGCACCCGTATGGAACGCTGGCACTATAGCTAGAGTTTTAACCCACTATGCCACAGTGCCAGCCCTTCTTGCCTTGCCTTGCCTTCCCTTCCCTTCCCTTCCCTTCCCTTCCCTTCCCTTCCCTTCCCTTCCCCCTTCCTCTTCCTCTTCCTCTTCCTCTTCCTCTTCCTCTTCCTTTTTTTTCTTTATTTGAATTGCCACATATAAAGGAAAACATGTGGTATTTGTCTTTCTGTATCTGATTATTTCACTCAACGTGATATCTTCCTGGTGTATCCATTTTGCTGCAAATGGCAGAATTTCATTATTTTTAGTAGCTAAATAGTGTTCGTGTGTGTGTGTGTGTGTGTGTGTGCGCGTGCGCGCACATATATAGGCCACACTTGAACACCTTGGTTGGTTATATATTTTGGCTGTTGTGAACAGTGATGCTAGGAACATAGTGAGCCTTTATTTTTAAAGTTGAGGCAGGTGGACTTTGTCACATGTATTCCCTTAGCAAAGCTTATCCGCCAAGCTCTAGGTCATTCTCTCACCTTGTTTATATTTTGGCATCCGCTTCACAGTTACCTTTTTGAACCCAGTTCTACCTTAGTTATACTGATAGGTGTCATCTTCCTTGTAGAAGATCACAGATTTCTAGTCTTACAAACCCTTGATATTAATTTCACAAATAAATCTTTCTCTTTCAGTAGCTCACTTTCCCAGCTATCCCACAGAGTATGCCAGCCTTTCAGTGAACAAGCACTTAAATTTATTGAAGATCTGAATCATGTTAGAGCCTGGTGATTTCATCATGCAAAACTTCTCATTGAGCCCCGCCCCCTCCTGCTGACACCTCCAGCCTTTTTTTTTTTTTCTGTCTGGATTCCTCATCTAAATTACAGAACATAAAAAAAAAATAATCCATGGGTATTAGTTCCATTTTCCCGAGGATGGCAAACAACTAGAAGCCCTCCAGCTAAGTAAGAGAGGCGTTAATTCATTACATACAGTGAATGCTGCAGAGCAATCTTCCTCACTCTGTGCCTCCCTTAGGAACTCATTAGACATGCAGATTGCACCACCATGGACCTACTGAATCAAAACTCTGGGGATGGTTTCCTGCAATGTGTTTAACAAGCTTTCCAAATGAAAAGCTCAGTTTGAAAACCACTGCCTTGAGGGATTAGGGTTTCATTTCTAGAATTGGTTAGGAAAGAAATTCAACTGTTGTAACGTCATCTCTTTCTTACTTTGCCATACCTTACTCTCGTCATTCCTGCTTTTCGATGCAATCAGGGGTCTCGAGTTTCATTTTTGTCCTGCTCTACCAGCTTCCTTTTAACTAGTGTGGTTCATGATTCTCTTGACCCATTTAGTCTGAGCTCCTCCATTTGGGTAGTTTTAAAAGACCACTTCTGTATTAATGACTGGATCTCTATTTCTAATTTCTCCCCACATTTCAGATGCTTAGCAGCAGCCTGATAGGAATCTTCGAATGATAACTTGATAGAAAATTGAATTGCAGGGTGTATAAATCTGAATCCATCAAGCTACCCAACTCTCACGCCTAAGCATAGCAGCTCGTGATACCATCATCCGTTCCCCTATCCAAGTGGGAAACCGGAGTCATTCCTGACTCTTGCTCATTAAGCCGTGTTTGCTTTTTCTTCACTTTTCTCAATTTGTATCATCATTGCCCCAGGCCAGTGTCTCATGATCTCTCTCCCCTGAAATGTTCAGTAGCTCCTTAGCTGCCTCAGATCTGTTTGCCAAGGTGTTACCACAGAGATGAATCCAAAACACAGATTCAATTATATGACCCTCCTGCCAAAACCTTGTCGGTGGCCGTCTTGCCCAGAGGCATGCTAATAGAAACATTGTATGTCCTCATCCCTACTTGCACTCGCAGCTTTGTCTGGAGCTCCTTGTTGGACCATTGCCCAAGAATATTACGCTGTTTCTCTACCCTGTGACTTCCATCCCTTCCTTTCTACCTGGAGTGACCTTCTCCTTTGCTCTCCCTGGGTCACGCCTTCATATTTACAGATTTTAAGACTTAGCCTTTGGGTAGTTTTTCTAAGTCACCTTTGATATCTTTGACTTAGGTGGCTGTCACCAGGAGCCTGGAACTCCACTGGGGCCTCCTGCATGGGTGACAGGGACCCAGTTTCTTGAGCCATGCTTTCCTGCCTCTGCAGATGTGTTAGCAGCAAGCACAGCGACTGGGACTAGAATCAGTGCTCTGATATGGGATTGCAGAGTTACAAATGGGAGCTTGACTCCTCATTGTACTGCAATGCTGGCCCCAATGATAAATTTTTAATACCTTTTAAAATGTTTTTTTTACATAGCTGGTGCAGTGACGTATGAGGGTAACCCTCTACCTGCAATGCCAATATCCCATTCAGGCTACTGAGCCTAAAGTGTTTGCTTCTTCCTGGCCCTTTAAAGGACAACTGCAGGCCGTGATGTAAAGAATCGTCCAAGAATAAAACACTGAAATTCTATGTAAAGGTGAAAAAAAGACTGGAATAGCCGTCTTAGAATACAAGTTGAGAATCAACCAGAAATTGCAGAATATTTAAACCAGCAAACATATAAGCAAAACTGAATTCTTTTGAACCCAAGTGACCATTTGGGTGGTATGGGACAAAATGAATGGTACTTGGGTTAGCACAAACATGTGTTTACTTGCTTACTTTTATGCACAAAATATATATTCAGTGCTGCTGTAATCTGGGTTAGCTTCTGGGGTAACCACAGAACATTCCCTGTCTATATGGAGCTTAGAATCTGTAATGTTTGCTCCTGGTATAACTCCTACTGGTTGTATGCATTTAGTAAAGGTGTATACCAAGTTTTAGCCATTCTTTTCCCACCTTTATACTGAGAATACTCTATCTGTTTTGCAAGTTCTTGACAAGGGTTAAGTGAGACTGTACATATTGACATATTTTCAAGTCACTTGATGAGTGTTTAATGAGCGCTGACTATGGGCTAAGCACCATTTCAGGTATTAGTAATACAATTAATATGATAGTTTTAAAAGAAAACCCTGCCTTTACAGAAGTTACCTTTTGCTAGAATATGTGGAAGTGCCTGAGATAGAGAAGGCATTTGGTAACTGTTCTTTTTAATGAGCCTAGGGAAGACAGTGTGCGTCTTTCAGTACTGATTTTAGCAGGGAGTACAATACTGGTTTAAATGTCATTACACAAATTTCTCTTTAATTGCTAGCCCTTGGACAATGTAGACCAGGTGTTATTATCAATCACAGAACCATACCTTAATCGTTGTGAATCAGAATAATAATTGGGTAGGATAGCACAAGCTGTGAAAAACAACTAGCTCTAAGATGATTTTCTTCAGTTAAATGCACCTTTTTGCTTGTTTTGTTTTTTTTTTTTTTCATTTTGTTCCTTGACCTAGAAAGTTTTCTACCCTTCTCTACCAAAGCAAAAACCAAAACTTGGGTGATACACCAATGTCAAGCTGTAACTAAAGGAAAATGTGCTATGAAAACCCATAGAGATCTCTGTGTTGACTGACCCCATTGGGTAGATGAGGGAACCGAACCTGCTAGAATGAGGAAGGGGCTTTCTTAAACCGTACAAATTGGCAGTGACAGAGGTAGGACTGCAAACAGCAACTTCTGCTTACCAGTCAAACTTTTTTTTTTTTTTACATTTTTGTTTTTGGTGATGTCTCACATTTGCTTACTTCCTCAAGGAAGCTTCCTGCCCACTGGAGGGTTTCTTCCTGTACCTAATGTAAGCTTGTGGCTTATCTTTTACCTTGACTTTCCCCTCTTCCATGTTTTCATGTATGAATTGATCTACTTGCAAGGATTTCACTTCTCTTCTGGGTTTAGGAGACTGCCACATCTCTCCCTGCACCCCGGGTATCCCCCCACCCCCCAAGCTCCAGACTTTCTGTCCTCATGTCCTGCCTATGGCGTCTTTCCCATTCTGTTTGTCCACAGTGGCTGAATCCCCTTTTAGTTCCCATTTTATTCCCCACCAGTCTCTAAGTCTTTTCTGAGCTCTCTCTCCAGCCCATCTATCTCCTTTGCTTTCTTCTTGCTACTGCCAGGGACTCATTACCTCTTGTCTGGATGCCCTCCAACTCATTCTATGCACTTCTGCCAAATTAATCTTTCTAAAGTACATCTCTGTATTTATTTCAATCAGCAATAATTGTGCTTCGGGTAAACCTCATGAGTTATGAGATCTCTATTGTGTTTAGCCTGGGTCATGTCATTCCTTTTCTCAAAAAAGCCCAAATTGCCTACAGAAATAAGTCCAAAAGCTTCATCTTAGCATTTAAGACTCTGTTTGTGTAGATGGGTCTAAGTGACATTTTTCTGCCCTTATCGTCTTGAAACCCAGAGGAGCACATCTTTTAAAAGAGTTTATCTCCTTGCTTAGACATGCCCAGTTTTTTTTTCACCTGTATCTTGGATCTCATTTTTCTTCACTTCCTTATGAAATCTTCCTCCTTTAGTTTCTGCTCTCCCTTCTTCAAGTTCTATCGGCCTATTCTTTTTTCTTTATCCCCTTCCCCTAAATTCTGGGAACCAGCTCAAGTCCTTCATTTCTGGAGAACAATCTTTTCCTAGCCCTCTGTTCATCTTTGCATATTGTCCTGTTTTTCTTTCCTTCACAGGTAAGCTATTTTGTAGAGTTGTCTTCACTACTTGTATTCCCACTTTCCATTCTCAAGCATGACCTACCATGTGCCTCAAGTGACTCTGATCAGTAGTGCCAGTGACCTATTTGTTATTTAAAGCAATGAACTCCTTTTGGTCCTTCCCTTCTTCACCTCTGTTAATATCACAGTGCTGCCATCATGAAGTACCACAAGCTGGGTTTGGAGCAAGATAAATTCTCTAAAAATTAAGGGGGTTAGAATATTCAGATCAAGGTATTGGCAGGGCCAACTTCTGTCTTGAAAGACTCTAGGGAAGCATCCCTCCATGTCCCTTCTTAGCTTCTGGTGTTTGCCTGCAACTCTTGGTATTCCTTGGCTTATAGATATAGCACTCTAACCTCTCCCACCAACTTCATGTCATATCTGTTCATAATCAATACTCTCTGTTTGGAGTCATAATAATCTCTTTTCTTGTCTCTGTCTCTTTAGAAACTATCCATGCCATGCTCATCCTTGTATCTCTACCATAGCCATCATACTGCCTAGCAAGATTATACAGTCAATACTCATATTCTAGCTAATTGAATTGAATGAATGTGTGCCAGGCAAGGGCAATGAAGGCCAATGAGGCAAGGATTATAGGCTAAGAATATGAGGGGTGTTCAGCTATTAGGCATCCACGTACTTGAAAGCTGAGATGGTGGACTCAGTACAGATACATCAAAGATTAATCCATGGTTTATTATTTAGTAGACTGAATGGAGTTATAAGAATACTGGTTACAAATGCCAGTGGCAGTAATGAGCATTCTTTAAGGGCCTGAGCATTTGATTAGGTATTTTGCTGTATCAGAAGGAAGGACAAGAATGAACTTGTTTTTGGACACATGAGGTCTGAAATGGCTTTGAAACATCTGAGTATGAATGTTCACTAGGCGGTTGTAACTTTGGTTCTCTGGGGACAGGAAAGAAATAAGCACTCAGTGATTAGATTGGGAATTATTTAGGTAGATGGTAATTGAAGTTATTGGAGTAGAGGGGAGCTTCCAGAAATGGGAGTACAAAGAAGAAAAGGACAAAAAGGTCAAAGACAAGATTCTGAGTGATATTTACCAGCTAAATACACGAGGGGAAAACTTTCATTCATCTGAGATATATTTACTAGGACCATAATTTGTACCAGGCACTATTGTGTATAGCAGTGAGCAAAAGTCTTTTTCCTTATGGCACTGATATTTTAGTGAGGATGGGAGCTGTAGACAACAATCACAGTAAGCAAATGTGCTACGCAGTATCAGTAGCCATGCGATAGGGAAAAACAAAGCAGTGTAAGGGCATAGAAAATGACTCAATTTGAATAACATGGGTGTAGTAGTATAGAGGAAGCTTTAGCTAGTTCAATTCTCTTGAACTTCTCATGTTTCTGAATATATTGGAACCAAGAATGAAATGACAAAAAAAGAGGCAGTTGTGTAAGTATCAGAGAAGAGCAGTCTAGGCAGAAGGATATCAAGTATGAGGTACCTTAAGTGGGAACAGAAAACATATTAGAAAGACATGAAGATCAGAAGGAAACCTATTGCAACTGGAATTTAGTAAACAAAAGAGAATGAAGGGAAATGAACTTGCGATGGTAGCAGGATACATTTACACAGGGCATTGTAAGCTCAGGCAGGGAGTTCAACTGTATTGCAATTGCAGAAGGAAACTAGGACAACAGTATGAATGAATTTGGGCTTGGAGTCAGTAGTACTGACTGACATGTAGGAAACAGACTGTAGGGGGCAGAGAGGAAGCAGGGAAACTTGTTGGGTGTTAGTTGCACTAATGCAGGCAGCATACAGTGATGAATTGGACTGAACTTTTCGTGATGGAGATGGCAAAAATTGTTGGCTTTAGATTTGATTTGAAGTACTTTCTGATGCATCAACTGTGAGGTGGGCAGGGTTTTGTTGAAGAGAAGATAGGCAAGGAAGAAGAGGCTCCTTGGTTTGGGTCCTTAATAACTGAATGATATTACCAGTTACTGAGGTGGGAAGGGCAATAGGAGGAATAAATTTGAAGAGTGATAGGAAGAAATAGGGAGCAAGTGGCTTGATTTTGTACATGTTCAGTTTGAGATGCCTATTGGCAGCTACATGCTAAAGTTAATTAAGAAATTAGATTGTGGAGTCCAGAGTTCAGGAATTAGATCAAAGTTAAATATATACATTTTGGAATTACCTTCCAATAATTTAAGTTTTAAGACTTGTTCAGGGGGCAAGAATGATGGCTCAGCTGGCTAATCCTTTGTGGGCAAGCATTGGCATTCCACATAGATGCTTGTTCATGACCTGAGTAGTCCAGTTCTGATCCAGCTCCCTGTTTGTGGCCTGGGAAAGCAATAGGGACTGACCCAAAGCCTTGGGACCCTGCACCCACATGGGAGATCCAGAAAACCTCCTGGTTCCTGGTTTTGGATCAGCTCAGCTCCCAGTGCTGTGGCCATTTGGATGTGAACCAGCAGATGGAAGATCTTTATCCCTGTCTCTACTTCTATCTGCAAATCTGCCTTCCCAATATAAATAACTAAATATGTTTTTAAAAATAGATTATTTAAAAGCCTTGATCAGGTCATGAATGGGCTCAGTGTAGATAACCAAAAGACAAGATCCTTGGACTGAGCCCTGTGGTACCCTAATATTTAGAGATAGGACAGATAAAGATAAACTAAAAGAACAAGGTAGGAAAAGTGAGGTGAGAGAAAACCAAAAGAGAGTGGTGTCCTGCAAGTCAAATGAAGAAACTGACTCAGTTATGAGGGCATAGTCAGCAGTTTCAAAAGTTGCTTAAACTTTGATTGTGAGGATTGACATTGAAATATGAGGATCTTTGGCAACTCTGACAATGAAATACTGGAAACCAAAGTCAGAGTGGATTATTTTATGAAAGAATGGGAAGTGAATAAGTAAAGATAGTAAATCTTTCTCAGGAGTTTAGCTGTGAAGAGGTACTAAGGTATTAGTTGGAAGGACAATCGGCAGGGTCACTCAGGAGCCCCCAAACTACCTCAGACAGAGAGAGACTAATATAGAAAGCTTTGAACAGACAGGAGAAAGTCAGCTGGCCTATAATTGCTCAGCCTGTACCTTACTGGTCAGACTCCCGACTTGGCTCTTCCCAGACCTCACTAGGTAGGATGCAGAGGTCAGTTATTCCTCATTTGCTAAGTTATTGGGAATTTCTCTGCTCACCCGCCTAAGAATGTTCTGCTCTTCAATTGTTACTAAATGGCTTGTTAGTATTATAAGTCTGTTTTGATTTTCCTAAAATGCACGAACTTCTGTAAAAATCTTGTTTCAATACTATAAACTTCTAAATATAAATATAATAAAAAATAAAATAAAAAGACAACTGGGATGAATATGAATTTTATTTTTTGATGAATGAGATCAATGAGGTTAATCAAAAAGTAAATTCTTTTACAATATTGAATACCAAGTATCTGATTGTTAATGAGAATAATGTTACCACATTATTATTATGTGGGAGCAATGGACAGCATAGAAAAGGTAATTTTGAATTATTTCATCAGCAAGAGCCTTGGGTTCAGAGCAGACATGAAGTGTTGAACTTTGATAAATCAAGGCTAATTCTTCCATGTTAAGAGGAGATAAGGCTTAGAGATGGCATTTGTCACGGTGGTCAACACACCACTTGGAACACCTATCTCACATTAGAGTACATGGGTTTGAGTCCTGGCTCTGCTTGCAAATCTAGAATGTGATATGCTCACCTTGAGCATAGTCAGGCCTCTGGCACCCCCATGAGAGATGAGGGTTGAGTTTCCAGCTTCCATCCTCAGCTTGGTCCAGCCTTGAGTGTTACAGAAAATTTGAGGAGTGAATCAGTGAGCGAGATCTCCCTCTCTCACACTCTTACTCTCTTGCTCTTCCTC
The DNA here is from genome assembly GCF_030435755.1 of Ochotona princeps. NCBI lineage: Eukaryota > Metazoa > Chordata > Mammalia > Lagomorpha > Ochotonidae > Ochotona > Ochotona princeps. Next base: position 7,750,491 of record NC_080865.1, read on the forward strand.
CTCTCCCTATCTTTTCCTAGCTAATAAATGATTTTTTTTAAAAGAGGAGGTAAGACAAGGTAATCTGATATATCCATGATTGAAAGGAGATTTCCTTTCTTGATGATTTACTTTCTCATTTCAACAAAATATAAGAGTATTTATTGTAACTAAAGTAGCACAGTAAGACAATATGTTAGTAATAGGGGAAACTGCAGGGTGAGTAGAGAAAAGTCATATGGGGATTCTTTGTACTACCTACTCAATATTCTGTGTACACTTCATGCTGCTTTTAAAAATTAAATGTATGGGGGCTGGTGTTGTGGTACAGCAGGTTAAACCATCACTTGTGATACTGGCATTCCATGTGAGAGCATGGTTCAAGGCCCAGCTCCTCCACTTCCAATCCAGTTCCCTGATAATGTGCCTGACAAATCAGCAAAAGATGGCCCAAGTATATGGGCCCCTGGTATCCAGGTGGGAGTCCCAGATGGAGTTTCTGACTATTGATTTCAGCCTGCCCTACCCGAGTGGTTGTAGCCATTTGAGGAAGTGAGCCATTGAATGCAAGATCTCGATCTCTCTCTGTCTCTCTCTCTTTCCTCCTCTCTCTGTGGCTTTCAAATAACTGTCTTTTTTTTTTTAAGATTTTATTGTTATTGGAAAGCCAGATATACAGAGAGGAGGAGAGACAGAGAGGAAGATCTTCCATCCGATGTTTCACGCCCCAAGTGAGCTGCAACGGGCCGGTACGTGCCGATCCGATGCCGGGAACCTGGAACCTCTTCCGGGTCTCCCACACGGGTGCAGTGTCCCAAAACTTTGGGCCGTCCTCGACTGCTTTCCCAGGCCACAAGCAGGGAGCTGGATGGGAAGTGGAGCTGCTGGGATTAGAACCGGCGCCCATATGGGATCCCGGGGCTTTCAAGGCGAGGAGTTTAGCCACTAGGCCACGCTGCCGGGCCCTCAAATAACTGTCTTTTAATAATGAAAAATATGCTTCAAAATAAAATAGGAAGATGCTAGATGTATTCTTTGATTCTGCTCTTCTGTTAAGTTTTATTCTTAAATTACATGTGTTGAAGGAAATTATCTGCTGGCAGGGGAGAGAGGAGGCACATAAGAGAAAAAGCAAGGGCAATCAGAGATGTAGGAGGAGGCATACAGAAGAGTAATGTCATGGAAACCAAGTGCAGGGAGAGGATTTCAAGAAGGAGCAATCTATTGGTCAATGGTAATGATTTTTGTTTTTGCATTAGAGTCAGATGAGTCTGGAAAAAGAGGTGATTGGGTTTGCTAATTTGCAGGTTGTGGTTGACTTTGACAGAGAAAGAAGCATTGTGGGCAGAGTCCCAATTTCAGAGAATAGGAGGTGACGACTTTACAAAAAGAGAGCCAGTGGCTAAATTCAGGAGATAGACCTTTTATCCCTATCATTAGAGTTTGAGTTCCTCGTAGGGGAGGAACATACTACATTCATATAGTATTGCTTAGGACTTATACAGGCTATGACATTTTCCAACAGACGTTGAGTATGACTGTCAGTGAATGAATTTTGCACCCAGATATTCAACAAAATTTAAGTTTTTCTTTCGAGGAAGTGAATCTTCTCAAAACATGTTATTGGTGAAGGTTGCTATAGAAGTGCTTCTATACCATAGAGTGGTGTGAGTGGAGGTGACAGGAAGTAATGCAAAAACAATCCGTGGTCTCTGGACATTCACTCCACATTTTAGTGTGTAGGTGGAGACCTAGGAGGTCTTACTCAGAAATGCAAGAAGTTAGTTGGTGTTTTCTGTATAGGGTAGGAAGTGACTAGAATTTCTGGTTGAGTTGCAATTTCCTGTGCTGAGTATAGCCTATGCATCAGGCGTGGATGGTTGAGGATTTGATGTCATAGACATATGTATCTAGATTTGAAGAGTGTAAGTACAATGACAAAATAAGAATTGCACAGAATAGGATCAGGATGGATAAGAGCATAATTAGATGAAATCAAGACAAGTGCTGTTTAAACTATCAGAAAAACCATCTTGACACTGAAAATTACTAGATTGTGTTCTATCCTTTGAGAGGAAAAAGTGGAAACCCTGCCTCTGAGTCATCCAGACTTATTTACAGTTCGTCAGGACAATGCCATTGAGACATAATGTAGCATAATACAAGGAGTGGTACTGCTCTGTTCCCAGAGGCATGGACTGGATGTGACCTAATAGCTTTTTCCTACACTAATTTGGTTGATTGTGTCAGAGAAAAGATAGTTTGATCATTTTGTTTGCCCTGTGTTGAGTGATTCATACTTGAGTTGACCACAGGCATGAAACAATAAGAAAGTTCATTGATAAAACAAATGAACAAAATGTAGGAAACCAGTGGGTTGGAAGAAAAGGACTCAGCCTTGCTAAACCTGGAGAATTAATCAGAAATGGGTAAAATTCTATCAAATTAGGACCTTATATTGTCCACCATTGATCATGGCTCCAGAGTCTGTAGGATAGTATTTGATGAATAGATCATTGATAGATAAACGAATGAATGACATTTTGGGCAGAACACCTAATAATACTTATCCACCAAAGAGTGGACTGATAGGATGGGCTGGACATGTTCCTTAATATCTCTGAGTCAATCGTCTCATTTTCTTTTCAATGGTTTCTTCTGAGAATGAAATCAAAGCACAGAAGATAAGATACTTGGAATTTACTGTTGTAAGAATTTTAGCTGTTTTTTTAAGACTCAATCTTTTCAGACAGGTCGAGCTTTATGTTTTATTGCATTTGGAAGAGAGAAAATTATGCCATTCTTTAAAAAAGTCATTGATATGAAAACAGATTAAATTAACATTAAACAACAGTTGTAGTTTTAATACAATTTTTAAAAATTAACAGTGAAGGCACTGCCATTTACTTTGCTCTTATCAACTCATTCCAAATCTTGATTGAAATCAAATAAAATTTTTCTGATGGCAGTTTCATCCTTGGGACTTGCTCCATAATCCAAACATCTGAATTTGTCTTTCTCAGTGATTAATATTATCCGCATTATGCTGTCTACAGACAAACGATTTCTCTAGCCTTGGTTATTAGCGCTTGACAGTAGAAAATGCCAGATTACCTGCTTTACTTGCTTGTTGTCAGATTTCCTTCCCCACTTTTTGTACTTCTACACGAGACAGTACTTCTAAAGAAAATAGTTTTATTAAGGAAGGGATACTACTGAGTGTATAAAAATCCCCTTTCTTTCTTTGCTTAAACAGGAGACATTTTATTCTTTTTAGATTTCTTCCTTCCACTTGGTTGTTTTTTTTAAGGCTGACTTAAGAGTCACAAGTTTAATTTGGGCACAATAACTGGGCTTAATTAATATCCCAGCACAGCTCACTTCCTTTAACAACAGTTCCTGACACTTTTTTTTCCGCTAAAAAAAATTTTTGAAGGTCTTATGTCTCTGCACAGAACAGAATGTTTTGAACAATATTTAAACAACATTTTTGATCAAAGAGAACAAGTGGTCTTATCATAACAGCTAAAGATGTGTACAGAGAATTTGGGCAGCAATCAAGGAAGTACTATAAAATAATTAATGGATAGAAAAGTCATTCAAGTGAAGGCTTTGTAAAATAACATTCTTCAACTGAGAGAAGACAAAATTTTCAGAGCTTAGAAATAGCCACTTGCCTTTAACAAAAACAAAATAAAAATGCTAATCTAACTCATTTCACAACAAATTTTATGTCCATGGGTATTTTGTTTTGCAAAATAGACTATGTGTTGGATTCTTTTATGTACTTGTTTTATAAGACATGAAGAAGTGATTTAATAACTGCTTTCATGCACTGAAAAAGATTCTGTAGAAAAAAAGTAGCTGCTGTTCTAGAACAACGATGATTGAGTTCTGTATTCTTCTTTGTGTACTCCTCTTCCCAGTCAATGCTAAGGCCTCCTATCAGCCACCTAGTTTTTTAAAAACTATTTTCCCATGCTGTCCATACCAGAGAACATAATTCAGTGGTACATACAACAGTGTCCGTATTTTCCCCCCATTAAGGACAGCACATGAAGAAACATCGTCATTTGTAACGAAAAGGATTCCAGCTAGGTCTTCTAGAGAATTTGCAAGTCACTTTCCAAGGGTGGTGATAATTCACCAAAACAACCTATTGGATTTTCTTTACTGACCTCAGCAGGTTATTCCCTCTCATGAGATGCTTTGCTGAAAGAGAAGAGAGAAGGGAATTGGCAGCGATGACTGAGAAATGGATGAACTACAGCCCTTTCATCTCTTTGTCTTATTCAAGCCAGAGTTCTCTAAATGTTAACACATGGAGAGGAATCTCAACTACGTTTATGAAAACTGAACAGCAAGCAGTCAAAAATGAGCAATGGGCTTTGGTCTCTCCCTGTCCCTCATGCATACACATATACCCAAGCTTCTCAGTCTGTCCCTTCAGTATGCAATATAATTTACTTCCATGGCTTCAGCCACCCGAATACTAATGGCTCTCACATGTACATGCTAACCTCATATTTCCAGCCTTTGATAGGATACTTTTCCTTGGGACCACAGGCACCTCAAACAGCACAAACAGCTGTCTTGATATTCCCCACCCTCCAAAATCAATCCCCCATCCTTTTCTGTTTTTGATCACATTTAGTGGCTCTGTGACTTTGAGAAACATCTTGATCTCCCCTTCTCCCAGTTACTCATTTAATCTTTATCAAGTGCATTATCAGGTCCTGCTGATTCTACTTCAAATATGTCTCTACTCAAATCTCAAGCTTTAAACCTCTTTAAACATCTTAACCATTCTCTGAGTTCAGTGTCCTGTCATGATCCTTTACTGTCTTCTCTGCTTGGAGCAGTCTTCCACCTGTTTCTTAACTGTTAAGTCCCTTCCCATTGTTAACAGCCTCAATTATGTATTATAAGCCAGTCCTTATACCCACAGGAGAGCTAATGGTTCCTTTTGTGTACCCAACATCATCATAACTGAGACATCTGTTACTATCTCTTTTCCCTAACAAACTGTGAGCTCCTGGAACACAGTACATTTTCATCATCTTTAAGGCCCCAGCACCTAGTATGTAATACTCTGTGTTAGCAATAACAGAATGAATACTTTAATTGAAGTCTCATATACTGATTTCTTTGCATCGATGGATCACAGGATGTTGAATCTAGATAAGCTGTTTGCAAAGGTTCAGATCCCAAATATTTTCTCCTAATTTTCTTAAGCATTTATAATTTTACATTCGTAAGCTCATGATTTAGTTTGAACTTTTGTGTACAATATAAGTGATAGCTCAAAGTTCAATTCTAGGCTCATGGTGAGCCAACTCTTACAGCATCATCTATTGAAAAAGTTATCTTTCTTCCACTGAATTGCTCTTGCAACTTTGTCAGAAGATTTTGGACGAGCAGCTATTTATGAATTTTCGATTCCTCTCCATTGGATTATGCGTCTAACTTTATACAAATACCTAACAGTCTTGATTACTGTAGTTATATATGTCTTGCAGTTGAGTAGACTGATTCTTCCGACTTTATTCTTTCTCATAATTATTTTAGCTAATTGCCTTTCAGAACAATTGGTTCATTAACACAGTAATGACATTTTGATAGATATTGCATTAAATATGTAGAAAAATTTGGAGAGAATTGACATCTGTACTGCATTTAATTTTCTGATTCATTGTTGATGTGTGTTCCTATTTATTTAGAGCCTCTTTAATTTCGTATTAGGACTGCATACTATTTAGCACATATATCCTATACAACATTTGTATATTGTTTTAAAATTTGCTTTCATCTGTCTGTTGTTAGCGCATAGAAATATGATAGTCTTGTGTGTTGATTTTATGTGATTCATTCTTGCCGTACTTAATTCTAGTAATTTCTTTTGTTCACATTTTACTGTTTTGTTTGTTTTAGATTTAACTTTTTGCTCAGGTATGTTGTCTGCAAATAGGGACAGGTTTTTGCTGTTGGTGTTCCTCCCTAACTTCAATGTCTTCTGTTGCTTTTCTTTATATTGTGCTGGCTATAAATTCCAGCACTATGTTGAATAAGAATGGGAAGAGTGAAAATTGTTTTTTGATTTTAGAAGTAAGGCTCAATCTTTCATTATTAAGTATGATATTGACTATAGCATCTATAGACGATCTTTATCAAGTGATGAAGTTTGTGTTTACTATAAGTTGTCATGAATAGATACTGGATTTTGTCAAATGGCTTTTGTACATCAAATGATATAATCATGTTACTTTTTTTTCTTAGCCCATTGCATTTGTTTCTGAAAGTTGAACCAGCTTTGCATGACAAGAATAAACTTCACCTGGTCATACTACATACTTCTTTTTGTTATTACACAATCCTATATTCTAATTTTTAAAATTGGTGCTCATTCTTTCTGCCAATCTTAAAGTTATTCTTGAGGTCAGCCTTGTGGCGTAGTGGGAAAGCCATTGCCTTCACCATTAGAATTCCATATGGGTATCAGTTTACATTCTGGTTATTCCACTTCCAATCCAGCTCTTTGCTAGTGGCCTGGGAAAAGCAGTGGAGTATGACCAAAAATGATGTGGAAGACCAGGAGGAGGTTTCCAGCCCCTGTCTTCAGTTTTGCTGTTTTGGCCACTTGGGGAGTAAAACAGTGAATGGAAGACCTCTCTCTCTCTCTCTCTCTCTCTCTCTCTCTCTAACTCTGACTTTCAAGTATATAATTAGATCTTTGAGAAAATTAAGTTATTCTTTGTTAGATTTCTGCAAAGAAAGTAATATGAGCTTGGGGATTTCTTTTATGAAAGATTTTAATTTATGAATTAATTTCCTTGATTATAGGACTACTCAATGATCTATTTCATATTAGGTGAGTTTTAGTGATTTGTATTTCTTAAGGAAGTAGTTGTCTTCATCCAAATTGCTATATTTATGTGTACAAAATTGTTCATAATATTGTCTTTTTTTATCTTCAGGGTCTAATCCTTGCTTCATTATATTTTCTCTCATTTTCTTTTGTCAGTCTTGTTTGAAGTTTTCCAAATACATTGAGCAATTTAAAAACTCAGTTAAGTCTTTCTGGTATGTGATTTAAATTCTTTTAAGATTATTGAGGTTTGTTTTGTACCTCAGGTTATAGTCTACTTTAGTGTACACATCATAAGTACTTGAAAGTAATGTGCATTCTACTGTTTGTAGAATGTTCTCTAAATATCAGATCTTGTTGGTTAAAGGTAGTGAATTCTTTATCCTTGCTTATTTTCTGTCAGTTTGTTCCAGCAAATATTAAGAAAGGTGTGTTGAGGACTCTGAGTACTATGTAATTGTGAATTTCTCTAATTTTTCCTTCCAGTTCTATCTAGCTTTGTTCACATATTTAGGAGTTTGGTTGTTTAATACACATACATTTAGGATTGTTATATCTTCATGGTGAAATTACCCTTTTATCATAGTGCAACACCTTCTTTTTTTTTCAGTAATTTTATTTGCAGTAATTTTCTTTATCTGCTATTAATATGGATATTCCTTGTTTCTTTTGGTTATTATTTGCATGATATATTTTTTAGCCTCTTATTTTTCAGCCTGCCTTTATTGTTTTGCTGGAACTGAATTTATGTTGACAAAATATGAGTTAGTGCATATGTTTTATTTTTTGGTTGGTCTCTATACTTTAATTGGTATACTTAGATCATTTACATTTAATGTGATTATTGATATGTTAGGGCTTAGATCTAGATTTTATTTTGTTTTTTCCTTTGTTCTCTATAGTTATTTATTGCCTGCTTTACTGCAGGTCATTACATATGAATTAGAATTCAATTTGATTTATTTCTAGTGCTTTTATATCTCTTGATATGGATATCAATACCAGTTGCTATTGATATTAAATGCATGAACATGCACACTGATATAACAAAATATTGATGTAGTCATTTTACCAATTTGAATGAAGTATGGAAACTTCTTTTGCTTTATATGCTTTTATACTTCCCCACTTATAGCCATATTGTCTAAATATTTCTTTTGCATACGTTTGGAAAGACATCAGACATTATCATTGTGTGTATGTGTGTGTGTTGCTTTTTTCTCCCTGACATTCCACAATTACTTCTTTTGTCATTTTCTTTCTGTTTATAAAACTTCCTTTCAGCATTATTTTAAAGTAGGAATTTCAGCCATAAATTATCTTAGTTTTCCCATATATGAGAATATATATATGCATATATATGACTATACATATATATATATTTGTGTGTGTGTGTGTATACATACACACATCTCCAAACTGTAGTCCTGGGCCAGTTTGGCCATTCTTTATTAAAGCTTTTTCCTTAGCCCCATGCTTTTTCTTCTCTCCTTCTAGTGCTCTGATGCTAGGAGTATTTTTTAGAGTCACAAAGGTATTTGAGTATTCATTTTTTTCAGTCTATTTTCTTTTTTGTGTTTGTAGTGTGTAGTTTATATTATTAGATATTAAAATGTACTACTTGTGTTTTCTTATTCCTCATATTATTGTAACTAATCATTTGGGTGTTTTTTTTTTAAATATTGTGCTTTAAGACCTAACATTGCCATCTCGTTCTTTTTTTTTTTTTTTTAACCAAGATGCATGGTTTCGTTGTTGAGACTATTTTTTTTTGTTTGTTTGTTTGTTTGTTTGTTTTTTAATTATTTATTTTTTAACTTCATTAATTACATTGTATTATGTGACACAGTTACATAGATACTTGGGTTCTCCCCACCCCTCCCCATACCCTCCCACCATGGTGGATTCCTCCACCTTGTTGCATAACCACAGCTCAAGTTCAGTTGAGATTCCCCCATTGCAAGCGTATACCAAACATAGAGTCCAGCATCTTATTGTCCAGTCAAGTTCAACGGCTTCTTAGGTATACCCTCTCTGGCCTGAAGACAGAGCCAGCAGAGTATCATCCCAGTCAATTGGAAGCTCCAACATACCATCAGCAAAAATTTACATCATTATGGAATTAATTGACATAGTAATGAGTAACCAATATGTTAAAAGTAAATGCGAGTTCCCAGCCACCTTCTGTGACCACCTCACCTATACTTCAATTTTAGTTTATACACAACATATAACATTCAAAACATAACATGTTATACATAACATCATATCATCTTAAATTAAGGCAAACATGTGGTATTTAACCTTTTGGGTTTGGCTCATTTCCCTTAGCATTATGGTTTCCAGTTTGGCCCATTTGGCCACAAAGAACTGCATTTTGTTTTTTTTAATAGCTGAGTAGTATTCCATGGAGTAGATGAACCATAGCTTTCTTATCCAATCCTCTGTTGATGGGCATTTTGGTTGCTTCCATGTTTTTGCAATTACTGATTGTGCTGCTATGAGCATAGGAGTGCATGTTGGTTTCTCATAAAACAATTGTTCTGGATATATTCCTAGGAGTGCTATTGCTGGATCATACGGTAAGTTGATTTTGAGTTGTTCGAATATTCTCCATACTGATTTCCATAGAGGCTGTACCAGCCTGCAGCCCCACCAGCAGTGGAGTAGGGTTCCCTTTTCCCTGCAACCTCGCCAACAAGTGTTGTTGGTGCTTTTATTCATGTGGGCCAGTCTTACTGGCGTTAGGTGGTACCTCATTGATGTTTTAATTTGGATTTCCCTTATTGCCAGGGAACTTGAGCATTTTTTCATATGTTTATTTGCCATTTGGGTTTGTTCCTTTGTGAAGTGTTTGCCCATTTCCCATGCCCATTTCTTGAGTGGCTTGTTTGTTTTGACATTTTGGTTGTTTTGTAGCTCTTTGTATATTCTGGAGATCAGCCCTCTGTCACCTATGTCGTGTGCGAAGATCTTCTCCCATTCTGTGGGTTGCCTTTTTACTTTGTTGATTGTTTCTCTAGCTGTACAGAAGCTTCTTAGTTTGATGAGGTCCCAATTGTTTATTTTGGTCTTGATTTCTACTGCATTTGGAGTCTTTTTTAGGCAGTGAGGGCCTACCCCTAAGTGTTGCAGTGTGTTTCCAACATTTTCTTCCAAAGGTTTGAAGGTTTCTGGATGTAGGTTTAGATCTGTTATCCATTTAGATCTGATCTTAGTGTATGGTGAGAGATGTGGATCTATTTTTTTGTTTCTGCAGGCTATCAGCCAGTTGTCCCAACAGCATTTATTGAACAGACCTTCCAATTTGCCTGGATTGTCGTTTGTCTTTTTGTCAAAGATTATTTGGCTGTACCTGTGTGGGTTCCCTTCTGGTGTTTCTATTCTGCTCCATTGATCTTCCTCTCTATCTTTGTGCCAGTACCAGGCTGTTTTGATAACCACTGCCCTATAGTATGTCCAGAGGTCCGGAACTGTGATTCCCCCTGCTAACTTCCTGTTCTTCAGGATGGTTCTAGCTAGCCGTGGTTTTTTGTGCTTCCAGATGAACCTTTGGATCATTGTTTCCAGTTCCATGAAGAATGTTTTGGGCAATTTGATTGGGATTGCATTGAATGTATATATTGCTTTTGGCAGTGTAGACATTTTAATGATATTGATTTTACCTATCCAGGAGCATGGGATGTTACTCCATCTTTTGAGGTCTTGTTCAATTTCTTTTTTAAGTAGTTTGTAGTTTTCTTCAAAAAGGTCTCCTACATTTTTGGTTAGATTTATTCCCAGATATTTCATACTTTTCTCTGTTATTTTGAATGGCATCTTGCTGGTTAAGTCTTTTTCCATCTTGGGGCTGTTCGCATACACTATGGCTGTTGATTTTTGTTCATTAATTTTGTACCCTGCCACTCTACCAAACTCTCGTACAAGTTCTAGCAGTCTCTGTATTGAGTCTCTTGGCTCTTCTACATAAAGAATCATATCATCTGCATATAGTGAGAGTTTGACTTCTTCATTTCCCATTTGGATTCCTCTGATTTGTTTTTCTTGTCTTATGGTCTCAGCAAGTACCTCTAGGACTATGTTGAATAGTAGTGGAGAAAGTGGACATCCCTGTCTTGTTCCAGATCTCAGTGGGAAGGGTTCCAGCTTTTCTCCATTCAGTATGATGCTGGCGTTGGGTTTTTCATATATGGCTTTAATTATGTTGTGGATTTTTCCATATATGCCTACCTTGGTTAGGGTTTTTAGTAGGAAGTGGTGTTGGATTTTGTCAAAAGCTTTTTCTGCATCTATTGATACTATCATGTGATTCTTGTTTTTCAGTTTTTGGATGTGGTGTATCACATTTATGGATTTCCGAATGTTGAACCATCCCTGCATTCCAGGGATGAATCCTACTTGATCTGGATGAACGATCTGTCTGATGTGTTTTTGAATTCTGTTGGCTAGGATTTTGTTGAGAATCTTAGCATCAATGTTCATCAAAGAGATAGGTCTGTAGTTTTCCTTCTCTGTTAGTTCTCTGTCTGGTTTTGGGATTAAGGTAATGTTGGCTTCATAGAATGAGTTTGGAAGGGTTGCCTCTTTTTCTATTGTTTTGAAGAGTTTGTAGAGGATTGGGGTCAGTTCTGTTCGGAATGTTTTGTAGAATTCTGGAGTGAAGCCGTCTGGACCTGGGCTTTTCTTTGTTGGGAGGTCTTTAATCACTGATTCAATCTCTACTTCAGTTATGGGTTTGTTCAGGTCGTTTGTTGCCTCTGGGCTAAGTTTTGGCAGGTGGTAGAAGTCTAAGAACTTTTCCATTTCTTGGTGATCTTCTGATTTGTTGGAGTACAGTGCTTTGTAGTAATTTCTAATTATGGCCGTAATGGATGCGGTATCTGTTGTTATGTTGCCTTTTTCATCTTTGATGCTGTTAATTCTTGCCTTCTCTTGTTTTTTCTTTGTCAGTCAGGCCAGTGGAGTGTCTATCTTGTTTATCTTCTCAAAAAACCAGCTTTTTGTTTCATTGATTTTGTGTATGGTTTTTTTTATTTCTATCTGGTTGATTTCCTCCCTTGTTTTGATGATTTCTTGTTTCCTATTGTGTGTGGGGCTCTTCTGCTGTTGTTTTTCCAATTCCTGGAGGTGTGTGGTTAGTTCCTGTATTTGGTGCCTCTCTTGAGCCTTGACATGAGCTCCAATTGCGATGAGTTTACCCCATAGCACTGCTTTGGCAGTGTCCCCCAAATTTTGGAATGTTGTGTCAGAGTTTTCATTGGTTTCCATAAATTTTTTGATCTCATCTTTAATTTCTTCTCTGATCCATTGTTCGTTTAATAGCATATTGTTCAGCCTCCAAGAGTTTCTGTATTTCCTGGGGCATTTTAAATTGCTGATTTCCAGTTTCATTCCGTGGTGGTCTGAGAGGGTACATGGTATGATTCCTATCTTTTTGAAGTTATTTAGGTTTGCTTTGTGTCCTATCATGTGGTCAATCCTGGAGAAGGTGCCATGTACTGCTGAAAAAAATGTATAATCTGTGGCCTTATGGTAAAAAGTTCTATAAATATCTATCATGTCCAGTTGTTCTATTGTTTGTATGAGCTCTGTTGTTTCTTTGTTGAGTTTTTGTTTTGTTGATCTGTCTGTTGTTGTTAGTGGGGTGTTAAGATCACCCACTATTATAGTGTGTATATCTATGTCTCCCCTTAAGTCCGTGAGTAATTGCTTCATGTAGCTAGGTGCGTTTGAATTTGGAGCATATATGTTCACAATGGTAATTACTTCCTGATGGATCAGTCCCTTCACCAATATATAATGTCCTTCCCTGTCCTTTTTGATGTGTGTCAGATTGAAGTCCACATCATCTGAAATTAAGACAGCTACCCCAGCCTTTTTTTCTCTCCATTGGCATGAAATATCTGTTTCCAACCTTTCACTTTCAGCTTCTTCGAATCTCTTCTGGTTAGATGTGTCTCTTGTAGGCAACAGATAATTGGGTGCTGTTTGATAATCCATTCTGTTAATCTATGCCTTTTGATTGGTGAGTTCAGGCCATTTGTGTTAAGAGTTAAAATTGAGAGGTTGTGGCTTTGCCCTGCCATACTTGTTTTTGTGGGTGTTGATATCTGTGTAATTGCCCTTCCTTGTGTGGACTTTAGTGGGGAGACCTTCCTGTTTGCCATCTTTGCTTATGATTCACCTCCTTTTTTTCTGGATTTAGTGCATTTCTAAGGAGATTTTGTAGAGCTGGTTTTGTGCTGGCATATTCTTCTAATTTCTCTTTGCTGTGAAAGTATTTGATTTCATTCTCAAATACGAATGAGATCTTTGCTGGGTACAATATTCTTGGTTGACAGTTGTTCTGATTCAGGATTTGGAAGATCTTTGTCCATTCTCTTCTTGCTTGTAAAGTCTCTTCAGAGAAATCAGCAGTGATCCTGATTGGTTTTCCCCGGTATGTGATCTTTTCTCTGCTTCGTACTTGTCTTAGGATTCTTTCTTTGTCTTCGTTGGAGTGGAACTTGAGCACCATATGTCTGGGTGAAGATCGCTTTGGGTCATATCTGCTGGGAGTCCTCTGACCGTCCTGGATTTGGGCTGGGTTCATGTTCCAAGTGTTTTGAAAGTTTTCCTGTATAATTTCGTCGAGCACCATTTGCATTCCTGACTCTTTTTCCGCTCCTTCAGGAAGGCCAATAATCCTAATATTCGATTTTCTGAGGTTGTCTTTCATTTCTTGTATGGTCTTATTGGCTTTGTTCAGACTTGTCTCCAGCTGTTTAATGAACTGGGTATGTTCGTTTTGTGTGTCTTCCGTTTCAGAGATCCTCTCTTCTGCTGTATTTGTTCTGTTGGTTAGGCTCTCAATTTTGTGCTCTAAGTCAAGGATTTTACTTTTCATTTGTTGTATTTCTGAGGCTATGTGGTTCTTTAATTCCTTGAAGTCCTCCCAATTCTTCTCGTTGTCTCTGACATATTTTAACATTGTTTTTTTGAATTCCTTGTCTGGTAGATCTTCTGTGTCTTCATCTCGCATCTCCGAAATAGACATTGGCTTTCTATCCTTTATTGGTAGGGTGTTGGCACTCTCATCTGGATCATTACCTTTTCTGGTATTTCTTCCCATTGTGTTAGTGTTTCTTTTTTGAGAGACCTAGGCACCAGTGTGCTGAGGGGTCTCCAAGCACTATCCTGTAGAGATCGGAGTCTGCAGGCGTGGAGTAGCAGGGTGTGGGAATTTTCAAGGCCCTTTTGGTGCGTCTCCAGAACACTGGACCTCAGGGCGCCACTTCCAGGGCCCAGCGGATTCAAAGCGCACTCTCAGCTCGTCCCCTACAGGTATGCTACCACAGGGCGTGGGGGAGTGAAGGCACTCTCTATGCGTGCCCCCTGTGCGCGGGATCACAGGGCTCGGAGGATTCTAGGTGCTTTCTCGGTGTGTCCCCAGTGCCAGGGACTGCAGGGCGTGGAGGTTCCAGGTGCTCTCTGGGAACGCCTCCTGCACGCGGGTCCGCAGTGCTCTCCTGGTGCATCTCCCAAGCACGGGACTATAGGGCATGGGGTGTTCCAGGTGCTGTCTGGAAGCGCCTCCTGCGCAGGCCCGCCCACCCCAGCGCTTGCAGGGAACCGACCACCCCAGCGCTAGCACGGGACTGCCCAGCCCAGAGGTGTGCTTGGGTTCCTGTGGGATAGCACCGCCCAGCTGAGTGCCAGGCCGCAAAGGCACGGGGGAGTATTCAGTGTGCCTTTTGCCTTTCTCCCAGACACAGATTTGGCAGTTTCAAGGCACTCACCCGGTGTCCCTAGACGCTGGAGTCTGGGGGGGGAGGGGCGGGGAGACGAGCACCAATTGTGTTCAGGCTCTGTGCATGCCCCTGGGGGGCCAACTCCCGAAGCCTCCAACCCACCACTGTCCCCACCCAGCTCACTCAAACCTCAGGTTCTTGCAGTCTGTCTCTTCCTCTGGTGGGAATCCTAGCCGCGGGTACGTCTCCCGGCTACTGCGTCCGTTGCTAGCCCCAGTGGGTGCAGGCGGATGGAGCCTGGAGGCTGCGGCTGGTGCAGGTCCCGGTGGGGCTTGGCGACCAGGGTGGGCGGATGCCGGTGGGTCCCAATGACTCAGGGTCCTGGTGTCCGCAGCGGGCGCAGGTCCTGGCGGTTCCTGGTGACCAGGGTGAGCAGATGCCAGTGGGTCCCAATCACCGCCGGTCCTCACGGCCACAGTGTCTGCGGGTTGGTCTGCGGGTCGGTCTGCGGCTTTCAGCTTCTGCACTCAAAGGTGACTCAGCAGGTCAGGAGCGGAAAGTCGTCTTCCCTGCCCTTTGTTTTGTTTTTCCCTGGTTGCTCTTCCGAGTTGTGTGGATTTTTTGGCTCCACACTGTCCAGGGAACTTCACGTTCTTCTCCCTGTAGTTCTATGCTGTTCCACTTACGCTTTTGTCGCGTTCTAGCCCTCTCTGTCTGTGAGCTCCCTCAAGGTCTTCCTCCTATGTCGGCCATCTTGCGAGTCTGAGAGACTATTTTTCTTTACATTTTATGCATATATGCAATTACTCATTGAGACATTTTTATGATGAGTGTTTTATCACCTAATTACAGCATTTCTGTCATCTCAGTGTTGATCTATGAGTATCATCTTTGTTTCAGTTTAAGATCTTCTGGTTCTTAGTATAAAGAATGATTTTCTATTACAATCTAGACATTAAAGGTATTATGTTATAATTATAAGATTCTGAATCACATTCACACTTTGTTTTAGCTGGTTCCCTCTGACACTGCATTGTCAGGGATTGGGGTTGGTGCTCATTGCCATGTGGGGGTAGAAGTCCAATTTCCTTGGCTTCTCTTCCAACCTGAAATGTGAGCATCCTTGTTCTTGCTGTGAGTATGCTGTACCTTCCTGATGTTTCCCACGTGGCTTCCTCTGGCACCACAGAGAAGGGGAAAGGCTTCCTTACTGCTGGGCAGTGGTGGAAGTTCAAATTCTGCACTTCAACAGCTAGATGGTCACTACAGAATAGGAGTGGAAAGCCGTACTACCATCCAGCATGGATGAATAATCTTGTTTCTAAAATTTGGCTTTTTCTGAAGTAGGTGTGGGGGAATCTGGTGTACCATATCAGTGCCTGGCTCGAGTCTAGGCTCTGCGTTCAGCCTTTCTTGGTACGGGTGGGGATAAGGCCATAGTTTTAGCCTGAAATAGAGCACTTGCTGTCTAAAAGAATCTCTTTTCAAGTCACCACTTTCTTAGTTCTCTGGAAAGTGAAGGCAGGTTTTTTGCTGGTGTTTATTCTGTCTGCTAGTGTTTCCAGGTTGTTGCTTCTCAGCTCCTAATAAGGACTATGGAAGGTAAAAAGAAAAGTCATGGAGTTAACCTCTGTGTCATTTTTGTTAATACAAGGTCCCTAGCTGGTCTGCTTTCTTCTGAAAAATCTTTATTTTATTTGAAAGGGAGACAGGGAGCAACACACAGAGGTTTTCTGTCTGCTGGTTCACACCCTGAATGTTTGCATTTGTCCAAGCTAGGCCAGGTCAAAAGCAGCAACTCTGTCCATGTCTCCCATGTGGGTGATGGGTGCGTATGTACTTGGATCATTACCTGCTGCCTCTGAGGGTGTATTTTAGCAGATAGCTGGAGTTAGAAGCAGAGCCGAGACCTGAATCCAGCTACTCCAACCTATCATGAGGACATCCCAAGTGGTGTCTTAACTGCTGCACCAAACTCCCACTCCATCTGTTTTCTTAATGTAACAGGTGGCACATTCATTTCATTAAGACTTTTCTAATTGTATTTTTTTTACTCTTGAGGTTTTCAACTTTATTATATATTTAAGACACTCATCTTTCATCAGTATGCACAAATATTTTCTCCTAATGAACAGTATCACAAGATGCCAGAAGAAAATCTTTCTTTATTTTACATATACTGTCCAAAGAGTTTAATTGTGCTAGCTGTTGAAATAGCAAGAAGTTCATCTCCACTGTCCCAGAAGCAGAAGTTTCAATGGTATTTTAACTGCCCCATCCTAAAATTCGCAAGCATTATCTGCCTATCCCTTAATACATTCAAAATTAAATAAATGTATTACAAATGCAGTGTCTCTATCAAAACAGCTTAATGAAGCAAACCATAAGCATCAAAGGTGTTTCTTTAGCTATTGAATGACATTTTTAAATCCTGAAAATATTGAGTATTTATCACTAGACCTTATTTCTTAACAATTGCTCAAAGCCTCAAGTCTTGAACTTGGGTCCTGATGGACATGCCAACTGGGGATCTTAGTGCAAGTATCAAGATCCCTTCTGGGTATTGTCTCTGAACTGCCAGCTTTCTGGACTACAGACCGGTTTCTATTTTGAGTGAAAGCTCCAATCTAGCAAGAGTGCATTGATTGCTTTCCAGCTAATCAAAAGGAAAGCATGGGTTTGCCATTCTGGCATCCTTATTCAGCTAAAAATGATTGTCTCTGGCTCCCAATGCAGAGATATACTCTTTCTTTTACCCCTGTGATGAGGGTGCAGAATATCCCTCAGTTTTATCAAATATAAGTTAATATATGCCTTTGACTGATCTTTGAGGCAGAATATGTGATAGGTTTTCTTTTCCTCTAGGGAAAGAGCACGCAATCAGCTGCCCTTTTCTTCCTCTGTCCCCCAAATGATTTGATTTAAATTTACATACAGTGAAGATTACTTATCTGATGTTGTGCCTCTGTGTACTTCGGAACAAAATTCTTTAAGTCCTCATGGCCCTTCGAAGGGAGTGATATATTTTAAATTATAGTTGCTTTTGTTTGCAAGAGATTAAGACTTGTTTTTTTGTTCCCGAGGTCCTACTACTGTCTTCATTTTTTATGTCTGTATGCTTGTGTGTGTGCATGAGAAAGAGAGAGATTATTTGCTACTCTGCACTTCTGTGATTTTGAGAAAAGTTTAGGATGTAGTAAGGAAAAATCTAAGGATGAATGGGAGAAGGAACTTAAGAAGTGATAAGAATTTCCTATACCTACAGAACTATTTCATGGGAAATAATAATAACAATAAAAATAATTAAAGAAGTTATAAGAATTATGGTTGATCTATTATATGTGATTCAGAATTAGTATTATGATGAATTTCACATTATTAGAAGAATGGCTATAAGCCCCATACATGTCATAATACATCACCATAAAAAGAATTTCTTTTCCCCTCCCTGTTGCTCATCAGGTAAATACTTGCATTGGAAGCTTGCTTTGCCACAGTGGAACTGGGAGACTAGCTCTGTGTTGCTATAATATCCCAGGAGCTGAATAACGTGATTGATCTGAGACCTTATATAATCAATAGAATACAATAATGATGGCAAACCAGGGCTCACAATGGACATGTGAGTTGCTTTAGGTCACATAATCAGTAAGAGTTAGGGCTTGGCCTCAAATTCCTCTCTGTGTGTGATTCCAGAACCCATGTCTTTTCTGTGCTTCTGTGTTGCTGAGTTTGGGGGTTCTAATTGATGTTTTCAACATGTCAAGACTAGTAAAATGAACTAAGTTGTCTTGAGAAACTTGAATCCAATATGAAGTCTTCAAAGATACCTTGCCATCTAATTTGTTTTAAAGATTCATTTTATGTATTTGAAAAGCAGAGACAATGAAGAAAAGGAAATAAAAGAAAAAAAAAGAAAAGAAAAAGAAATGTTTAGTCTATTCACTCTCCAAATGGGTACAATGTTCAGGTTTATGCTAGAGCCAGGAGTCTGGAACTTCCTCCTGGTCTCCCATATGGGTGACAGGGGCCCAAGCATGTGGGACTTATTTCACTGCTTCTCCAGGCATATTAGCAGGGAGCTGAATTGGAAATGGAGCAGCTGGAACTTGAAACAGCACCCAAGTGGGATGCTGACATTGTAAGCTGTGGTTCAACACACTGCGCCATGCCAGCCCCCTCACCAAGTTTGAAGTGGCCCGTACAGAACCATGATTACTTTCGGATTGAATAGACACTCTGTAAATGCTAGTTCTGTGTCTTGATCCCAACCTTTACTATGAGTCAGAAGCCATGCTAGTTAATTCATGTCATTTAATCATCATGCCATTCAATCATCACAGCACTTTGTGTGAGGTACGGATGCATCTACTCTAGTATTACAAATGGGGAGATTGTGTTATAATCTGTTTGACTTCATATGTGCTTCGTTCTCTGAAACTTGGTTGTTGCCTCCTACCTATTTCTGTCTTGTTATTACTTTCAAGAGGCCGTAAATAGAATATTTTATCTGAGTTCTTCAGAAGTCCTTATATGAGTTCTTGCATTCTTGGGCTGTACAGGCATTTTCTTTTGCCTCATTCTGTGAGTTTTTTCCTTACCAATGACCTTGCCCCTCAGTAGAACTGGAGTAAAAGAAATTGTAAATTGGTTTGAGAGGATAATTGAGTCTTTTTCAACTATCCAGGCTTTTGCCTTACCTTGATCTGGAATGCCTGCCAGTCTCCACAGAAGAGTAAACTGAGTTAATTGGCTCTTGGACTGGATGAAAGCTAAAGCTTAGGTGTTGAATGAAAGCTTACAATCGAATGAATGCTTATTGCTTCCTTACATTAAGACATCCAGTAGCCATCTGTTGGGTGAAGGCATCTTCTTTCTTTATTAGAAACTGGATCGGTCTATCTAGGAAAATATTATTAGTATTCTCTATTCCTCCCGTTTCTTTGGGAGTGTGCTCTGTTTTAAAATCTGTGCAATTCATAGTGCTGAGGATTTCCATGCACACCCCCCCCCCAAAATGTTCTGCACCTTAATTGTTGACAAATGTCTTGTTAGAGTTACAAGCCAGTCTAGATTATCCTAAAATCTGCCAAGATCAGCAAAATTATACTTCAACACAACAAATGGCTAAATACGAAAATGAAATAGACACGAGATAGCTGAATGGTACCTTATAGCCATTTTAAGGTATATAGCAGCCGGTCCTGTATATAAACTAAAATTGAAATGTCAATGAGCTAATCATAGGTTGTGGTTAAGAACTTGCTTTTTTTTTTTTAACATACTGGTTACTTAAAACCATGTCAATTCTATAATGTTGCAAATTGCTGTTGATGTTATATTGGGACTCTTAATTGACTGGGATGATATTCTACCAGCTCTAACTTCGGACCAGAAATGGTCTCCCCAAGAAACTGTTCAACCCATCTGGACAATAAGTAGCTGGACTCTATGCTTGGTATATGTTTGCAAGGAAAGAATCTTGATTGAATTTGAACTGTAATACTGCATCAAGGTGGAGGAATCCACCAGGGGGGAGGGGTGTGGGGAGGGGTGGAGGGATTCCCAGAGCCTATGAAACTGTCACATAATGCAAAATAATTAATTAAAAAAAATCTGTGCAATTAAGAGGTACTGGAAAAATAGTTTTTAATCTAGTCTTTTTCTTCTGATTAGCTTAAATTGCCCCCCAGAGTGTTTGTGTATGTCTCTGTGTGTCTTAGACTAACTACCACAACAGCTGACACCTCATTATGTGTAGGTTATTGGGTTTGCAGAAGAAAAAAATCTCCCATAAGTGATTTATCTACTATGTGTCATAAAAATTAGTTGATTGTATGACTGCATTTTAAAAATTTCAGCCAGCTTTAAAAGGGAAATGTATCTACTAGGTTAGCTTACAGTATTTCTAAATAATAAATCATCAGCACCAATAAAAGAAAACACCTCAAATGTGCATATTTAGGTCAATTCTCTGTTGATTAACCCTGTGTGCTTTTGCCATCATTCTTACTATTGTCAGTCTCCCTGGCCATCCAACAACGATGCGTTCTGTTAACATCAGATGTATCATCATGGATGCTAATGCCATACCCGGCTGCATCTCCTCTCCCTTTGCATTGTGGCACACGTTTGCTTCAGGGACACAGAGGTGCTCGCTCTCCTTACTCACAGCAACTGTAATTAGACACTAAATTTGAGATGCTAACACATTCACTATTTACCTGGTTTGTTAGTCAAAATTGTATACTAAAACTATGGAAAATTCCATCTGCATTTCAAATAAGAAAAACGGGGCCCTGTTTACAAAATAAAAATTAATGAAGCAAGTCTGTGTTATGGAGGATGAAGCAATGGACTTGGGAGTTTTAAATATACGCTCTGCGGCCTTAGTAGAATAGTGGGAGGAGTTTTTAAACATCTGATAGTCTTGTCTTTATGGTAACTCAGAACAGTAATTCCCAGCTGACAGTGACCTTGCAAGGATTAAATAGGTACTTGGTGAGAAAGTATCTACACTAGTACCTAGACTGCTACCTCTGCTAGGAATCTATCCAGTGAATGTGTACCCTTGTTCTTAATATGACATTTCAAAGTTAAAAAGAAGCTATATGTTTTACAAAAATGAATTCACCAAAGATCTTTTTCAGCAGAGAATGTTCATGGCATAATTTAGTTGATTTACTACATGATTTTGATTGCTAAGTAGGCATCTCCTGTACTGCTGTAGATAGTCATGTATTTCATGCCACAGCCCTATATTCTGGTTGAGAAAGATGAGACATATGTAGATAAAAATCATTGCACAAGGAAATACTATGTATCAAAAGCCTCGGGACACTGCACCCGTGTGGGAGACCTGGAAGAAGCTCCTGTCTCCTGGCTTCAGACAAGCTCAGCTTTGGCCATTGTGGCCTTTGAGGAGTGAACCAATGGATGGAAGATCTTTCTCTCAGACTCTCCTTCTCTCTGTAAGTCTGACTTTGCAATAAAAAAAATCTATTTTGAAAAGTTGTAGTGGACTTGTCTTTTTATTCTCAATTTTAAACTCATCATCCTTTCTTCTTATCTTTCTCACTGTACCCGGAAAGGAGCAGATTAGAACAGTGGTTAAGAACAAAGAAGCGTAGGCTGACATGCTAATAAATTTGGATTTTCCCCCCACAGACACTGGGGAGCCAGTAAGGTATTTTCAGCAGGAAAAGTAGCAGAATCAGATGTACATTTGGAATTCAAAAATTGGCATTTTGTAGGGAGAAAAGAGGCAGGTAGGCCAGTTAGGAAATGGGATGCTGTAGTCCAAGTGAAATATGAATCAAGGAAGAAGGAGATGAATGGATCTGAAGGTTTTGTAGTTTAGAAAATGGGACAAGTTTTGGTGCTTCATCACACAGATGTGATAGTTAAAGAAGTGACATGTGGAGCACATCTCTCACCTTAGCATCATCAGAACCAGCAGAAGAGAGATGGAGAGGTACCTTAGTTCATTGGTGATGAAATTACAAATTACCTGAGACTTCCCAGCATCCAGATATGCAAAGTCCAAGGTCAAAGCATCAGCAGGTTTCAGGGGTGCTGAGAGCTGTCATTGCTTACTTCAGAGGTAGTGCCTTGTTGCTCTCTCTGTCTTCCCAGTGGAGGAGGAAAAAAGAGACAAACAATGTATCCTTACGTAGAAGATATAGGAGGTAAAAGGGGGAAAATTCTCTCTCTCAACCTCCTTATTGAAGGCGCTAATCCTATCCACAAAAGCTGGAGTCCTCAGGGCCCAATAAGCACCTAAGGTCTCCAATGTCTTAATTCTATCAGTTTAAAGGTGAAATGCAAATGTATGAATTTTGCAGTGACACAAACATTCAGTACATAGACACTGCATTTTGGACTGATGGACTTTTTGTATTTATAATCTTTTAAAATCAATACTTACAGAAGGCAGTGTTCGGATACTACCAAGGCAGAGGCTTCAACAATGAAAAATTGAGTCACTCATACTCCAGAAGAAACCATTGTCAATAAAATATAATGAATACGATGTTGTCTTGGTTTGCGGATGACAGTATCTTGTACAGAGAAAACCCTAAAAGTTGTTAGAAATATCAAATATCATAGGTTAAGCTGTTTCCTGCAGTGTTGCCATTCCATATGGGCACTGGGTTACAGTCTCAGCTGCTCTACTTCTGATCCAGCTCCCTGCTAATGTGCCTGGGAAAGCAATACAACATGGCACAAATTCTTAGGCCCTTGCACCCGCTTGGGAGACCTGGAAGATGCTGTTGGCTTCTAGGTTTGGCTTGGCCCAGTCCTAGCAATTGCAGCTATTCAGGGAGTGAAGCAGCAGGTGGAAAATCTCTCTTTCTGTTACACTGCCTTTCAAATAAATAAATCTCCTAAAAAGAAATAATAAACAATTTCAATAAAATTGTAAGATACAAAAGCAACCTAAATAAATCAGTAGTGTTTATAGACACTAAAAACAAACTCTCCAAGAAAGAAATTAAGAGAAAATCCCATTTGCAATAGCATAAGCACTTTTTGAAAAGATTTATTTATTTTGATTTTAAAGACAAAGTTACAGAGAGAGAAGGGGAGACAAAGAGGTGTTCTAGTCACTGATTTATTACCCAGATGGCCTCAATGGGTGGAACTGGGCTAGTCCGGAGCCATGAGCTTTTGATGATGTTTACATAGTTAAGAAGGATGCATACCCATATGGACCACTGATTAGGGTAGGGAGGGTCAAGCAATGGGGGAAAGTGGATGAGGCAGCTGTTTCTAAACTCCTTTTTCTTCTTGTTATCTTTGGAAAACGGGGAGAGGAGAGGAGAGGGCCACTCGCAGCAGTCCAACTGCATCAGTACCAAGGGATGGGGGATGGCGACCTGATGTCATCCCAGGGTCCCTGATATGGGGCATATTTCAAGGATATTGCTGAAGTGTTTTTTGTTTTGTTTTGTTTTGTTTTTTGATGTTGCTGATTTTTTTTTTTGAAGAGCCAGGAACTTCTTCCAGGTCTCACATGTGGGAGAATGGGCTTAACATCATTGCATTGGCCCCACAGAAACACTTTTTAAAAATTCTTAGCTATATATTTCACCAAGGAGGTGGATAATATATATTCTGAAAAACTGTAAAATTTGATGAAATTAATTGAAGAAGATACAGTAAATGAGACATAAAGAAAAGGGTATCCAATGTTTATGAATTAGAAGTAATTTTATAAATATATCATTATCAGAGATAAAATATCCCATTAAAATCCAATGCCATTTTTCACAGAGACATATAAAGGTCATATTCAGAAATCCACCAGAAACGAACAAAAAAAAAGACCCCAAATACCTAAAGAAGTGTTCAGCAAAAAGAACAAAGCTGGAGTTACTTCATCACCTGATTTCAAAATATGCTACGAAACTCTAGTAATCAGAACACTCTTCAACTGGCACAAAAGCAGGCACATGGACTAATTGAACAGAATAGGGAACCCAGATATAAATACATATATTTCAGTTAGCTGATATTCAAAAAGGATAAATAGGGGCCAACACTGAGGCATAGCAGGTAAGGCCAATGCCTGTGATATGAGCATCCCATACAGACACAAGTTAAAGTCCTAGTTGTTCCACTTCTGATCTAGCTTCCTGTTAATGGCCTGGGAAAGCAGTAGATGATAGGCCAAGTCTTGTGTCCCTGCCACCCACAGGGGAGACCTGGAAGAAACCTAAATGGAGTTCTGAGCTACTGGCTTCAACCTCGCCAAGCCCTGGCCATTGCAGTCATCTTGGGAGTAAACCAGTGAATGGAAAATTCCTCTTCCCTCCCCTTCTCTCCTCCTTTCCCTCCTCTCCTCTCCTCTTTTTTTCTTTTCTTTTCTTTGTAATTCTTTTTAATTTAGAAAATAATATAAACAATAGACAATAAAGAGAGCAAAGTCTTTGGAAAACTAGATGTTCTCATGCAGAAGAGTGAAATTCAACTCTTATCTCACACCATGCATAAAAATCAACCCCAAATGGGTTAATTTTATTAATCCCAAATGGGCTAATAGGTTACTAGAAGAAAACAGAGTGAAAACTTTTTGGCACTGGTCTTGGCCAGATTTTTTGGATCAGATCTCTAAAGCACAGGCAAGAAAAACAAAAATAGACAAATAGGACTTCATCCAACTTAAAAGCTTTTGCACAGCAAAGGAAACAATCAACGGAGTAGAGAAAAACCTATGAATAGGAGAAAATATTTGGAAACGATGTATGTGATAAGGAAATAATACCTAAATATATTAATGGATATGAGCTTGATAGTAACCAAACAATACAAGTTAAAAATAGGTAAATTTCCTGAATAGAAATTTCCCAAAAGAACACATGCAAATGACCAACAGGTGTATGAAAAAAAATTCAACCTTACTGATCATTAGATAAATGTGAATCAAACCTAGAGTGAGGTACCAGCTCATGCTTGTTAGAATGA
Source organism: Ochotona princeps (assembly GCF_030435755.1). Lineage (NCBI taxonomy): Eukaryota > Metazoa > Chordata > Mammalia > Lagomorpha > Ochotonidae > Ochotona > Ochotona princeps. The sequence goes on from NC_080865.1 coordinate 7,775,532, forward strand.
CTTCCATCTGAAGGACAAAAGATAACTTTTGGTGAGGTTGTAGAGAAAAGGAAACTATTGTATATCGTTTGTGGAAATGTAAATTAGCTTAGTCATTATGGAAAAATCATATGAATATATCCCCCCCAAATAGAACTACTATATAATACAGAAATTCCACTTGTATGAGGATCTTTCAAAATCTTTGTGGAAAGATATAATTAAAAATACACTTATTTGGTATAAAAAATTTGAAATCGCTACATGTTTGTCTTTTAATGATATATGCTTTTCACAAACTTTTTGAAGACCCCTTGTGTATGGAAAGAAAATGAAATAAGTTTGTCAAAGATATCTGCACTCCCGTGTTTATTATAGCATCGGTCACAATAGATAAGATAGGAAACAACTCAATTGCTCATCAACAGATGACTGGATAAAGAAAATGTGGTATATATACACAATGGAATACTATGAGTCAGGCATCAGAAATAGGAAATTCTATCATTTTTAAGAAATGAAATGTTAAAAATGTGAGTAGAGTGGACTGGTGGTTACCAGGGATTAGCAGAATAAACAGGATGTTGGAAGATATGGGGAAAAGGATGTAAAGTTTAAGTTATACCTAATGAATATGTCCTGAAGGTCTAATGTATAACATCATGACTATAGTTAACAGTATTTTAATGTGTATTTGAAACTTGCTGAAAGAGTAGATCTTAAATGTTATCACCACAAAATTATAAACATATATGAAGTGATAGATTAACTTGCTTGATTTTATTATTCTGCAATATATAGATATTTCACAAACATGTTGTACACCATATTTCAACTAAACCTTGATTAAGCTGCTCAGAAAAAAAAAAAAAAAGGAAAACCAAGGAAATGAAAGAGTTGTTAAGTTCGAGGTTTGTAACTGTGAATACATCAGAGCCGAAGTTTCCCTCAGGGGCTTGTTCAGAACACTGTGGAGCCAGATGAAAGCCTTTTATGAAGAGAGACCTCATGGGGGAGCTACATATAAGCCCACTGCTCAGCAGCCCCTATATTCCCCTGATAAAGGCAGCTGTGACTCAGCAATCACCCTCTTTCATTCTGGAAGCTTCCTCATTATAAAGAAGTACATCACTGCCTGTTTTGCACAAGTACTATGTTAGCAGCTTCCTTCTGGCAAGTACACAGACAGCACCGCCTGTTGAAGGCAGGCTCTGAGCCCAGGAAGGCAAGACCTCACACACAGCCTGTACTTTGAAAAGGCCAATCTGTTTTAAAATATATGAAAGTGTGATGGTTGTCAGACCTGAGTGTGTATCTAAACCTCCTGGAGGCCTTGTCTCAGCTGCAATTACTGAGTCCTACTCCTAGAGGTGGTGATTCGAGAGTCTGGGATTTCATTCCTGAGAAATCCCCAGGTGATGCTGATGCAAGTCCATAGGACAAGCATTGAGCACCACTGTTTGCAGGAGAGGGAAACAGAAAGCTATTTGGATGCAAAACAAGTTGCTTTGCATATAATCCTTGCATAATATGCTTCACCTTCACCATCCTTATGCAGGGTTCATGTTAATTTTCTCTGTATCATTCCATTTTATAATGTATGTAGTTGAGTACATGTATGTGTTGGTTGAAGCAAGGACAGTTCAAATACTTCTTGGTTTCCTGATAACTTATAACCAAATTCCCTCCAGTGCATACCCATTAAAGTGTGTACCCGTTTCTATTTCTATCTAGTGGTATGTGTCTATTTTTTTTGTTTTACAAATTTGCTGACACTTAAAAAATAGATCGTCAGGGTGAGCAAAAATGCCATTTTATTGTTTTGTCTCTCTTCTTTGTCTCCTGTCTGAACTCTTGCAGTTTAGTAGGGATCTTCCATTCACCCTCTTCCCTTCCCACGCATTCACAGTGCTCAGCCACAACCATTGCATCAGCTTACACTGCCTCGTTGTTGTGGATATTGGCCGCCTGTCCATACTCTGCCCTGACCTTTCTCCAGGTCTGAGCCCAAATGTCCAGCTCATCCCTGCATGTATGTATCTACCTGCATTGAAGTTTTATACATTTTTATTTCTATTTGAAAGACTTACAGAGAGAGAAGGAGAGATAAATAGAGAGGTCTTCCGTCTTCTGATTCATTACCCCAAATGGCAGCAACAGCCGGTGCTGAGCCTATCGAAAGCCAGGAGCCAGGAGCTTCTTCTGGGTATCTCACATGGGTTCAGGGGCCCAGGAACTTAGACCCTCTGCTGCTACTACCTTCTTAGGCCATTAGCCGCTAGCTGGATTGGAAGTGGAGACACTGGGACTCGAACCAGGGCCCGTATGGCATGTTGCCACTGCAGGTAGAAGCTTATCTTGCTATATTGGCACTGGTCCCAACACAAGTTGCTGCATATAAAACTCATGTCTGAAATAAAACACAATTCCTGAAGCCAAATCTGGCACTAGACTTCTCAATCTAACTTAGGTGTAGCACAACTCTCCTAGTTGTTTTAGTCATATGTTGTCATATTTAGTTAGCATAACCCTGTTAATTTTTCTCTTACATCCTTCTTTTCTGTTCCATCCCCTGTTACTCTAGCTTGACCTTTTATATGAAGGTACATTTTTTAAAGATTGTTGTTGGGGATAGCACTGTGGCATAAAGGGTAAAGCTACTGTCTGTGATGCTGGCATCCCATATGGGCCCTGGTTTGTGTCCTGGCTGCTCCATGTCTGATACAGCTCAGTTTATGGCCTGGGAAAGCAACAGATGATGCCCCAAGTCCTTGGGCCTCTGCATCCACATAGGAGACCCAGAAGAAGCTCTTGGGTCTCAGCTTTAGTCTAGCCCATCCCTACCGGTTGCAGTCATTTGGTCTTCTGTAGACTGAACCAGCAGATGCAAGATTCTCTCTCTCTCTCTCCCCCCTTTCTGTGTGTGTCTCTTGCTCTCTCTCCTGCTATCTCTGTAATTCTGCCTTTCACATAAATAGTTTTTCTTAATGCATGGTATATATAAATGATGAAATAATATTCAGCCACAAAAATGAGCGAAATCCTGACATTTGCAGAAAACTATATGGAACTAGAGGTCCTTATGTTAAGTAAAGTAAGGCAGACATAGAAAGACAAAATCCACACGCGCTCTGTCTTGTGGAAGTTTGAAAAATACTTGGTCTGAACAAAGAATAGTGAACACTAGAGGCTAGGAAAGGTTTCAGGAGAAGAAATTGGGAGAGGTTGAATAATAGCTCCTAAAACCCGGTCAGATACAAGCAATGCGTCTAGTGTTCCACAGCATAGTGGGGTGACTGTATGATATACCATGTGAAGAGCTGGAAGGGAGGAGCTGATAGGCACCAAACATGAAGGAAACATAAGGAAATGAAAAGCCTGGTTGCTTTGTTTGATTATTTTACACTGTGTCTGTGTCTGCAGGTACAGTTCAATGCCTAGTGGCTAAATCCTCGCCTTGCATATGCCAGGATCCCACGGGCACTGGTTCATGTCCTAGCTGCTCTACTTCCCATCCAACTCCCTGCTTGTAGCCTGGGAAAGCAGTCAAGGACGATCCATAGCCTTGCAACCCTGCGCCCTCGTGGCAGGCCCAAAAGGGGCTCCTGGTTCCTGGCTTTGGATTGGCTCAGCTCTGGCCATTGCTACCACTTGGGGAGTGAACCAGCAGATGGAGGATCTTTCTGTCTCTCCTCTCTGTAAATCTGCCTTTTCAATAAAAATAAACAAATCTTTAAAAAGAAAGAAATATTACATTGCACCCTATGCACTTGTGCAAGTATTGCATGTTGACCAACATCAAAAATTGAATTAAAAAATAATTAAAATTGAAATTAAAAGATAAGTTTATTGTGTTGTTAAAAACTTTGAAATCCATGCATGGTACACGTTTCCCTGACCTTTCTGAGGTACCACCAGCATCTATTGCACCAGCTTACCTTTTCTTCTGCTTCCAATGTTTCTCTACATAGTTGGTCCTACACATTGCTTTAACTGTACTTCTCTCCTACCCTGGAACTCCTATGGTCTCTCTCTCTCTTAACTATTTGACTATGTAAAGTCAACGTGCCACCTGATATTTAAGGCCCACTGTGCCCTTGAATCATTCTAACTTTACTGCATATATGTCTTAAAGAACCTGTGTTTTCTTCCTTCACTGTATTTGGGTCTTTTTCACCTTTAGTTCACACAAAGAACACCTCTCTTCTAACCTTCTCTGCTTGAAATTATGCTGAAACTTCCAAAACTCACTGAGAGGATCTGTGAAGCCTTCCTTTATTCTACCAGCTATACTCTTCTTCTTCTTGTATTTGATAAAGATGTACTTAAAAAAAGAAAAAGGCAACAGAGAGAGGGACGCACACTCACATACACTTGAGAGAATGAAAAACAGATTTTCCATGTACTGGTTCACTCCCCCAAAAACAAACATCCAGAGTTGGACCAGGCCACAACCAGGAACAAGTGTGTCCCATGTAATTTCAGTGATCCAAGCACTTGAGCCATCTTCTGGTGTTCTCCAAGGCACATTAGCAGGAAGCAGGATTGAAAGTGGAACAGCTGAGACTCAAACTGGTGCCCACAGCAGCTTAATCCACTATGTCACAGTGCTGCTCCTATGTTCCCTTAGTTTTCATTCTGTTACCATTTACTTTCCTATGCTTGAGACATTCTGTTCCATTTAGTGGTTATTTAGGTCTTTTTCATCCACCTTGCAGTACACTGTAAATTCCTTGAACACTGGGATTATATCTTTATTTTGGCATGTTACATAGTATGGCTTCGTGACTTAAATGTAGATAGAAACTATAAATGCTTGGCTAAAGGACTGATGAAGACTGCCATTTTTTTTAGAGTTACTAATGACTCAGTTTCGGGAATGAATGCTGTGCTAGGAAGGTACAGATGCCAGAAGACCCAAGTGTTATGGCTTATAGTTCTCCCCTTTTTCTCTACATTTGATTCATCAACATATGCTTCGCTTCTCAGCCTTTTGGCTAAGATCAAGTATAGTATCAACATATGCAGTTCCAAGTATCTCTAATGAGACCTCTTTCCCTGTCCCTACTGCTACTTCCTTAGAACAAACCACCCTTACCTCTTGTAACTGGTTCTCTGGCTTTTACTCTTGTGCTTTCCCCAGCCCTTCAGGCAAGTGCGATCTCTGTCAAACTTAGACTATGTGAGTCCCCTGCTTAGCCAGTTGCTTCCTGTTGATCCGAGAATAAAATTCAAAGTGCTTATGTTGGCTTAGGATAAGTCCTTGGTCTACCTGTGCAGCCTATCCCCTCAAACCTCACCTCCCTCCATTGTTCATCTTGCTCATGTCACTCTTTGCTGAGTATTGGCCCTTCCTCATTGTCAGATTTTCCTAGAGCAGAACCAGTAGGTGTTGTGTTTTCCATTGGGGCCGTCTCCGTTGCTGCTGCTTTTCTCAGAGTTCCATGCCTTTAGTAATGTATATGGCTTGGGGAGTGGCCAAAAGTAGTTCTGAGGACTTGATACTTGCCTGTGGGAAAGATGTCTGTGCATTCTATCAGATCCTTGAAAAGTGGTATGTCCAGTACTGAAGCTGAGCTGAAGGAGATGATGGACTAAAAGGAGGAAGAAAGGAAGCCTTGTTTATACCTGCAGCTGCCTCCCCAAAGGATACCCTAAGCATACTGGAAAACAAACATCCCCTGCTCTGTTTATCATTTTGGGTGTTAGCTTAGGAAATTGGGTATCATGGCAAAAGCTCTCGGGCTATCTGTTGAGTCAGAGGGCATGCTATGAACTCGCTGCCCTTTTCTAGAATGTTCCTCTGAAGTCTTGAGCTCTCTGGTGTTGCACTTTCAGCTTCTATACATATAAAGGAGAGAAAAAGCCCTCTTTTGTTACAGAGATTCTTGCCTTGCTCCCCTCAGTTCTAGAAGCTGTAAAATATGCATCATCTGCCTCTTTGTCTTTAGAATCATTGACAAGAGACAACCTACGAAAGGATATGTTTTATCAGAGTACACATACAAAAAACTAGAAATTACTCACTAGTTCACTTTGAAATAGAATTGTGAGTATGGCATTTCTAAGCTACTAGACACTTTTCTGGCCTCTGTTATTTGCAAAGCTCTTACAAGTCATGTAGATGATTACTTCTTTCCAACTTTCTTTGTAAAGAGTGTGTCTTCATGTTTTTGAAGATTCCAGAGTGAAAATGGAGAAATGGAAACAGAGGGCAAATGTAGTGATGTAGTCCTACTCCCCCCAAAACAAACAAACAAACAAACAAACAAACAAACAAAAAACTAAAAAACAAGCCCCTGATGCACACTGCAGCTCTGGGGAGAGGTTTTCATTTCCATTCCGGTATTCCCTCCCTCCTTATTCCGTACCCTGAGTTCACTGCTCTTGTCAAGATTGATTTATTTATTTGAAAGTTACAGAAAGGAGAGGAAGAAAAACGGAGAAAACTGCTGGTTCACGGCAATGGTCAGGGCTGGGCCAGGTGGAAGCCAGGAGTCAGGAGCTTCTTGCTGTGTCTCCCATGTGGGTGATAGGGACCAACGCAGGTAGGCTATCCTCTGCCACTTTCCTCAGGCCATTAGGAAGAAGCTAGATGGGAAGTGGAGGAGCTAAAACAGGAACCGGTGCCTGTATGCTGCCATTTGTAGGCAGCACCTTTTCTGGTGATGCCACAACACCAGCCCCTGTGTTTCCTTTTACCAGGGGAGGGATTGTGCAATAGTTTGTGGGCTGGAGGTAATGGGGGGGTTGTCTAGCAGATTTACTTGAAAGAACTTGCTCTGGCTATTCAGAGAAAAGGAAAGAGAAGGGGAAGAAAGGGTAGAAGAGAGAAGGGGAAGATGCAGAGCAGGGTACCCAAATCCTTTCCTCCACAAAGTTCCCATCTTTCCCATGATGACCCAGAATGCTGGGAAGGCCTTGTCCTGAAAATTAAAGTACTGTATACACACAAATTTACATAGTTCCCCCCTTGGTTTCATTTATAATAATGAAGGGTCTCCTGACAGCCAGGCAGCAAGATTACTCCCTCCCCCCAAGCATGGAATGGGGGTGGGCCTCTGTGTCCCTCCCTGGTGACCAAGCAGCTTTTCCCCTCTTCTGTCAGATAAACAAGTCATGCATTGTTCTGTCCTGGCCTGTCTGCACACTTCTCTTCCTGCTGAGCCGACCAGAATGAGCTGGGACTCCTTCACGTGGGGCAGGTGGAATGTGCTGCTTTGGAAGGTTGGGGGTAGGGAGGGTAGGGGCTGGGAGAGCTCCAGAAAGTAAACAAAGCTAACCAGGGACACTCTTTTGTGCTTCTCTTTATCCTAACACTTTCAAAAGAGGAAAGCGCCTGCTGCTACCTTAATGGCCCAGACCTCAGGCTAAGGACAACCCCAAGCAACAGGAGTTACATTTTCCTTTTTTGCTCTGACTTGGGGAGGGGGTGGCAGAGACTTGGATGTTTTTCTGCTGCTTTCTTTCCACAAATATCTCTTGAGTGGCTTGCGGGGGCAGGGGAAAGGGGGCAGGCTCAGCAGCACGTGCTGCTGTCGGGAGATACTGGGATGGCAGCTGAGTGGGATAGCGAGAGACCACTTCTGAATGTGTCCAGCCCTTTCTCCTTTTCAAGGGTCTTTACAAGAACTCTTTGGGGAGACAGCTTCTGGCTGATCTGCCACTTCTGTCTGCAGGTGCCTGCCTGCCCCCTCCCCAGCCATGACCCCATGCCAAGTTCTTGTCCTCTGAGTGTTTGGGAAAGAGGCAGTTGTCTTTATCTGGCCCCGAGTCTAGACAGTTATACTTGATCGTATTCTCTGGAACTCAGTTCTGCTAAGTGGGAGAGTGTTCCTTTTCTCCTCATGCCATCTCCCAACCTCTTCCCCAAATCCCAAACTGGCCAAACTACTCAAGTTCTTCACTGAGCTTCCCTTGTCTGAGAATTTCTTGAGTACCGGGATTATGTAAAAGTTCATAGAAAATAGAATTGAAATGATACACTTATTTTGGTGCAGAATATTTTTGAGATCCATGCCCAGTTTTCTTTCAGAATCCACATTTTCCTTGGGCTTTTTGCAGACCCCTCTATAATCGATTTGGGCCCATCTGCCTGTTATTGCGTATGGTAACAACAGCTTGTATTCCTACAGTGCCTCCCTACCTCAGCAAGTTCTACCAACACACTTGCGCCTCTAGTCTTCATTACTTCCACCTCACTGGTGTGGGCTAGGTCACCGTGGAGCAAGTAAGATTCTTGGTGATTAGAAGTTTAGAGAACACTGGGCACCCAGGCCTAAGGGACAGTGTAAGAAGAGACTGCTTATCCGGAGGCTTGCTTTGGACCAGGAATTATGGTTGCTCAAAATGTGCTTATAACATGTGCAGCATCAGTATCACTTTAGATCTTATTACAGAGTCAGAACATGGGCTGCACACCTGATCCACTGAATTGGAATCTGCGTTTTTCCCAGAACCCCAGAAGTTTGTCGTGCCTGGGAAAGTCGGAGAAGGGCTGCTCTAGAGTACCTGCTTTGGCTTTGGAGCCCTCTCTTAACTTTCACCTTTCGTCTTCGTCTGGATGGAAGAAATACACAGTAACCTTGGCCACCTTCATTCTTGTTGCGAGATGACACTAAAAACAGCTGCCATTTATTGAGTGCCTGTCACAGGGCACTCATGTTCTGCAGATGATGACATTGACGGCACATGACATGCACAAAGCCAAACAAGCGAGCAGTAGAGCTGAGGCTCCAAGCCAAGGACTCTAACCACGATCCTCTCCCCCTCCAACTCCCCCCCCACCCTCGGCCGCAGGACCGATGTAGTTTATAAAAGTCAATGCAGACTTCCCTGTGAAGTCTCCTGGGGAGAGAGAGGGGAAGGGGCCTCTGGGCACAATTTCCCCAGAGAGGAAAGGCCCTCACATACTTCTTGTCCTGAGGGAGCTTGCGTAAGCCCTCTCAGGGGCCAGAAAATTACTGGAATTGGGGCCAGAGGCCAAGGGAAACTGGAGTGGGGACCAGGAGCATTGTTAAGGCAACATTCTAAACCTCCAAGCGAGATGAAATTCTGATGCCTGAGCCTGGACTTAGGGGATGTAACAGACACATAGAGAGCTGCTGCGGGCTGTGGGCAGCGTCCTGGTCAGTTCCAGGATCATTCAGATCCACATGGAAACAGGACCTGCTGGGAACAAGGACTTGTGTATCATAGCATGATTTTAGTGTACATTTGTGACAACTGAGTTCACTGCCTTATTTTCGCAAAGGCAGACAGTCGGGGAGGAGAGAGAAAGAGAGAGAGAGAGAGAAAGAGAGAGAGAGAAAGGAGAAAGAGACACGAACAAGTTCTGCAAGTTCTGTTTGAATTCAGGTCTGGAGACCCATACCCCAGACGCCACTAATTCCAGCATTGCTAATGAACACCTCTTCTGGAGTTGGTGTGTCTTCTGTGAAATTAGTTTTCTTTCAGTATTCCCCCATGCCCATAAAAGTGAAGACCCTTACAGCAGTGAGGCTTGTGTCTGAGCATGACCTTCCCCTTGAAAAATCTCTAAGCGTCCTGCCAGCCTGGATATAAAAGCAGCCGTAGCACTGCTCCTCTGGACCTACAGGCTGGTAAGCCTAGCTGGTCTGGGTTTTCCTTTTCTGTGGACCACAGGGACCTGCGGAGGTGGCTGGGTGGGGTCAACTCAGTCCAGGAAGCACAGGAATTCTTTTAAGTGTATGTGTCTGGGGTATTTTTCTCTCTCACTTACGTGTATTTTTAAAAATTCTTTTTAGACACCCGCTTTATCTTTCCCAAACATCGTTTCCTTGCTCCTTTCCTGAGTTCTAGTAGTGGCTGGGGGCCCAGCTTCCTTATTGGCCTCTGAGCTCTGGAGGGGGTGGGCCAGGGCTCAGAGGAGGTTGGAGTCAGGAACAGGGGCGGCTGGGGGGTGGGGTGGTGGTGTTTATGCTGCTGGAACTGCCTTTCATCCTTCCCTTTGCCACCAGGGCTCTGGCTGGTTCCTGGAACAACATCTTCACTTCTATCCAGCGCTTGACAACAACTCTCCTTCCCTAAGGCTGTGTGCTCACATAGAGGTCCAACCTGACTGATGGCCATTCCTTGCCTTGAATACTTCTCCTTCCTCTCCTTGGAACTGGAACTTGGCTGTGTCTGAGCCCTTTGGACCATGCTCAGGATCTTGGGCTGATGGCCCCTTGCCCCTCGCTTCAGGACGTCTTAGCCGGAGGGCAGATAGGTCCCAGCTAAGGCAGGACACTCGCTGGAAAAGAATCTGAGCTAGCTGGATACTCTGCTGTCTCCCAAGCCGTCTCTCCAACCTGGGCAACTTCCGTGGTAGGTACAGCCAGTAGCCGTGGCTGCTCCCTTCTCCCCCTCCTGCTTGCTTTCTTCAATGTCCCTTTCCTTATGCTTAAGGCATTTTAGAGTGAAGAATGATGCAGCGTATGTTCAATGATAATACCTGAGCCAGCATTTGGAGAAAGAGTGAGTGCTTGGGTAGAAGCCTCCGTGTCTGGTCCTGGGGCTGCATGGTTGGCATTGTCTCACTTGTCCACTCATTTCTCTTCATCTTCCCTCCTCACTGCTTAAGGCTGCAACTCTAGGGCTAGCGTAAGCTGCCTTTTCTGCCTTTCTTGGAGGAATGGCGTGGGAGTAGTCAGGGATACAAGCTTTTTGAGACAGACCTGTCTTTAAGAAGGAGGAGGAAGAATCATGTAGTACCCTCGATAGTGCTGGAGGAGCTGGGTCTCAGCCCCGGCCCTGCTGGTTACTAGCTGTGTGCTTGAGGCGAATCACTGAAGCTTTCTGCGTCTCTAAAGTGGGGATATTAATAACTTTTCCTATGTTGGAGTGAGAAGCTGACCAATGCATGCATGCAACATGTGGTTGTTATTGTTTGAGGTTTATAAGATGTGCAGGTATTTTGCTGATTGATTTTGAACATGCAACTGCAGTTAATCCAATAACTTAGGAGAAATGAATGGCCAGCTTCTCCAGGTTAGTGTTAAAGAATCTGCAACTCAGAAGGGGATGCGTCCAAAGGTCACAGAGCTGGAGTGCAAGTGTTGACTCTCCAAGTCTAGAGCTGTTCATGAATGAGAATATGCCAAATATTAGAGTATCCTCCTCTTTCGCAAATGTGAGTAGAAGGCTCTAGCTTTGGCTCTAGTTCCCTCCATTTGGGTTTTCCTCCTTCCAACCTTTGATTTTTTTTTTCACCAGTGTCCCTAAACACACCCTCTCACCTCTTTCCTCTGTCTTGTTTAGGATTGCTTCCTCATCATGAAGGATTGCTAGAGGGAGGAAGGAATGTTAGTGAGCTAACTTTCAAAGTATGACAAGGGAATGCTGTAGATGGACAGATCTAGTTATCTAGAGAGGCTGTTGTTGAACTATCAAAAGAGGGCAAGACTGAGCTAAGAACCATAAATTCCTATTTACTTACCACTTGCTATCCATCAGGTTGTAGCCGCAATACTTTGAAAATATAAGGGAGCTTCATTTTGTGGGAAATTAGAATTAAAAGGTAAGTTTCAAAGCATTAGAAATCTGTGCATGGCTTTGTTAAGATGTTCAAGCTCCATGAAGATTTTAAAAAGATTTATTTTATTTGTTTGAGAGATAGAATTACGGAGAGAGAGAGAGAGAGAAAAAGAGACAAAAAGAATCTTCTTTCTCCTGCTGGTTCATTCCCCAAATAGCCACAATGGCTGGGACTGGACCACACCAAAACCAGGAGCTGGGAGCCTTATCTGGGTTTCCCACATGGTAGTAGGGTTCTAAGTACTTGGGCCATCTTCTGCTGCCTTCCCAGGCTTGTAGCAGGGAGCTGGATTGGTAGTAAATCAGCTGACCCTGAACTAGCACCCATTTGGGATGCCGAGACTGCAGGCCATGGCTTAACCTGCTATGCCACAACACCAGCTCCCACCCCATGAACTTTTTGAAGTATCCTAATATTATTTATAAGCCCCATAATAATCTAGCCAGATAGATTATTGTTCACTTTCTCAGACAAGAAAACTGAAGCTAAGATGAGTTGGTTACGTGACTCATGTTGAATCACACATCTGAAGTGGTAGAGTTAGGATTTGAACCTTGATCTGTTTCAGTTATTTTTTCCTCCTTGCCTAATGGCTTGTTATAGCTGAAAGGATGAGATTTCTGTACATGACATCGTCAGGAGCAATGTAAAGTATCATATGGGGTCTAGTTTTATGGTGTGGCAGGTAAAGCCACTACTTGGTGAGGCCAACATCCCACATGAGTGCCAGTTCATGTCACAGCTGGTCTATTTCTGATCTATCTACCTGCTAATTGCCTGGGGAAAGCAGTGAAAGATGGCCTAAGGTTTTTTTAATATTTATTTATTTTTATTGTTAAGTCAGATATCCAGAGAGGAGAGACAGAGAGGAAGACTTTCCATCCAATGATTCACTCCCTAAGTGACCACATGGCCAGTGCTGTGCTGATCTGAAGCCAGGAGCCAGGAACCTCCTCTGGGTCTCCCACACGGGTGCAGAGTCCCAAGGCCTTGGGCCATCCTCAACTGCTTTCCCAGGCCACAAGCAGGGAGCTGGATGGGAAGTGGGGCTACCAGGATTAGAACTGGCACCCATATGGGATCCTGGTGCATTCAAGGCAAGGACTGCACTAGGCCTTTGTTTTGTTTTTTAAAGATTTATTTATTTTTATTGGAAAGACAGAGAGAAGGCAACACAGAAAGATTTTCTGTCTGCTGGTTCACTTTCCAAGTGGCCGCAATGACCAGAGCTGAGCCAACCCGAAGCCAGTAGCCAAGTGCTTCTTCCAGGTCTCCCACATGGGATCCTCTTGGGTGCAGGGTCCCAAGGCTTTGGGCCATCCTCTACTGCTTTCTCCAACCATAAGCAGGGAGCTGGATGGGAAGTGGAGCAGCTGGGACACGAACCAGTGTCCATATGGGATCCCTGTGTATGCAAGGTGAGAATTTAGTTAGTGGGCCATTGTGCTGGGCTAAGCCCAAACTTTTTGACCCTTGCCACCTACGCAGAGTCCTGAATGAAGCACCTAACTTTGGCCTGGTCCAGTGCTGGCCACTGTGGCCCTCTGTGAATTAGACCAATGCTTAAACCCTCTCCCCTCTTCCTTTTATCTGTCACTCCCTCTGACTCATAACTTTCAAAATAAATAAATTCTTTTGGAAAAAAAAGGGAATGAGCTGATTACAGGATATGATTGGAGCAGAAACTTGAGAGACTAAATTGGGCAAGTAAAGATAGCTTTTAGCAGGTGGTAAAGGGCAGGGTGAGAAACAGGGAGTCAGTACTGAGTCTTGCGTGGGAGAGTGGCGTAAAAGCAGTGAGTGCAGGGGCAACAGAAGAGAGGCTGCCAGGCTGATACACGACTCTGCCCAGCAGCAAGAGTCCAGACCAGAACAGGAGGACATGAGGACTTCCAAGGGGGGGGTGTGCAATTCTGAGTAATGTTTGCATTGACAATGGAGAGACAGGCAAAGCTAGGAGCACATCCTACAAGAAGGCTTGTAGAAATCGGTGTGTGATTGAAGGGTTAGGATAGCATGTTATCGTGGCTGACCATCCATATTTTAGACTCTAGATTCAGAGGAACGTCAAGAATCCTGCATATGAAAAAAGAGCCCAAAACAGGAAAAGTGCCACATTCTGGACTGTGGCCTCAGTCTCAAGGAACATAGAGCAGAGTAGATATATAGCACATAGCATTTGTAAGTAGTCCGTAGTACTGTTACTGCTAGATACGTAATAAACAATTGCTATGCCAATGACTGCAAGCTAACAGCAACCTTGTGTGTAAGTTTCTGGAGAAGGCGCCAACTCCAAATCCTTCTTGGAATTTCTGTGCCCTCTCTGTGCCGGGCACTCTGAGATTCATAATAGGACCAGGTGGTGACAAAGTGGGGGAGGGTTGCCTGACTTATCTTAAGATTTATTTATTTTATTACAAAGTCAGATACACAGAGAGGAGGAGAGACAGAGGGGAAGATCTTCCGTCCGATGATTCACTCCCCAAGTGAGCTGTAACGGCCAGAGCTGAGCCAATCCGAAGCTGGGAACCAGGAACCTCTTCCGGGTCTCCCACATGGGTGCAGGGTCCTAAAGCTTTGGGCCGTCCTCTCCTGCCTTCCCAGGCCACAAGCAGGGAGCTGGATGGGAAGTGGAGCTGCCGGGATTAGAACCGGTGCCCATATGGGATCCTGGGGTGTTCAAGGCAAGGACTTTAGCCGCCACGCCGCCGGGCCCTCTCCTCATAGATCTTAACTGTTGTATTACCCTGTGGCTCTGGTCCCTGGCCTTGGAAGAGCAGCATCACCAGCCCCACCTCCCATACCTGCTCCTTTGTGTCTGGCTTGTAATTACATAAGCTGTAATTCCCCCAGCCAGCTCATTTCCCCAGGACCACATTTCTGGACCCTTAGCCATTTGGAGTCTTAAATTGCTAACATCATTGGTTTTTCTACCTGGATGAGAGGTCTTTCCAGCTAGGGTGCGGTCCTCCAGCTGGAGTTGATCCACTCCTGCTCCCAAAAGGTAGAGAGCTTGCCGTTGTCTTACAAGCTTGTTGAAAAACAGGTTGCTTATCTTATTCACCTCTACTGTCAGTGCCTCGTACGGAGCCTGGCACAGTAAGTGTGAATACATTAGTAATCATGAAGTACTTTAAAGAGTTGGTGAAAAGGGGGGATTAGAGGATAAGTTTATTTTGATACCATTTTTAAAATTCTTTTGTGCAAGGGTATGTTCAAAAAGTTTTATGGCAGAATGAACTTATAATTCTATTTTTCATGAGCCTTTTCATGTACCCTCATAATGAGTCAATAATTCCTCATCTATTATTTGTAATCTACTGACTTCTCACCTGTTTCTCTTATTTTGTCATCTTTCTATATATCACTCTCTTTATATTTTCTTCTACAATCTTTGAGTTTTCTGTCTTCTTGTCATCTGTCTTTTGATCCTCTCTCCTTTCTGCTGTGTCGGTTTCTCTTCCTCTCCCTTGTACTTTGATTGTCTCTGCCATCAATCAGTTCTCTATCCTCCGGCGTGCCCCATGAGTGCTCTTCCCAGCATCATTCTTTCCTGTTTGCACAGGTAGCATTAACTCATGTGAAGTATGCCAGAGGACAATGTAAACCAGTTAGTACGGCAGTCGTGAGCCAAGCCTCCAGCCAAGGATGACCTTGTAGCTGCAGTCAAGGCCTTGGCCTCAGATCTGCTTCCCTTTATTCACCCCTGACCTGCTGAGCAGTCTGTGCTCTTTCAGCCAGCACCCGCGCATTCACCACAATGTTGTTTTCCCTCCCAGGGGCCCTCGTTCCCTGCCACTACTTCACCTGCAAGTTCAAGTGTCTTCTCTCATGCCCATCTTACCCTGTGTACTCTCATTTAGTCCACTTTATTTCAATGAAAATGTTTGTTTTTATTTGAAAGTGATAGAGAGAGAGAGAGAGAGAGACCGACCAACCTTCTATTCCCTAGCCACTACGGAAGTTGGTCAGGGTGAAGTCAGCAGGTATGAAATCCATCTGGATGTTCCACGTGGCTGACAGTGGTCCAAGAACCTGGTTCATCATCCAGTGCTTCCTAGTGTGTGCATTAGCAGGAAATTGGCATCAGAAGTGAAACCAAGACTCAAACTCAAGTACTTTGATATGGATTGTGGGCATCCCAGCTGACATTTTTTTGAATGATTTGTTTAGTTTTAATTGGAAAGTGATAATTACAGAGAGAAGGAGAGACACAGAGAAAGATCTTTCATCCACTGATTTACTCCCCAAATGGCCACAACGGCCAAAGCTGAGCTGATCCAAAGCCAGGAGCCAGGAGCCTCTTCCACATCTCCCACGTGGGTGCAGGTCCCAAGGCTTAGAGCTGTTCTTGTCTGCTTTGCCAGGCCACAAGCAGGGAGCTGGATGGGACGTGGGACTGCCGGGATTGGAACCGGTGCCCATATGGGATCCCAGTGTGTACAAGGCGAGGACATGAGCTACTAAGCTAATGTGCCAGGCCCCCCAGCTGACATCTTAATTACTGTGCCAAATGCCTGCCATTACCATGCTTTATTTGTATTTTCTCTCCTCTACCCTCTCTATTCCTCCATCTCTCGCTAATTTCTGAACTCCCAAGATCAAAGGTTATTAGGGAACCTCAAAAAAGTTCACAGAAAATGTGTGTTGTGAAAAAAAAAAAAACTTGGCATGGATTTCAAAGGGTTTCTGCACCAAAATATATTTTACCCTTTAATTCTATTTTTTCCACAGAGTTTTGGAAGTGCTCTGGTATGTTTATTTCATCTTTGTGTCCTCAAAACTACACGCAGGTGGGGCCCAATAATATATGACAGACGCTGATGGAAGGGATGAGTCAGTATTGGAGATTTCACAGCCCAGTATTGACTCGCTGTTCATTGAGCTGCAACGCTCATGCATTCCACAAATATTTATAGAGTATGCAGTGTGCATCCAGAACTGTTGTGTGTGCTTAGGATTCTCCTGGGAATAACACAGCCTTGTGAAGCTGACGTTCTGTGTCTGTGGGCACCGTCCCCAGGGTGAAAGAGATCTGAGTGTTGGAGCTGAGAAGGGCCACTTAGATTCCCACAGCAGCTCCTTGCAAGATGTGCTCCTTTGAAGGGAAAGAGCGGGTGGGGGCGGAAGCTGCCTGGGAAGTGATTTCAGTCCTGGTTCCCTAAGCCAACTTCCTGTGCTTTTCTTGCTTTAGGAGAAACGCCCCTGTCAGTAGGCCGCACTCATGGCATGTGGCCAAGCTGCTAGAGGGATGCCCTGAAGCAGCCAGCACCATGCACTTCCCTTCTGAAGCCTTCAGCTTGTCCTGGCATTCCGGCTGCAACACAAGGTGAGCCTAGAGCCCTCCTCTCCAGAACAGGCTGAAGGGTAGGCAAGACAGCCACTCTTCTACCTCTGTGGGTCTTCCTGTGTTCTGCATAGTGGTGCCTTGCAAGGTCTCCTTTGACCAGGCGAGGTACCACACCACCCTGCTTTCCATTGGGTTCTACTAAGTGCTCTTTCTCAGTCTCTTTCCCTGATGCTTGCTTATTATAGGAGAACCCCTGGGCTCAGTCTGGGCCCTCTTCTGCATCAATAGTGATTCACCACTGACCTCAGCCAGTGTTCACAGACCCACAGCCTTTGAAATGGGGCCTCTCTGAATCAGAGGGTCTACCTGCCATGAAAATCACTCAATACAGGAACCTTGCTACTCACTTTTTGTCGTTGAAACAACTGCTCAAGAGGCAACCAAGCTTATTGACACATTCAGAGTCAGCTGAGATGCTGCTCTTGATTTTCTTTTCTCTTCCATGGCAAGATCTTCTTCCATAAAGGAAACTTCTGTTGAGGAAGCTCAGGGAAGCTAAGAGTTGAGTTTGTCCCAACTCAGTGACTTTATTTGGCATTGGAAACCAACAACTCATGGCAGAGGCAGTTTTGTTCTGTAAGAATACACAGAAATACATTCTGAGCTTGGCTGCTGGTTGAGTGGGCATGTGGTTTCTTTCAGCAGTAAGGGTGGTGGGGTACATAGCAGGTTCCCTTGCCAACAAGAAGTTGATGGATTCCTAGCCTAAGGGACAGGTGAGCATAGTGGATGAGGGGCAAGGCAGGGAGCAAGAATTAAAGGAAGCTGACCTGGGGGTCTTGTGGACAGCTGTCATAGCTCATATCTGCCTGCAACCTCTGGAACTCTAGTCAAAGGGAGTTACTGGCATGAGTTGGCTCAGTTTGGCCTCATGTATGGGAAATGGTGCTTAAAATTCAAGAGTACATCTGATCCTTGGTCTCCCTAGTATGGCTTTGCCGTGGGGGATGACAGAGGCATAGATGGGCGGGGTCCAATACAGCATCAAGCTTGTATTGTAGCGAAGGGGACTCTGATGAGGGCAACAATAATTGTAATCAAGGCAGTAGCAACTAGCACACATTGAACCTTTGCTAAATGCCTTAGCTGTGATGAAGGTTCTGCATTTACTGTCAGATTACCTCTACACAGCAACCTTCTGACCTATATATCATCATAATTTAAAAGATAGCCTAGCAAAAAAAAAAAAAAAAAAAAAAGAAAAAACTAAAACATTAAACCCTGCCTCTTCTCAGTGAACTTGTCAGTTGAATTTGCCCGCTCTAAGTTCTCAGGTTTCTCAGCTGAAAAGTGAGGGTGATAATACTTCCCCTTTGCTTAAAATGAAGCATTGTGAAGTCCTTTGGAAACAGTAAGGATTGCTGTTATCAGGAAAGGAAAGGGTGCCTCCATTCCAGCCGTTTCTCTGCACCACTGATTAGCACCTGGTTTCTTGAGAAAAATCACCTGTTGGGAATCACCGCCCTTTTCAGGGCTTGTTTCATTTATCCCACTGGCTTTCCTGGATCAGTAACACCAGTAGCACCTAGAAAAGGGCTAAAAGAACACATTCTCAGCATCCATTCAGACCCAAAACTTTTGCATGAATCCTGCACCACCCTGTGTTTTTTTTGTTTTGTTTTGTTTGTTTTTACAAACCCTCCTGTGATTCTGACAAAAGGTACAAGTTTGAGAATTTAATACACAATGGTCTCATTTGCAACTGAGTCATCCCATTAGGACCCCCTTCCTCATGCTGATATTTCATGACTCTCTCCTGGCAGAGAGCCCCAGGTTGATTCACTGAGCGCAGTGATGACCCAGAAGCAACTTCAGATGCACTCTGGCTGAGTACATTGCCCATGGAGTTCTCCCTCAAGTTTAATCTGGGTTGTTTGCCTTTCCTTCTTCCACATGTTATCCCATTTCCCATCTACCCTTGCCTGTGTGATGTCGCAGTATCCTCCCTCTTCCCTATTTCCTTATCTTCTCTTTTGTGTGTTCTCTCTCTCTCTCTCTCTCGTTTGTGGTGTAGCGATTCTGAGTTGTCTTTCCTTCTCCCATGGTGGGCTGAACAAGGCAGGAGAGGGATCTGCTGATTTCATCAACTGACCTGTGTGCCCTGTGTCTTGCAGTGACGTGTGTGTACAGTGGTGTCCACTCTCCCGGCACTGCAGCACTGAGAAAAGCAGCTCCATTGGCAGCATGGAGAGCCTAGAGCAGCCAGGCCAAGCCACCTATGAGGGCCACCTCTTGCCTATTGACCAGAACATGTATCCAAACCAGCGTGACTCAGCCTATAGCTCCTTCTCAGCTAGCTCCAATGCCTCTGACTGTGCTCTTTCCCTGAGGCCAGAGGAGCAAGCTTCCACAGACTGCATTGTGCAAGGTCCAGGGCCAACCAAGACCCCCAGTGGCCAACCAAATGTGGCAGAGACCTCAGGAGGTAGCCAGCACACCAATAGGGACTCCCTGACCCCTAGCTCCCAGACATCATCCCGTCCCCAAGAAGGCCATCACTCAGCACCTGCCAAGACAGTCAGGGGACCACCCCAACCCCCAGTGAGGCGGGATAGCCTTCAGGCTTCGAGAACCCAGCTCCTCAATGGAGAGCAATGCCTGACTTCAGAACCTGTGGATTCCTTGCAACAAAAGGAGAAACCAAGCCTGGATACAGTGCTATCCCCAAGGAGCCCTAACAGGTTCTGTTGCCTCAGTGAAAAAGACCAAATGATAAGTGAGGACCATCCAAATTATGAGCTTAGCCAGCCACTTGAATGTAGCCAGCAGGATTCCAGGCATCTACTGATGGAGGCTTCTGCCAAAGCAGCTGGATCCCTGAAGGCCTGTGATAAAACTCCCAACAGAGATTCCAACGTACTCAATGAACCTGCCTCAGAGCTCTCTAAGGCTCCTTCTTTTGCCAGCCTACCACACCTCATGGGCCCCACAGGACATCGTCATAGTGCCCCTGAACACCTGTTGGCATCTCACCTGCAGCAGTTGCATCTGGACCCCAGGGGCAGCAAGGGGATGGAGCTCCCAGCTGGGCAAGACGGGCACCAGTGGACTCTCTCTCCTTTGCATAACAGCTACAAAGGAAAGAAAAGTTCATGTCCCTCTATCGGAGGAATCCAGGACAAGCTCACCAAAGAAAGAAACACCAGGCCAGTAGATGATCGGCTTTTGGGGCCAGGGCATCAGAATCAAAGCAGTTCCTCTCTTAGAGAGGCTGACGGACACCTCCCAGAGCGAAGTTTCCTGGACCCAAACACAGCAAGCAGGGCAGGCAGTGAACTGCCAAGCCAGCAGCCCTCTGCCTCTGGCTCCCACATTCAACAAACCAGGGACTGTTCTTCAACCACTAAAGTAGACCACAGCACAGAAGTGACAGAAGACAGGGATGGTGAGCCCAAGGAATGTGGCCGGATGGATGGTAGGCGAAGTGGGGGGACCCGGGGCCGCTCCATCCAAAACCGACGGAAGAGCGAGCGCTTTGCTACCAATCTGCGCAACGAAATTCAGAGGAGGAAGGCACAGCTCCAGAAAAGCAAAGGCCCCTTGTCACAACTGTGTGACACTAAGGAGCCAGTGGAAGAGACCCAGGAACCCCCAGAAAGTCCTCCGCTCCCTGCCTCCAACTCATCGCTTCTATCTTTATATAGAAACAACCCTAGTCCCAAAGACAAGCTCTTCAACAAAAGTATGATGCTCAGGGCTAGATCTTCAGAGTGCCTCAGCCAAGCTCCAGAGAGCCATGAACCTAGGACAGGCTTGGAGGGCCGAATAAGCCCTGGGCAGAGGGCTGGCCCGTCTGCGTTGGGTCTAAACAACTGGTGGAAAGCACCTGATCCATCCTCCTCAGACTCTGAGAAACTAAGTCTTTACCATGGAGTCCGCGGAGGTCACTGGAGATGGTCTCCGGAACATAACCGGCAGCCGCACATGGCACCAGCCGTGGAAGGCCCATCCAACCCATGTGACAACCAAGAATTGCAGGCTTCTACTGCCAAAGCTGGAGAGGAAGCCATTCTTTTACCTTTTGCAGATAGAAGAAAATTCTTTGAGGAGAGTAGCAAGTCCTTATCTACATCTCACTTGCCAGGTTTAACCACTCACAGCAACAAGACTTTGACCCAGAGACCAAAACCTATAGACCCAAACTTCCAATCCGTGAGCTCCAGCTATCGGGAGTTGAGGCGTCATCCAGTGGATCAATCGTATCATTCCGCAGACCAACCATACCATACCACAGACCAACCTTACCACTCCATGTCACCACTTCAGTCAGAAACGCCGCCTTACACAGAATGTTTTGCAAACAAAGGTCTAGAAAATTCCATGTGTTGTAAGCCACTGCACTGTAGTGATTTTGATTACCGCAGGACCTGCTCTTACTCCTGCAGTGTTCAGGGAGCTGTTGTTCATGACCCCTGTATCTATTGCTCTGGGGAAATCTGCCCTGCTTTGGTAAAGAGAAATATGATGCCAAATTGCTACAACTGCCGGTGCCACCATCACCAGTGCGTCCGGTGTTCGGCCTGTTGTCATAGTCCTCAGCACAGCACCCTTGAAGAGACCAGCTTGGTGCCTGGCAACACTTGGAAACCCAGGAAGCCAACAGTGCAGGTAAGGGCTTGGTGCTTGGGTGGGTCAGTTTCATTAATCTCTTTGTGAAGAAGAGGCAAGAGAAAACACTTGACAATATCAGAGTTATCATGCCTGAGAAGTGTATAGCCCTGGTTCCACTAAATGGCAGGCAGCTTAGCAACCTGGGGCAAGACAGTCAACTGCCAAAATTATAGGAACCTCATCTTTAGAGAGAAAAGTAACTTCAGCTGCATCAAATGAACAGAACTGCAATTTATATCCTGACTGTCAAATTAGTATCTGAATGTCTGTAAACAAGGCATTCAGCCACCAAAATTTGAAGCTGTTTGACTTTTTTTAAAGGGAGAAAATTTTACCTCATAAAACAGTCAGTACTAAGAAAAATATTATTACCTTATCTCTGAAGTGGAGGAAAATTAGGCTGCCTCAAGAATCAGTTTTGAGAATCAAATGAGATTGTGTATAGAGCATGAGAGGCCCAGTTCAAATAGCACTTATGGCCTTCCATTTCCTGCTTAAAAATTATTTGTAGCTGCAGAATTCGCAACTGTGTCCCAGACTTTAAGAGATCTGACTTGTCTGGACGAATTCTTCCTCCTCTCTCTAACTTATCTCTGTTGGAGACCCAGAACTAAATTGATTCCTGCTCTGCCCTGGTTATGGCCTTTAACCTAACATGAGCTACCACCTGCTACGTCCTTGCCTGCTCACGGTCAGATGATTCCTGCCCTTTAGTTAATACACTCAAACCAGCAGCTGGTTCCCATGTCAAAATGTTGCTCAATAGGCAGACACTTCTGAAGTGGCTGAGTGTGTGAAACTAGGCTATATATAATTTTTTTTTGAGAAAAGAAATAAGAAGTGAAAGAAGCCCTTACACAAAAGAGTACATACTCTACTCAGATTCTTTTATGTGACGTTCTCAAACAGGTGTTCTATGGGAAGAAGTGTTGAGAATAGTGCTTGCCAAAGGGAGGTGGCCTAGAGATTGACTGGAAAGGGGCATGGGGGCATGTTCTTTGTCTTGATGAGGATTGGAGTCACACAGTTATATTCATCAAAATTCAATACATGCACACTTACTATCTGTGCTTTTCCTTTTAACACAAGGTTATTTCAGAAAGTTTGTAAAGGATGTAATTGAAAGATAACTTTATGTTGGTGCCAAACAATTTTTGGAACCCATGCATGTTCGTTTTTTTTTCCCAAAATATGCCTTTCTCTGTGAATTTTTGGAGTGCCTTGGTATGTGTGCTATTGGAGACATGTGTGGAGTGAATCAGTGGAGGGAAGATCTCTCTGCTTGCTTCTGTCACTCTTAGCCTTTAAAGCAAATAAAAGTAGAAAAGTAAATTTTAAAGCTTTAAGTAATAATAAAAGATTGTTTCCACAAGCTGATAAAGGGCACCTTTATCAGAAAATCTTACAGCTAACATTAAACTTCATAGTGAAAGATTAAGAGCAAAACTTAGTGGTTTAGCACAGCAGGTTAAGTGCTACTTGGGATGCTGTATCCTGAATTAGAAAGTCCGTTTGATTCCTGGCATCCTGTAATGCATCAGATGGTGGATCAAGTGCTTGCGTCCCTGTTGTCAAATGACGGACCTGAACGGGGTTCTTGACTCCTGGCTTTGGACTGGTCCAGCGCTGGCTATTGCAGAAATTTGAGAAATGAGACAGTAGACACAAGATTTTCTCCTTGTCTTTCTTTCCCCCACTGTGTCTCTGTCACTCTTTCTGTCTATGGGTGTGTGTGGTTCTGCTTTTCAAGTCTAATTTCTTTTGCTAAATTCGAAAAAGTATTTAATGACCAAAGGACACAAACAATGTAAATTTTCTTGAGATATAGTACATCTCTATATATGCATACATACACACCCACAATAAAAATAGAAATTGATATATTAAAGTGTAAAACAAAAGAAATTGGTTGACACTTTAGAATTACATTTTTCTTTTAAAATTAATTTATTTATTAATTTTTATTAATCTAAAGAGAACAAGTTTTATGCATTCTGTAAATATAGTTTCTAGAAGACGCTTCCCTCACTCCCTCTTTTCCCTAGTATCTCTCCCTCCCTTCCGTCTTTTCATCATGTTTTGCAAAAACATTGTTTTAATCTATTCTATCCTCACAGGCTTAATGCAACACTAATCATAATATTATAAGTACCTATTTTTTTTTTAATTTAAAGAAAGAACAAACTAGCAAATATCTACTCTGGCCAGGCTAAAATCAAGAGCCAAGAACTCAATCCAGTCCTTCTGTGTAGAAGAGACCCAGACACTTGAAGAGCCCTCATCTGCTGTCCCACAGAGTGTGCAATAAAAAAGAAGCTAGACTCTGAAACACAGCTGGGTCTTAAACGTGGAAACTGCACTAGGAGATGCGGGCACCCCATGTGCCATGTTAACCACAGCAAGAAAATGCCCTCAACGTTTTATCAAGAATGGATGTTACATGTTTTTTTTTTATCCTTTTTTGATATCTGTTGAGAAGATCATATACTTTTGATATGTCTATTGATTGGAGTGTTGAAATAAACAACAGCCTAGCACTGCCAGGATAAATTCCACTTGGTCATGATGCATTGTCTTTTATATATCACTAGATTGCATTTGCTAATGTTTTGTTAAGGATGTTGCATCTCAATAGGATTTTAGTAGGTAGCTTTCTTGTAATGTCTTTGTCTAATTTTTATTGCTGACTCTAAAGAATGAGTTAGGAGGTGTTCCCATCTCTTCTATTTCCAGGAAATGTTTGTACAGAATTGTTATTATTTCTTCCTTAAATGTATGGTAGAATTCATCACTGAAACCGATTGGGCCTGAAATTTTCTTTGTGTGAAGGTTAAGTGTAATTTCATTTTTGTTAAAAGATATAAGATCATTTAGTTTATCTATTTCTTCTTGAGTGAGCTTTGGTAGTTTGTCTTTTAAGAATTTATCTGCTTTTCCAATTTGTGGGGATGAAGTTGTTTGCAGTTTACTTTGAAATTTATCAAGAATTGAAGAAAGACTAGTAGGTGGATAAAGATGCAAATATATTTGTGATAGGGCAAAGATAACAACATTTTAATTGTGGAAACTAAATGGTGGGTTTATTGGTGTTTACTGTAAATTTTCAGTCTTGAGGTTTGAAAATATTCAAAATATGTATAATATTGAAAAAGGGGAGATAATACAGAATAATGACTTAAGGGCACCAAGGCTGGAGTCAGATTGCCCGGTTCAAGTCCCTGTCAGCTCATCTCACCACTTAAATTTTCCCACATTATGAAAATGAGGGCAACAACAGCACCAACTTCTTCAGTTAATTGTGAGGATTAAATGATGTAGTGTGCATGAGACTTTTAAAACAGTAACTGCCAGATAGTAGTCATCTTAGAAGTGACTTATTATGTCTTAAACTAAATGGAGATTTTGGCTTAGCTTTAGAAACATTGGCTGAAAAGAGCCTGCAGTAGACAACAGAGAAGGAAGGCCAAGACTGAGGGACAAGTGAGCGGTTGATGGCTGCTGTGGCATCAGCCTAGGATGGAATCTCCATAAGGGAGAGACAACTTGTAGGTTACAGAAATTGACAGCAGCAGTGCAGGTGAGCCTGTGTTGTGTCATGCTACTCCCTGCATCCTTGGATGGTGGGATGCATTGGGTTCCCAGTGTCAGTTGTACTAGCTAAGTAGATCTGCTTAGAGAAAAGGTTTTCACACATAAATGGTTAGCTAGAAGCCACTGCATGCCCATGTCTACCCTTGCTGCCTGGGCTTTCCATCCAGTCCCCAACCAGACATGCAGAGAATTTGTAGTTCTGGTTAAGATACCCTGCCTCTGAGGACTAAGCAGTGGCAGTTGTGGCCATCTGAAATAGGGAAATGCTGTTCCGTATGGCACTGAGGGAGGTTTAGTGGTGTAAGAACTTATATCAGCACACACATTCACATCTTGCACACTTCAGGCCGGTTAGTTTTGCATATATTTTCTGATTAGCTCAATTAGTTGAGATAATCAGTTGAATATGTTAAAATATGCATTGCATATGTTAAACTAGGATTCCATCCCACAGGTGAGTAAGGCAAGGCCCAGAGAGGGCACACACCTAGCTAGTGAGGGAGCCAGGGTTTCCACAACAGAACAGTAATATCTATGTGTCTACTGCGTGCTAGGTAGTTAGTATTGTAGGTGTTGTATATGAGAGCACTTCAAAAACTTCACAGAAAAGAAAATCTACTTGAAAGGTAAATTCATTTTTGTCCTGAAAAAAATTCAGATCTCTGCATCATATTTTTTTCATAATATACATTTGGCATGAGAATTTCAGACACCGTTGCTTATACATGGATTTCGGTTTTTTGTGCAAAAAAAATTATGAACCTTTCAATTTGATCTTCCGTGAGGATTTTAAAGTATGCTTGCTGTGCGTTAACTCCCTGAGTCCTCAAGCAATGAAAAAATATGAATAGGTACTCTTAGGATTAAGATCACACTGTTATGTAGCTGAGGAAAGTGGACCAGGAGAAATTGAGTAGCTCGCCTGAGGCCACACTGTGTGGGGTTTAAAGCCCTACTGAGTGGCTAATGGAAAAACTCCGGCACTCCCATGGTGGCAGGATGCCTCCTAACAGCATCACTTCCTCCAGGGCAGCCAGTTCCACCAAGATCCCTATCTGCAGCCAGCCACGGGGATAACCACTTCTCTGGTTCAAAGGGTACAATTACCAGGAACCAACCATTTGAATGGCTCATGAACAAGAAGGATCTGATACTGGGGGACTTTGCAATGCTATTGGGAGTTGGTTCCAGAGTTTATTTGGCTTGGCTACTTCTGTTTACAGGGCACTTCAACAGGGCTAGACAGGGCATGGACAGGAAATCCTGGCTCCCACTGTGGCTGAACGTGTAACTTGTATCTTTGCCAGCAGGGACGTCTCACAGAGGTGTCAAGGATAGAGTCAGGGCAAGGAATTAGAGGTACTTATATGTGCCAGATGTGATCAGGAATTGTTGTGGTCCTGAGCAAGCTGTAGCCAGGATATAAACCTCACCTTTTCTGTGGCTCAGATCCACAGCCTCTCATGTACCAAGCACAGTGCTGAGTATTCTCTTTGAATGTCTC
Source organism: Ochotona princeps (assembly GCF_030435755.1). NCBI lineage: Eukaryota > Metazoa > Chordata > Mammalia > Lagomorpha > Ochotonidae > Ochotona > Ochotona princeps. The sequence goes on from NC_080865.1 coordinate 7,802,106, forward strand.
CTTTGATTCTGAAGACTGGTAACCCTGCCAGGATAGATATGTATTTGCCAGGAAGAAAACGGACGTTCAAGGAGGTGATGTGGCTTGTTGTCAAATAACAGAGCTAGTGTCTTAGCCAGTGCACTTGATACCAAACACACAGGTGCTTCCCCAGTTGGCTTGCTCCCAGAAGGAAGGACAACGGGGACAAAAATAATACAACTTTGAACAAATAAAACAATAATAGGACTGGAAAGAGGGACTTTGGAACCTATCAGATTCTCCATGTCTCTTTAGGTAGAGGGTATTGTATGCAAAATCAAGAACCCAAAAGATAAATTTGCTTTTGGTTTAGAGCTAGAATAGTAGCTTAGCCTGTTTTCCGTTGCTATAACAAAATACCTACACTGGGTGCTGTATTAAATAAGAAGTTATAGAAGCTCAAGGATATGGTGCCAACATCTGCTCTGCCCAGCTCTGACGGAGCATCGAAGCATGGCAAGGAAGCCAAAAAGTAAATGATCACAGACAGAAGAGGCCAAGCGCATGGGGTGACATTACTTTGTCACAATATTCTCTGGAGAACAAAACTATGACCTTACAAGGGCTACATTTAATTCTTCCATGGGCAGTCCTGCCAACCTCCCACTTCTTACACTGCCACACCAAGGACACACTCTGATTACATTCAACCCACAGCAAATAGAAAAGGTGGGGCATTTTCACAAAGGGCACATGTGGCTCAGCCTAGAAAGAAAGAGAGTTTCTTGGGCATAGCCCTTAAGGAAAGAAATGCCCAGGGTGGAGGGTCCACTCTTGTAATATGTGGACCACGGCGCCAAGTTCTCATGTTCCATAGAGGTGAGCCCACCTCAGACCTTGCCAGCAGGTGTGAGTGGAGAAGGAGGAGTCTTTGCGGTGCAGAGGGTGTGCTAGCATGCCTGCTGTGCCCTCTGCCCACCCTGGGAGAGTATTGCTGCAGAAGAAGCTTCCATTTCCAAACCTCCCCTTCTGCTATGGCCGGGGTTTTGAAGAAGATGCTGTCTCTGTTGGAAAATGCTGGAAGAATGAATAGGTTTGTGTGGCCAGACAAAAAGATCTCTGTCCCTTGACCCAGGTAGGAGCCAGAGCAAACAGCAAACGTGCTAAACTGGTTTTGATCGTGGTTTAGGAGGGGAGTGGACAAAGAGGAAACAGCAATGCGTCTCGCACACAGTGGCCGGGTCCCTGATTGCTGTCTGGGTCTGGATGCCTGCAGCAGGTCAGCAGGTCTCCTCCTGACAGAAAGGCAGCTTAGCAGGTGCGCATTTCTCTACCTGCATGCCAGAGGAGGAGGAGGCTCCTAGGGACCTGGCTGAGAACAGGCTCTGACTCTGATGTTTTCAAAGCCATGTAGACACCTGGATACTCAGAGCTCCCTGA